>NC_064638.1:159278499-159603142 GCF_023864345.2 Schistocerca serialis cubense
GAGCTTCTTCAGGTGCGGACAGTTTTCGGCGAAAGTTTGGCGCACACTTTTCTCGTGTTAAACTGGTTATGTAATATTTGCCTTACGCATTCTTTGTCAATTACTACAGTTTCAGCACTCGATTGAGTACTCAATCGACGATCAGACGGAACCAGATTACCTAATTTTTCAATATTCGCATCTGTTTTTAATGTAGAAGTGCGTCCCGAGCATGAGTCATCTTGACCATCATGGAAACGCTTGGACCACTCGTGAAGCCTTCTCAGTGGAATGCGGCATCTCTGGTGACTGTAGACAAAGCGGTGTGGCCGTAGCCTTTGTTTGTGTAAGAGCTGTTATTTTCTTTTGCCGGAAATATTATAAGTTTAGTAATATAATAACGAATTGTCGTGAAGTTTCACATCAAAAAAACTCTTGCTGATACCTATCTTTTACCAAAAGGACTATATGACGAAGACTGTTTATCACGAACGCGAGATTATAGCCACACCTCGTACATTTTTTTAATGTAGGGATGAACTGCGCCAAGGTTTAACAGTGAGAATTCAGCTGCGATAAGCTAGCAGTGAAACATCGCTGCCAAATCTTTCCCATCTCTTCTGAGCTCTTCACGATTTTTGAAACTGCCTCCAGCTAATCCTCTCCTGCGGACGTTCATTTTTGTCACTGACGCTCCACATCCAACATCGATTAGGACCACGCCACGACCTTCAGTTCGGCGAGATGACCGCTTGGACAGAGCGCTGTTGCGGTATGGCGGCAAGAACCTGAACCAGGCGGACAGGGTAATTGCTTAAATGGGGCCAGTGTTAGTTCAAAGCAGTAACTGTAATCCCGTTACGCTGACGTGTAATAGGATAAAGCCGTAATAAATATGTTGCGAATTGGTTTTGGCAGTATGCTGCGCGGTCGCTAGCTATTTGCTGTGTATTAATAACGACAGCAATTTTGCAGTTTTAATAAAGTTTCAATGTGCCACATTGATTCGACCCCGCGCGACGCAGCGATTGCGAGCCAGCGCTGTCCGTTAAGGGAGAGTGCGACCGTACACAAGCACTGAAGAGACACGCTGTAAGTGCGCCGTAGTCCAAAGCGCTTTAAACAGATACAACAGGGAGTTTATGGACTCAGCAAAGTAATGGACTGACTGAGAACATGATTAAGAACGCGTCAAGCTACTATTGCGTACCCACAGTAGCAAGCTGTGCTAAAAACTTTAAATTCGTTTTTCGTAGTACTGTGGAAGAAGAGAACCAAATTGCTTAATTAAAGACTTCGTTACACAGCTCATATATAAAGCTAAAGAAGCGGTTTTATTGAGAAGTTAATGCAGTTTACGCAGGTTTATGTGTGTGTCACTCTGAAAACAAAATCACCAATAGGCATTACATTCCTCCCATGTTTTAGTAGGCTAATGATTTATCCAGGTAAGAGAGTAGTGTTGTTGCTCTATTTTATGACAACGTAACCTTCTATTTTACTGTTTTTTTATTATTTTAGAGCCACTTTTTCGTTATACAACGGTCACTCATAACTTGTTCATCTGATGTCAACAAACTGAACCATACTGTAAAACCACGTTGCTTTGTGCAAGTGGTTCATGTGGTCTACCTATATTTTCGATGTCATATTATGTTGATAGCGTTTCTGAGTATTTGCATTTGTTCTGTTACGAATGAATCTACGTATTTATATCACCATGTTCAAGAGCCTGACTAATGCACTTCCATCACAGTCGTTGCAGGTCTACCTGGTGACGATTTATGACAGAAACCAGTCGAACATAATGAATTTTTCAATATAACAGCTTTAGGCAGTTAAGAAATGTCTCCTGAATCTAATGCTTGCCATATCTTAAGAACTTACCACTACCGAATATGAATTCGTTCGTCTACATCTACATCTGCACACATACTCCACATCCAACATCCTGTACCACTACTAGTCGTTTCCCTTCATATTCTACTCGCAAATAGAGCTAGGAAAACAGACTATCTATACGTTTTCGTAATACTCGTAATTTCTCGTATGTTATCCTCGGGGCCCCTAGGACCCTACGCGAAATGTATGTTGTCAGAAGATGGATCGTCCTGCAGTCAGCTTCAAATGGCGGTTCTTTAAATTTTCTCACTAGTGTTCTTCTCTCCAGGATTCCCATCTGCTTTTCCGAAGCATCTCCGTAACACTTGCGTGTTGTTCGAACCTACCTGTAACAAATCTAGCAGCCCGTCTCTGGATAACTGCTGCATTTTCTTCCTTTAGTCCGATGTGCGGATCCCAAACACTGGAGCAGAACTCAAGAACAGGTTGCGCTAGCGTCCTATATGATTTCTCCTTCGCAAATGACCACTCTTTCCTAAAATTCTCCCAGTAAACCGAAGTCGACCACTCGCCTTCCCTACCACAATCCTCACACGGTAGTTTTGCTTCATATCGCTTTGCAACGTTACGCCCAGATATTTAAACGATTTCGTACATTTTGTTCAGCAGCTGCAGAGAAATTTTTGATTTCATTTTACCGGTCTCAACACATTAATCTGGCATCTTCAGAAGTTTGGTAGAGATTTAAACAATAGGTAAGCCGACGACAGATATGGTTCGGAGGATAAACACGCCCTACAAAGGTTAAGTCAAAAAATATATCAAAAATTAGTTGAAAATAAATGTAAGAACGTCGAGCATCACACAAGTATAAAAAATCCGCTAGAAGCAAGTGTAAAATAGTTGAGCTTCAAAAAATGACATACTTTCGTTAAAGAAGAATAAATGATGCTCAACTACCATAATCTGTTTTTAAAAAAGACACTTTCCAAACTAACGCAGATACACTGTTACGTGACACTATATGTGTCCACCTGAATTTGTGTATCCTGGGAGACCTCGCTTCTCAGAATACTCAGCAAACCATGAACATGTTTTGCAACAGCTCTGTGGAAGTCTGTCTTACTTTGATGCTTTCCGCTCTTCCTTCAGCGCCCAAAGAAAAGAAATTAATAAGTTCCACAACATTTAATATTTACCGCTAACCCAACTGGTATGTTAGTTTGAGTGTCAAGAAATTGATCAATAAATGCCAATGGGATGCGCTAACGTGAAACAGGAAAGGCTTCATTTCGAAATTGCAAAAGCTGACGTTGGAACAGAAGTCGTGAAACACATTACTTCTTACAGCTTATACCTCGCAAATGAAAAGCAATTTCTGGATAACTATTTTTTTTATTGATGATGACCCGCTTCGGTTTAACTAGCAGATCAACTTCAGATTTGCAATAGTGCCTATGATAATTTAAATAATTAAAAAAATAGTGATGGAGAGGGTGTTTTTCATTCATTACAAAACGGCAGGAGCATGAAAAGGTAACAGCGGTTGAGAAGCGAGTGCCAGAGTTTCACGCCATCCCCGACGATATTCAATCTGTGCATCGTGCAAGCAGTAAAGAAAACCAAAGAAAAATTTGTATTAGGAATTAAAGTTAAGGGAGAATAAATAAAAATTTTAAATTTTGCCAATGACATTGTAATTCTGCCAGACATAGCAAAGGACTTAGTTGAACGAACTAGACAGCGTCTTGAAAGAAGGATGTAACACGAACATCGCCACACTGTGTAGCCGCGTGGTCTCGGGCGCCTTGCCACGATTCGCGTGGTTCCCCCCGTCGGAGGTTCAGGTCCCCCCTCGGGCATGGATGTGTGTCGGTTGTCCTTAGCGTAAGTTAGTTTAAGTTACATTAAGCAGTTTGTAAGCGTAGAGACCGATGACCTTAGCAATGACCTTAGCAGTTTGGTGCCACAGCAACTTACCACCACAAGAAACATGAACATCAACTGAAGGAAAGCCGCCCGGTGTGGCCGAGCGGTTCTAGGCGCGAAATTCTGGAATTGCGCGACCGCTAAGGTGGCAGGTTCGAATCCTGCCACCGGCATGGATGTGTGTGATGTCCTTAGGTTAGTAGGTTTAAGTAATTGTAAGTTCTAGGGGACTGATGACCTTAGCAGTCTCATAGTGCTCAGAGCCATTTGAAACATTTTTTTGAACTAAAGGAAAACAAGGATAATGGAATGCAGTCGAATTAAATTAAGTGATGTTAAGGGAAGTGGATCAGAAAATAAGAGACTTAAAGCAGTAGATGAATTTGATTGTTCGAGCAGCAAACTAACTGATGATGGCCGAAGTAGAGAAGATACAAAATGTAGACTGGCAATGGCTTGAAACGCGTTTATGAAAAAGAGGAATTGGTTAACATCGAATATAGATTTAAAAGTTAGGACGTCTTTCCTGAAAGTGTTTGTGTGGATTGTAGCAACTCATGGAAGTGAAAAATGGGCGATAAACTGTTTAGACAAGAAGAGAATAGAAGCTTTTGCAATGGGTGATACAGCAGAATGCTGAAGATTAGACGGGTAGTTCACATAACTAAAGATAAGGTATTGAGTAGAACTAAGGAGAAGAGAAATTTGTGGCACGTCCTGTCTAGAAGAGGGGGTCGGTTGATAGGACACATTCTGAGATACCAAAGGATCACCAGTTTAGTACTATAGGAAAGTGTGATGGGTAAAAATCGTAGAGGGAGATCAAGAAATGAATACAGTACGCAGATTCAGAAGGATGTAAGATGCAGCAGTTATTTGGAGATGGACAGGCTTGCACAGGATAGAGTAGCACGGAGAACTGCATCAAACCGGTCTTTGGACTGAAGACCACAACAAGAACAACCATTGAAGATCATAGTTTCCTGAGACATGCCTTCAGTTATATCTCTAGAATTGAGCAAAATTAGAAAAATATGGGAGTGCAGAGAGGAATTATAGGGGGGAGGGGGTCGGTCATTGAAAGTGGGGGAATGATTAAGGCGCGCAAAGTACCCTCTGCCACCCACTGTAAGGTAGCTTGCGGAATACTCACGAACACTCGTCCCCCTGAGATAATATCTAAGCGAATGGTTCATTTCACATCTCTGCTCGTGTAGTGAGCAACGGGACGCACTGCTTCCTCGTGCAGGCAATTCACTTGCTGCGCTGCAGATGAGCACAGTATGGGCAGGGTAAGGCAGTGCGTGAGTAGCAAGTGTTTCGGCACCTGAGGCGGCGACCGGAGGGGCGCAATTTGGCCGCCAGCGGGCCGCAGACGCGCGCCACTTGCGCAGCGCGTGCGTGCGGGCGGCCACCGACAAAGGGGCGTGCGTGCGTGCGGCGAGGTGAGCGCGGGCGCGCGTGATCGATACGGCCGGCGGCTCTGCGCGGCTGGCTGGCGGCTGGCGGGCCCGTAAACACAAAACACTGCCGGGCCTTTATTGCCGCCACCCGCGCCCATATGGCGCCCGCCGCAGCGTCCGCGCTCCCGCCGCCATCACCAGCCGTCCGGCAAAACAGCGCGAGCACCACCGGCGGGCGCCGTGCATCTGTCAGAGCGGCTGTCCCGCAAGGGTCAGTACCGGGCCCACTTTTACGAGTGTCACCGCTGATGTTTCGGGAGATATTTGCAATTTCGTTTTTGTAGTGTGTTGGTTTGGTCATCCATCAAGTCTCTCGTGCGCTGTCCAAGTAAGGATGGACAAAATCGAGCGGTTAAAACCCGATACCGTAATTTTAGTTCTGAACTACCGGTATTTTTCAGTGTATGTTTGGTCTCCATTATAACAGGTGATTTTTAAATTTACTAATAATCGAATAAAAAACCAAAATCTCAATTACCGATAACAGCAGAGCAAAGATTTTTCGTTTTTAAATAAATCTTTTTTATTAAGAAAAGGAGTAGTTCTTTATTCGTAAAGTTTGCATTGGTTTGAAATGTTGCGTTATTATACACAATGGGAAAAGCGATCAGTGCTGTTTTGTTATCTGACAGACCCATGACATAAGAATTGGTACAGCATTGCCGAGGCAATTATGTCTCAGCCGCCATGAGTCGAGGCTTAATGTACGCTTGCACTTGCAGTGTGCAAGACTTGTCACCATCTGGTCTATATGGTAGTTTCTGTGTATTGTCACCGGTCATCCGATGTACTGCACAATGGCTCCGACCTTAGTCTCGAAATATTTTTGTGAAGCGACATAGCAGTGAAGTGCAATGCGTCTTTGCTTTAAAAGATTAAAGATTTCTCTTCCATTTCTATGAAATAGAAGAGGAAGGAAATAAAAGTAACAGTAATAAATTAAAAAGTTAATAATAATTCATTCATAGTTTAAAAATAGAAATTAGCTGATCTGATACCTGTTTCAAAATAATATGCCTTTTTCTGCTAGTAGCCCTTGAAAAGGGACAAATTGACACGAAAAACAGTTTTCACCCTATTGTACTGACTATTCGTAATGCCCAAACAGTGATATGGTCACCGATTACACCATAATTTTTGCTCAGAGTTTGAAAAAATAAGAATTAATACTGGTGATTTTTGTAGCAGTCGACCACTTATCACTTTTCGAGAAAAGCAGCAAACGGTGGACGGACGAAGTTTTATTTTATTTGCCTAATTCATTTAATGTTTGGATTCTATGTATCTCGGAACAGAGATACCCAAAATTTATCAATCTTCGTTCTATTTCTATGATCATTACAGGAAATGACCGAAAAATCTGTTATTTCATAAAACGGTTATATTGATAGGTTTTAACAGTCAGATTATATATTGGCTTGGAAGAAAGCGATATAACCGCAAACCTATGGTTTCAGCGATGAACGCCATCCCTATGCCCAAACAGAAAAAACGATTTATTTCCCATTATAATCGAAACAATTTTTAAAGCGAAATTTTATATGCCCATTAGGTAGAGCGGTCCCAAATTAGCCTAGAGCGATATTCGGTTTGGCGATATTTATTAACAGAGGCAGTAAAACGCGAAGAATAACAAACAGTACTCAAGCAGTGACTGCGTAGCGCTGCTGCATAGCGGTAGAAGACGGCGCGGGACAGAGCACTAGATCAGACGGGGCAGCGACTTCTCCGTGTTTTACTGTCCCCGCTAGTAAATACCACTAAAACGAATATCGAACTAGACTACCTTGGGACCACCCTGCCGAATGGACGCCAAAAATTTCGCTTCAGAAATAATTTTATTTATTGAGAAACCGACGTTTTCCTTTGGCGCTCCTGGATGTCGCATGAAAGAAGTGATCAGTGCGATTCCAACTGTACGCTGCACGAAAGAAACTGCAGGCATCTTTCACAACTCGAGAGAAAACGCGCCTTGTCACTCTTGGAAAGACTCCCGCTATGTAAGCGCTCTCCTATCGTACGGGACGAAGCAGACCCCTTTGCAACGATGATGCTGATAATGAAATTAGTACGAGTAACACGTCTTCACAAGGAATGGTACACGAAATTTTCATCAAAATGACTAATTTGTTAGTGTGGTTATAATTCTTTTTTTTTTCAAATTTATGTGAAATCTTATGGGACTCAACTGCTACGGTCATCAGTCCCTAAGCTTACACACTACTTAACCTAAATTATCCTAAGGACAAACACACACACCCATGTCCGAGGGAGGACTCGAAGCAACGCCTCTGACCGCTCGGCTAATCCCGCGCGGCATGTAGTTATAGGTGTTAAAATGTTTTTCTGCATTGTTACTTAGCTTTATTAGTGTCATGTCTTTCGATCGTTGAAGCTCATCATTGGGTGTTCATAGGAAAAATAGTTTTCATTACGTAGCTTAAACAGCGTACGACTTTTCGAATTAATTTTTCAGTTATTTTGTTCCATCATCGAGAACAAGAATTAGAATTTATATGGGAAAGGAATATCATATCTGTTACTCTTCAGTTGTATTTTCTAGGATGCACCAAAAGGATGGCAAGAGTGACAGAGCGACGTGATGATTACTCTACTTGCAAGTAGATTTGCTTTATTCCTTCATTTATTTAACTTAACTGTAGCAGTTATATTTCGTCCACGACTCGGTGAAACAAGAAACACTGGTTTACAACTTAGCGTAGTTCACGAACTTAGCTTAGTTTCTTTTTCACTAATTCAGATCTAACTCCATTACTGGACATTTAGTCTAACTGATTCAAGAAGGTTTATCGCGACTCAGTATAGCGGTTTTGTCGCTGAAGACTTTCTAAGTTCCAAGTATTATCTTAGGTCCTTTGTTGAGATAAGGAGCTTTTTTAAAATTCAATTTCAAGTGTAAAATTTAATCTTTTAGTTTACGGTTCGTGAGGAGAACATTAACGGCACTGCAGCTAAACCGAGAAGGCATAATATTGGCTAGCATAAGATGGGCTGGAGTGGTAGCATTAAGCCACCTCCCTCCCCCCATTCCCAAAAAAAAAGGTCGGCATACCAACAAAAGACGAATATCCCAGATTCGAGTCCCTGTCGGGCGCACAGTTTTAATCTGTCACAATGTTCCAAAATTTTAATATTCGCAACTGCGGATAAGTGGGAAGTGTTCATCGGAGAAAAAAGTAACGTCAGGAGTGCCCCAGGGAAGAGTAACAGGACCGCTCGTGTTCTCTACACACCAGGATGATCTGACGGTTGCTAATGACGCTGCAGTGCACGGAGAAGTGTTGTCTTTCAGTGACTGTACGAGGATACAGGATGATTAGATAATAAAAGACACTGTCTTGTTCACATAGTTATTTACAATAGCCATTATGGAACTTTATTTAGTTAATGACCGGTTTCGGACTGTTCTTCCTTTGCAACTTAAAACTGCTTTCATTATATTTGTTGTAATCACAATAAAAGTTGCAGACCTGATCCAACCCTAGCATGCTGAAGATTCAGACATAATATTTTACTAAAACTGAACACCGGTTTTGGATTTGTAGCCATGATCAGATGTAAAAATGTAGTAGCGTCACATAGGCGCATAGTGAATACACACTGTACATACTGTACTGTCCTGTGCAAACGAGAGCATTACTATATCCGGATGAAAAATGTACGAGCTTCAATAGGGATGCTCTTGTTTGCACATGGCATCTGCACATTTGAAATTCGACGGTACTGGTTTTAAGAGATTCCTGCCACTACCACACACCTAACGCGGTCACGCAAGTTTTAATTTACCTAATTGCTGAGGATATTGCGAGTCGGCGTCGGCCATTACACCACGTTAGTCGTAAACTACAGCAGCTACACTGATAAGCCAAAACATTATGACCACTGCCCACCGTGACGTCGGATGCCGCCTGGTGGCTGTGCGGGCACGTGACGTTGCGGCAGCTAAAGTGTGTAAGCGGGGCAGACACGGACGGGGGACCACCCCCCCGAAGATATCGCCTGCAAAGGAGAAATCCATTGAGATAAGCGACTCTGACAAAGGCAGATTATTACTACGCAAAGCCTGTAAACGAGTATCCCGAAAACGGCGAAGCTGGTCGAATGTGCACGTGCTATGGTCGTGAGCAAAGAAGTAGAAGGACAGTGAAACAGTCACTAGGCGCTAAATGGCTGGACGTCGACGACTCTTCACAGAACGTGAGGTTCCGAGGTTGTCTGCTCTGTAAAGTAGGATAGATGGTGATCTGTGGTATCTCTGCCGAAAAAGCACAACGCTGGTGCACGCACAAGTGTTTCGGGGCACATTGTTCATCGTACATATCGAGCATGGAGCTCCGCAGCACACACTACCCGTACGTGTTCACATGCTGACCCAACGACATCTCCAGTTACGACTGCAGTGGGCACGGTACTATCGGCATTCGCCTGTCGAGCAATGGAAACGTGTCGGCTCTTCGGGTGAATCACATTTTTGCTACATTAGGTCGATGGTCGTCTTCACAAACGCTGTCATCGAACGACGGCTTGAAACGTGCAGCGCGTCACGGACGAAGACTGGTGAGAGCAGTATTATGCTATGGGAGACATTCTACTGCGCTTGCATGGGACCTGTGGTAGTAATCTAAGACACGCTGACGGCTGCGAACCACCTGCATCCCTTCATGCTTCATATCTTCCCTGGTCTTGAATGTCATCTTTCAGGTGTATAATTCGCCGTGTCTCGGAGCTAGAACCGTGCGACTGGGGTTTTTGGGAGCATAATAGTGAACTCACGTTGATGTCTCGACGACCAAATTCGCCTGGGAACCCATCTGGGTCGCTATCGGGCGCCATCAGCGCGTGGGCAGATCAGCGACCCGTTATTTAAGCGAATTACGAGACATATGCGTAGACATCTAATGCCACATACCTCCACAAACCTACCAACAAACTGTCGGATCCCTCATACGCGCCGGCAGGGGTGGCCGAGCGGGTCTAGGCGCTACAGTCTGGAACCGCGCGCCCGCTACGGTCGCAGGTTCAAATATTGCCTCGGGCACGGATGTGTGATGTCTTTAGGTTAATTAGGTTTAATTAGTTCTAATTTCTACGGGACTGATGACCTCAGAAGTTAAGTCCCATAGTGCTGAGAGCCAGTTGAGCCATTTGAATCTGATACGCAGAATCAGTGACGTATTTCATATCAAACACGGACAAGCAAGCTATTAACAAGTGGTCATAAAGTTTTGGCTCAATCAGTGCACATGAAACACTAAGTATGTACCAGAAGATGCAACTGCAAACGCCGAGAAATCGGTATTGCGAATATGCAAGGACTTCACTACTTGACTAGCTATTCCCATTCAGTTTTACCCCTTTCAACATCTGGATTTTTCTACTTCAAAGTTTCCAAACCATGTATATTTATTAGGATTTTTCGCTTATTTTCTTGTCCTCTACCGCCCCTTTCATTTGTAACCATGACAGTCAAACACCTAGCAGATGTATCCAGCATTTGATGGTTCTTTATAGAAGATGATGGTTGACCTTGTCTGTTTGGAATTTGTCGCCAGTGTGAAATTGGCGGGGAGATACAGACTGGCAGTCCCTCGAGGTTGAGGGTGTTTCTGTTGGTGTGGGAGGCGCAGCGGCTCTGTGCTGACGGCCAGGTCGTGGGAACGCCCGCTTTACCTGCCGCCCCCACGGCACAGTACCGGGACCGGCGCCGTCTCCGCGCCGTACCCTGTTATTTCGACTCATCGCGCCGGGACACGCCCTCGGCTGGCCGGTGACCTCGCTAATGGACGGGCGGACGTCAGCACCCCCCCCCCCTCTCCCTTCCCTCCTCCTTCCCTGCATGGGACGCGCTGCTCTTATTATTATTTTATTCTCTGCAGCCACGCGATTTCACCCCGCCTCCCTCCCCCGCAACCGGGAAGGGGGCGGGGTGGGGATCGGACGGCACTAATAACGCCGACTGCGCATCACCCCCTCCCCACCCCCGGGCCGCAGGCGGGCTCGAGGCTAATCGGAACGAGCACAGCCGGCCGACCTGATTAATTTATTTGCCGGCGTAGCGCGGAGAGGTCCCGCGAGGAATCTGCAAGCAAGTGAGGCCTGCCGGACTGAACACGGCGAGCATTCCGGGGCGGCTACAACGCTCAGGGCCGAACACATTTCATCCGGAGCTGCCGGCCACCGGCAGATAGCCAGAGCTACCGCCGACTACCTCGGCAGTCGTCAGCCGAGCGACGCGTCGCTCCTTTGCTGCTCCGGGTGACGGCGGCAGAAATATTGTGCTCTGTACCTCTCCCATTCCTCCCCTCGCCCCCTCTTCCGCTTCCGCTGCTTTCCGCGTCGCGCGACTTCTACGCCAGTGTGTGCACTCCCGCTATTCTTTCCCTTCCGCGGCTTCCTAGATTTTTTTTTCTTCCAATAAACGTCGGGTCTGGCGCACGGCATCGCCCTATTAGAGTCGCGTGCCTTTCTCCGTGTCCAGCTGTTCTCTTGTCCGAATATCTTATATTACATTTTGCTGTCTCATCCAGAAGGTACATGACACTGCGTACATGTAAGGTGCGTCCAAAGAGGAACGAGGCCGGAGGCTAGAGAACGAAAACCACTGATGCCGTTCCCTACGGAAGAAGGTGTCATCCCTGTCCGAGCGCTAGGGCCCCTAACTTGCCGCTAGACTAACATGGGCGCACACCGACGCGTCGACAGACGGAGCCCGTGCATGCATCAACCGTCAGCTGCACTCGGTAGCAGTAGTTGAAAACAGAGGAGGCATCAAAAGACGAGCCGATGGATGTATTGTGCTTTTTTTTTTTTTTTTTTTTTCAACGGAAGGAGTCTGGAGAACGGACACTCACCGAACAATGGCACAAACGCAGATGTCCGCTGCAAGTGCGACGCTCAGCCCTACCTCTGGGACGATGGCTGCTATCGCAATTTGTCGGTCTACCAGCTCCGAGACACGGCGAATTATACACCTGAAAGATGACATTCTCCACCAGGGAAGACATGAGCGCAATTAGTGGCTGGCCAATGCGGTTTGGCGTTCCATATCGTGCGTCAGCGGCCAATAACATCCGTCGTCCCTTGAATTGCTTGTGCCTCGCCTTGACCCTTGCAAAGGACATGCAGTGCTCTTCGTACACTTGTGCCATTCTTTGATGAATTTTCGTTCCCCGCACTCCTTACGCTGTCAGCAAAGCACTACACACGTCTTCGCTCCTCTTTTGAAGCCTCTGTCCCACTGTTTACAACGCTACTGCGTGTTGTAGATGATTATTGCGTGCACGTGCCCGCTCTTTCGCCTCGTGGGTGACTATTCTGGGGCCTTATGACTCTGGTAGGGCAATGGCATTGCGATCCGTTCAGCAGTTTTCATTTTACAGCGTCCGCCTCGTTTCTTTATGAGTGGATCTATAAGATTCCGTATTGCGTACGACTCGGCTGCAGCAGAGTTGAGGTTAGACAACAGAGAGGGCTCGCACAACAGCTATGCTACGCATCTGTCTTACAATAGACAAATCGTTCCCAAGTGGACATCAATCCACGAAACACGAATACACGCAGACACACAGCTACACTCAGGAGGTCTTGTCACGGTCCGCGCGGCTTCCCCTGTCGAAGGTTTGAGTCCTCCCTCGGGCATGGGTGTGTGTGTTGTCCATAGTGTAAATTAGTTTAAGTTAGATTAAGTAGTGCGTAAGCTTAGGGACCAGTGAACTGAGAAGTTTGGTCCCGTAAGGCCTTACCACAAACACACACACACACACACACACACACACACACACTCAGGAGGTAGTACGTCAAGACAATCGTCAGACAGCATCTCTACAGATGCTGTCTGGACTCATTTACAGTCACCACCAACAGCGAAACAGACGTAATACAATTGATATTACTAATCGTTCACTGGATTTAGCAATATACCAGGGTTTAAAGACAGTGAAAGTAAATCGAGAATGATACCGCTACGCACAGTCTTCATACGTAAGTTTTGTAAACTGTCTGTTACTAAATCGCTGCAAATTCTTGCTGACATGGATAAAATAATTATGGGTATTGGGCCTCGCCATTGTAACTACCAAAACAGCTAAACTGACGACGTTTCGATCGACTTGCTGCCGTCGTCTTCAGGGCGGTTCACTGTTAATCTGTGTTGCCTCCTATTTTTGCCGTAGCTGCTGTCTACCACTATCCGATCCTGTGGCGAATCTATGTAGTTGCTGCGTGCAAGCAAGGCACCTCATAACATTAACTACTTCGAAGGTAGGGCTTTCGTTTCCTACCACACTTATATGTTTAATGCCAAGTGCATTTGAGAATGCTTTTTTTATATATGCCTCAGTCTACCTTTGACAGAAATGATAAACGATTCTGATGCAAGATAGCCTGACTTGCGACAGTTACTGCTGTTACATAACTCCAGAAGTTCTCTCCGACAGGTAGAAAAGCAAAGCAGGTGTCGGACTTCTATTCACTGGTATGATACTGGGAAAATGAAGTAACTGGACACAGGATATACCTTATAAAACACTCGTACGTCCAGTCTTAGAATAATGCTCAAACTGAGCATTACACGTAACTGGAAATCATCATCTAACAGATTTCATTGAGCTACCTTGGCACCACTTTTTTCCCGCCTTTGAGTGTACCGACTACATGTCAGCCAGTCACGGACAGTATGAACTGTAAATAATCACGAACGCTAGTACACAGTGTGAGTTCGCTGTTATTTTCAAATGTACGCCACCTTTTTTTACAGAGACACTCGGCAACGCCTTTTCAAGCCGAAGCTAGTTGTGTAACTAAGAAGTGTTAAAAAGTACTGCTGCCTAAGTGGAAAAGAAATGTTACTTTCAAACTGTTACGGCAGCTATGAACGGTTTTGAATTTTATCCAAAATATTGTCGCATAGTAAGTCAAGACCTGTACGACACCACCATTCCATTGGTTTTGGATCAAAATGCTCGAGGTCTCCTCCACATCTAGCAACGAAACACGAGGTGGAAGCGGACAGTGTCACGCTGCGCAGGTTTGTTCGTTTTGCGGTATTTTCCCTAGTACAACACAGAACAGTTTTCTGAAGCATTATTTTTTACGTTGCTTGACATATGTTGAAAATATCCCTTCAGTCCATTTTCTATATACGTAATTACCACTGAAATTAATACAGTGTGCCTGGGTACAACTTTATCATTCCTCTGACGTTAAAAGTTTCCTTCCGTGTTTCTCAACCACTTGATCACTATCACTCGAACCTCTTCGCGACTGCACCTCTCCCTACATCAAATATTGAGTCAGGCTGGGAAACGAGTGCAAGCAGCTTTCGTTGAAGTAGGATGGATGCAGTGTTCAAATGGTTCAAATGGCTCTGAGCACTATGGGACTCAACTGCTGAGGTTATAAGTCCCCTAGAACTTAGAACTACTTAAACCTAACTAACCTAAAGACGTCACACACATCCATGCCCGAGGCAGGATTCGAACCTGCGACCGTAGCTGTCGCGCGGTTCCAGACTGTAGCGCCTAGAACCGCTCGGCCACTCCGGCCGGCGGATGCAGTGTGAAACCCGGCGAAAGAACTAAATTTTCAGTGTTGAAAACACGTTTGGTGAGTTGGAAGTCACCTTAAGTGCCAGAAATAATCGCAAGACTCACCGGAGATCGGTACAGGAACGTTTAGTAGCGAATTGTTTCCACGGTCTGACGTTGAGTGACAAATCGTATGGTGGTCCTCCGGTCTTAATGGTCATTTTGGTGTTTGTTAGGGAGGCAGACCACCGAAGGTAAGCCAAAAACCATCAAATTTACGGAATTGCGAACAGATGACGTGAAAAAAAATGTCCCAGAGGGAACCAAGGTGGCATTAGCTTATTAGTACCTCTCCGGTAGAGATTTGTTGCAATCGTCGTTAACAGCTCGCGTTGCTATTGGTTGAAGTGTCGTCACCGGGTGTGACGCACAAGAGCTCGGTGGATGGCGTACGGCGAACTGCGGCAACCGGGAGAGCGCAGTACCGGCTGACTGTGGGACGGAGCGGCATTCGCTCCGCGGGCCTCGGACACACTTTCACGTCGGCGGCGATGCTACGGGAGCGTGACGCCGGCACTGCGCCTCGCGGGAACGAAAGCGACAGCCGCCACCGGCGCATTCTGACGTCTGCCAGCAGCGTTCGAGCCACCGTAGACCAAGAAAGAAAGAGAAAAACTGGATGTTTTCGAAAGAAAAGTGATGAGAAAAATCTGATGATATATATTTGAGAATGAGCTGTGGAGAGTTCGAAAGAAATTTATCAGTTAATGAAGCAACCCACTATCGTCTAAGCCGGCCGAAGTGGCCGTGCGGTTAAAGGCGCTGCAGTCTGGAACCGCAAGACCGCTACGGTCGCAGGTTCGAATCCTGCCTCGGGCATGGATGTTTGTGATGTCCTTAGGTTAGTTAGGTTTAACTAGTTCTAAGTTCTAGGGGACTAATGACCTCAGCAGTTGAGTCCCATAGTCCTCAGAGCCATTTTGAACTATCGTCTAGAAATTAAAAAGCAGCAGATTGCAATGGGCTGGGCATTTGGCTAGAACGGAAACAAGCAGGATTCCTAAGAAGACATTTGGGGGCCCTGTACAAGCAACAGGACCACTGGTCCGACCTCCCCCACAGGAGAAAGATGATACAGGAATCTCCGCAGGGTGGAGAGACACAGCGAGAGATAGGAGAAGATGGAAGCAAATCGATGATGCAGCGCGTGGTCTACAGGACCTGTTATCGCTTAAAAGAAGAATCCTTACTGGTCACAATTTCTTCATGTATCGCCAGTCTCAATGTAACTTCTAAACGATGTAACTATTTTAAAACTACCATAAGCTGTCAGTTTCATTACGGAGGATGGCTTTCTTGTACCTCATATATATAGATATAAATCACATTGCTGGTCGTTTTTAAATGTGTAGCACTGGTGAAGTGTGAGTGTCATATTTGGACCTGTTAGGTGTTGGGTTTTAAATGTGCCACACACATCACCAAAGCGATACATTTGAAAATGTCCAAAAGGGCGAAACTGGTTATAATGTGATTTAGGTACACGGTGAAATAAAGGTACCTTGCATAATAAATGGTGGTTTTAAAATGGTTTCATCATTTAGAATAATATTTCAGCACTACTAAACGCTTAAAAAAGTAAATGAGTGAGCAATCATAACTCTGTTTAAGACACAGAAGCACTAAAGTACTTACCCATTTCAACATAGCTCAGCAAGCCATTATACAAAGCGTGGTGGAAGGTGTTGTTGTCGTTGTTGTTGTTCTGGTCTTCAGTTTAGTCTATCCTGTCACAGTCTCTTCATCTCCGAATAACAAGTGCAACCTATATCAATTTGAACCTGCTTATTGTAGTCAAACCGTTGTTTCCCGCTACGATTTTTTCCCTTTAAAATTGTACTTTCTCTTTTAAATTTCTATTTTTTCTGCTGCGGAACTGGCGCGGTGGCAACGCCGTTTTACACACACTCCGTCTGTCGCTCATCGAGAAACAATACGGTAAATATTTTGCTAGTGAAATTGTCTTGATCACAGTAAATATAACGACAAGGTCGATCAGTTCTGAGTGCTAAGCAGGCACCTCCAGATCACGAGAGATAAAAAAGGAAAGACAAAAATGTAATAACTACCTATAGTTACATGTAAATATGAGACGAGCATGAACGTATTCACAAAATTGTAGTTACATACTTGAAAAAGGTTGTTGCATTTTGTCCTTGTTCAGGCCTACGTCCAATTTGGCGTTATAGTTGTTAAGGTCGAAATAGTGTTAATATAAGGCTGTTTCAATAAATTAGATTACGTGCTACAGGCGAGAATGCCATGTTCCAAGAATTTTTCAGTACGAGTATGGCAACAAAATTTTGTAACTGGCGTTCGACACACTGAATGCTTAGTTACGGAGGCCGATCATAAGTGAATGAAGTTCAGAATCAGAGCGAAGTGAGGGCAGAAACTCTAATACAAGCCCGAACCAAAATACAGTTACACCCACATTTGGCACTGAGCACAGACGCTCTAGACCGGTCAATGTACGAGCCACTGTGACAAATAAACTATGCCGAGCAGTTGAGAGGAAGCAGAGGCCATACCCGCATGCGAAAATGATTCACAAAAGTGCCGTTCTTGACAGACATCACCGAAAACATCGGCGATCGAAAAAAGAAACCTTAAACTTTTCTCATATGAAATCCTGAAAGTTAAAGGTTAAGACTGTCAGATAGCTGCAGTATTTATTTACTCCCGAATAATCTGCTAGAAGCACATTAGATAAAATGTATGTAGCAGACTTATGAAAATTGATGACTATCATGTGCTTTTATCAGATTATGTTTTTCCGTAAATGATGACTACATATAAGCAATTCCACATTAGCGACATCTAGGGAGGGTGTAGGCAAACAGGTTTCTGGATGCTACTGTACCTCAGTAGCTAGGTGGCAATAATCACTATGTGGACGATGTGACCTATTCTACACCATATTTTAAATATATGTGACGATGCTATGCTGATTATATTTCTATGTTTTGACGATGCCATTATGGCCGTATCACTTTAGGACATGGTGTAAAAAAGGTACGTTATACCATATTTTATCTGTACATTTCCCTGGTGTATGACAGTATATTGTGATACATATTGCTGTTTTATGTTAAAAGACACACTGCTCAATAGACGTATAATCTTATATATTTTAGATCTGAAAAAGGTCATTACGGACTGAAACCGGTCATCGTCTAAAGAATTCATTTGTGATCAGAGACTGGAATAAAAAAGGATTTTACAGTATTGGATCACTGTTTGTACACGCGATTATGTCGCAGATGGTGAGGGCAGCTATATCGCTGTATCGCAGCGGCAGAAGGCACTCGTAGCCCAGAGCCACTGGAAGCGTGGCTCAGCGGGCGTGCACCATTGGGTCTGCCAGATCGCTCGCGACTGCTGTCGGCATCAGACGTAAACTTGCAGTTCCGCTGCCAACTGCGACGCCTGTAGGATGGTATCAATATGTGATACCACAAACCCCTGCCATATACTTAACAGCTGTCTACACAGTACTGACGTAAATGTCGGGTTTGACAGCTAACTTGGAGCGCAGGCAGTAGACTGCAGGGTTGCCAGACGTTCACAGCAGCGCAAGGCACCTCTCGCCGGATCGCGGTCGCGAGATCTCGCCCGCGCCTGCTGCAAATGAGTCTTCCCCTCCTTCTCTCCCCCCATCCCGCGAGAGGGCCCGGGCGCCGGCTGAGTGACCGCGTGGGCGTCTGGGGGCCGGCAGGTGCCCGGCGCGCATTTGCGTGCGCTCCCACAGCGCGGCGCACCTGATGGGTTATTTCCAGCCGGGGACCGGCCGTAATTCGAACCAGCGAGAGCGGCCGCCGCGCCGGGTCCCGGCGGCAGTGCCGGGCTGGCTCGCCGGCGCCTTCCTCCCAGCCGCTCCCTTTAATTTCCGCCACAGGCATTTTTTATGTCTTCTCCAGTCCGCGATCGCTCCGAATGGTGCGCGGCCGAAAAGAACGGGGAGAGGAAAGGGAGTGGGGGGAATAAAAGCTGGGGAAAGAAAAGAAAAAGGCGGCGGGAAGACGTTCTTAAAAGAGCATATCTCTCGTCCTCGACGACGGAGGAAATGTGGCTCTGTGATTTCGGAGGCGACGTTTATCTCGCTCTCCTCGCGTTCGTTTCTGGCCTTTCCCGCCGAAGTGTTCGCAGCTGCCGCTGTTTGATGGCTTGTTGGACGACTGACAGAACGCTGAGGAGCTCCACAGGAAAAAGCGGCTAAGAGCGTTGGTTCTGTCAGTCCGTGCTCCGTTGGGTTTTCTTTCGTCTCGTTGAGTCGTCTTAGACAACGAAATGGTCGGCTAAACGTGACGCTATCGCTTTCTTCAAAAATGGTTCAAATGGCTCTGAGCACTATGGGTCTTAACTTCTGAGGTCATCGGTCCCCTAGTACTTAGAACTACTTAAACCTAACTAACCCAAGGACATCACACACATCCATGCCCGAGGCAGGATTCGAACCTGCGACCGTAGAGGTCGCGCGGTTCCAGACTGTAGCGCCTAGAACCGCTCGGCCACTCTGGCCGGCTATCGCTTTCTTCACCACGTATGTCCAGCTCATCGTCTTCTCTATCTCTAAGTACCTGGTGGTTACATTTGAAGTGGAGCTGCTCACAGTGGCCTAGTATGGACTGGAACTATCGTATGGTAGATAAACTTGGTAGATATTCTGATGTGTTAATGCGAAACGTATTTACATTTTGGCCTCTAGGAGAAAATCTGGCGCAGTGAATGCAAGAAAGGAGTATAGAAACGTTTCTATGTTTAATGGCCTAGGAATGGGACGTGAGCAGAAAAAGGCAAACAAGTGAGAAGTACATAATGTTGATTTCATTATTAACCACTGCTCACACGGAGACACGTGATTCTGTAAAGCGCCAAATATGCACCTAGTGCCGGCCGAAGTGGCCGTGCGTTTCTAGGCGCTACAGTCTGGAGCCGAGCGACCGCTACTATCGCAGGTTCGAATCCTGCCTCGGGCATGGATGTGTGTGATGTCCTTAAGTTAGTCAGGTTTAATTAGTTCTAAGTTCTAGGCGACTGATGACCTCAGAAGTTAAGTCACATAGTGCTCAGAGCCATTTGAATCATTTGCACCTGCTGGCCAAAATTGGAAGTTTTCCTTTTTTAATTTTTTTTCCAGCGCCGGCCGGGGTGGCCGAGAGGTTCTAGGCGCTACAGTCTGGAACCGCGCGATCGCTACGGTCGCAGGTTCGAATCCTGCTTCGGGAATGGATGGGTGTGATGTCCTTATGTTAGTTGCGTTTAAGTTGTTCTAAGTTCTAGGGGACTGATGACCTCAGAAATTAAGTCCCATAGTGCTCAGAGCCATTTGTACCATTTTTGACCCCAAATAACGGAAAGTGTGAGGTCATCCACATGAGTGCTAAAAGGAATCCCTTACACTTCGGTTACACGATAAATCAATCAAATCTAAAGGCCGCAAATTCAACTAAATACCTAGGAATTACAATTATGAACACCTTAAATTGGAAAGAACACACAGAAAATGTTGTGGGGAAGGCTGCGTTTTATTGGCAGGACACTTAGAAAATGTAACAGGTCTACTAAAGAGACTGGCTACACTACACTTGTCCATCCTCTTTTAGAATACTGCTGCGCGGTGAGAGATCGTTACCAGATAGGATTGACGGAGTACATCGAAAAATTTCGAAGAGGGGCAGAATTTTTTGTATTATCGCGAAATAGGGGAGAGAGTGTCACTGAAATGATACAGGATTTGGATAGACAACACTAAAACAAAGGCGTTTTACGTTGCGGCGGAATCTTCTCACGAAATTTCAGCTGGCTTCTGTGGTCAAGCGGTTCTAGGCACTTTAGTCCACAACCACGCGGCTGCTACGGTCGCAGGTTGGAATCCTGCCTCTGGCATGGATGTGTGTGATGTCCCTAGGTTAGTTAGGTTTAAATAATTCTAAGCCTAGGGAATTGATGACGTCGGATGTTAAGTTCCATAGTGCTTAGCGCCATTTGAAATATTCTGAACGAAATTTCAGCCACCAACTTCCTCCTCCGAATGCGAAAATAAAAAAAATGGTTCAAATGGCTCTGAGCACTATGGGACTCAACTGCTGTGGTCATCAGTCCCCTAGAACTTAGAACTACTTAAACCGAACTAACCTAAGGACATCACACACATCCATGCCCGAGGCAGGATTCGAACCTGCGACTGTAGCAGTCGCACGGTTCCGGACTTCGCGCCTAGAACCGCGAGACCACCGCGGCCGGCTGAATGCGAAAATATCTTGTTGACGCCGACCACACAGGGAAAAACGATCACCATAATGAAATAAGGGAAATCAGAGCTCGCATGGAAAGACATAGGTGTTGGTTTCTTCCGCGCACTGTACGATTTTGAAATAATAGAGAATTGTGAAGGTGGTTCGGTGAACCCTCTGCCAGGCACTTAAACGTGATTTGCAGAGTATCCATATAGAGGTAGATTTAGCTGTGCTTATCGGACGTATACAGTTATTTGTAGTTTCTCTGTGCCTGTCTCTTTTGGGTCACTTGGTTACGATAGGAATGGGTTCTGTTTCCCACCGCAGCTGCGACGCTCAGTTCCGTTTTGCGGAAGCCGACGCGGGAGGCGATACGCCTGCGAACCCGCTGCCGGGTATATAGGGTTTCAATAACACGCGTCGCCCGGTGCGAGAGACTCCGCCGCGGCCGCGGGCGCTGCCGGAATAGCGAGTGGGTCGGTGTGGCCTCGCTCCCACCAAGACCCCGCGGCTTTATCGCCGGCTCTCGGCGTGCATGCGGAACGAACCGCGCGCATCGTTCGGGCCAGAGCGGTCACGCAGCGCAACGGCGAGTCACGAACCCCTGACCCCGGCCGCGGCGTGCGCCTCTTCTGCGGTGCGATTTATTGGCGCTGGCCGGGCTGTGTTTGTCTTTAATTCGGCGCCTCATCCCTCTGTTTATTCCGCGCAACCGGCGCCAGACGTGAGCGGAAATTTTCCGTCGCGGGGCAGCCCGGGGCGGACCGAGGTGGTGGGGCCGCTCACGTATGGGTCCCTCACGCCTCCATACTTGCTCCACTCATCCTTCCCGACACCTCTCATCTTTTTTTTTTTTTTTTTATTCGCTCCGCGAATCTTCCTCCCGAAGCGAAGGCAGCTGCCGTCCTTCCGTGCACACACACACACACACACACACACACACACACACACACACACACACATTTAGCCGCCGTTCTCGTCGCCCACTCGCGCCCACCGCAAACAAATCTCGTTCCTGCGCAGATAATACAGCTCGCGCGGCACGCCGCTCTGCCGGATTTGCTCGCGGCCGGAATATTTACCCGATATGGCGCCCACTTTGCATATCGGGGGCCGCCAGAGGCGTCACGCCGTCGGCCCGAGTAACGTGAGATTCCGCCCGCCTAATAGGGGAACCCCCGCACTCCCTCCCGGTGCTGCCTTAAACCTCAAACGCCGCCGTGCTATCGGCCCATCTCTCTTTTGTTTCCTCGGACAGTATGGACGCCGTTTATTAATTGATAGCCGGCACGAACATCCCGTTATTCCTCGTGTTGACTGCTCCTTCCGCTGTTAAATAACGGCCGAGTTGACGGAGCGAAATTGGTGCTAGCAGCACGCAACCTGCGGTACTCTCAGAGCGATAAGAAGGCTTGATGATAAAAGGCACGCAGGTACCGTTCCGAGATGTGACGTCGCTACAACAGAAGCTCCAAAATTATGAATTCCATGACAATGTTTTATTACAATGACCCCATGCCATTGTGCTAGTAAGTTGTTAATTTCCTGGAATTGCCACACCTGCAAGGATGACGCTTTTGCCTGCTCTGTGTTACCAGATTTATGACCACCGTTTTCTAGGTCGACGTAGGGGATTGTAGTTCAGGATTCCGTCTCTATATTCAGCTATCTCCTCATTAATAGGATACACATTCAACCATTACTTGGATGTTACAATTTCTAATTAGATCTCTTCTTGTGCAAACCTTCACACTCCGCCGGCCGCTGTGGCCGAGCGGTTCTAGGCGATTCAGTCTGGAACCGCGCGACCGCTACGGTCGCAGGTTCGAATCCTGCCTCGGGCATGGATGTGTGTGCTGTCCTTAGGTTAGTTAGGTTTAAGTAGTTCTAAGTTCTAGGGGACTGATGACCTCAGATGTTAAGTCCCATAGTGCTCAGAGCCAGAGCCTTCACACTCCTCAAGAATCTGATTTCTGCTGCTTTTGTTTTTTTCTGTCATCTTTCTTTTCGTTCATACAACTTTCGCTTCCACGTGATAAACGTATGGTTGAATAACTTGGTCGCACCTCTGTATTTTCTTATCATCTACTTCACTGTGTGCGGCATATTGATGAGTCCCCCACTGCCTACAAAGCCTAAGTAAAGCATCTTGTTTAGAAGTCATTCAGCGCTTACAACACCTACGTAAGGCATCTGAATATGAACTATACATCTTTGCCTCTGCTTCAAACATTTATATCTTCTTCGTCCAATTGTATGGGTCACTGAAGCAGGCTAAAAGTGTGTCATTTGTCTGTAGCAGTAATAACGCTAATAGACGATCGTACGACGAACAATAATGCAGGAGTTAGTTAGAGACGGAACTAAAGCTAAGATTTAAGAAGAATGGGAAAGGAAGTTGGCCGTGTTTTATTTACGCAATCGTTCCCGACATTTGGACCCTGATTCTCCCTGAATACGAATCCAGTGTCTCCTTCAGTGCTCTCAAGAGTTCAGTAGGTACGTGTCTTTCATACAGCTTACTCTGTAATTATAAGAAAACATAAATAAGTTTATTTCTATGTTTAAGTTTTAATCTCAGATGGATCATTGCTCAGCTGGAAACTGCACTCTGTGATTGAGCTGATGAAAATTAAACTTCACGATTTGGTCTTTATCGTAACGACAAAATTAAACTCTCTCCTAAAGCAACAGTACTAGTTGATGGATTCGTATGAAGTGATAGGTCTACGATATGTGGGGAGGAGTCAAAAATGGCTCTGAGCACTATGGGACTTAACTGCAGTGGTCATCAGTCCCCTAGAACTTAGAACTACTTAAACCTAGCTAACCTAAGGACATCACGCACATCCATGCCCGAGGCAGGATTCGAACCTGCGACGTAGCGGTCGCGCGGTTCCAGACTGTAGTGCCTAGAACCGCTCGGCCTCTACGGCCGGCGTGGGGAGTAGTCGCTCGGAGATGAAGTTTCTCATTATAATCAGTTCGTGTAATACCAAATGAACTTTTTATATACAGCCAAGATTGCACCCGCACTTTCATGTAAACGAAAACCATAAATCTAAATTTCTCTCTAGTCCTGTACTCAATTCTGTATCGGTGCAAGGTATATTGATCTGTCGCCAATCGCTTGTACCACCTCTGGCAATGGGTTTTTAATGAAAAAAATGCTAAGTTCCACCGAGGTTCGAGGTCCAAATTAACCTAAAGGCCCCTCCTCCCACCCCCACTCTGCCCCATAACTCTGTGGATTAGTCACTCCAACGCTCGGGAGGGCGGCAGCAACGTAACACCCCCAGTAGGAGCACGATTACTGAATCGGAGACTAAGAAAGTTGAAGTATCTGAAAAGTGATGCAGTAGAGAGAGCTTGCAAACATCCAGGCAGTTAAAGGACAGAATGAAGCGGTACTAAAAGTACTAGGCGAAAAAAAAGACTACGGAAAGTTAAATTTATGGGTATTAGGGACGGAATTATTTGGGGCTAGCGACTATCTTACAGGTGTTCTGTCTGCTTCAACGACATTTTTATTCGAACAGGTAATCGGACACGGGGCGTTGCGGCGGCACGTCTCCGTCTTCAGGCGCTCAATTGATGTTGAAAAAAGTGATAAAGTGAAGACGGCAGTTTGTTTACACGAGACAGGAAGGGACTCGAATGGACGGGTAACGCACAAGACGACTGGTCCGCGAGGTCGCGACTACGACTGCGCCGGGGTCAGCCGCGCAACCGCGCCGTACCGCTGGCTCCATTGTAGAAGGGGGGGGGGAGGAGGCGAGAGGAGGAGGAGATGGCCACATAACGGACCGGGGCGCAGCGGCTAAAGGTCGCCAGCCATCCCGCGAGCTGCCGCTGCTGTGCCCGTAGCTGGCTGGGGACGCACACTTCCCATCATGGACTGCAGGCAGCTGACCCGCTTACGACACCACACCCGGCACGCTGGACTTCTCTGCCTGGTGCGGTATGCTAGTGATAAAACAGTCCCGTCTCAAGTCCTGCCGAATCGCCGCTACTCTGAGTAGCTCAGGACGGCACAAATAGCGGACTTTGAATGCTTGTTGCGTAAGACGTGTGTGTGTGTGTGTGTGTGTGTGTGTGTGTGTGTGTGTGTGTGTGTGTGTGAGTGTGTGTGTGTGTGTGTGTGTGTGTGTGTGTCCTTCCTATCTGCAGTTAAGGTGGATATGACCTGATTAGTGAAGCTGTTTTAACATTCTCGTTTTCTTTTAACGGTTTCCTCTCTCAGTACCTCTCCTCACATATAAATTACCTGATGCTGTTGTCTTTCTTCCGAAGACTGGTTTGATGAAGCTTCCCCACTTGTCTATCCTGTGTAAGCCTCTTCATCTCTGAATAAGTTCTCCAACTTACATAAGATTGAATCTCTGTACTGTATTCGAGTCTTCATCTCGCTGCACAATTCTTACCCCACCCCACCCCCACCACCTTCCATATTCCCATCCATTACCAAACTGACGATTACTTGATGCCTCAGGATGTGCCCTATCAGCCAACCTCTTCTTCTAGTCAAGTTGTGCCATACGTTTCATATAAATACCTATATCGTTAAAAAACAGCAATGCAATGACTAATGTGTACCTATATACAGACTGTAATGGGTATTAAGTGCAGATATTTCTATTGGTGACA
Source organism: Schistocerca serialis cubense (assembly GCF_023864345.2). Lineage (NCBI taxonomy): Eukaryota > Metazoa > Arthropoda > Insecta > Orthoptera > Acrididae > Schistocerca > Schistocerca serialis. The sequence goes on from NC_064638.1 coordinate 159,304,204, forward strand.
CAGGACGGTGTACTGAACAACATTAGATCAGTATTCATGTTATCTGCAGAGTAATAATTGTACTATTACAAACTGTATGTTTTTAGGTCAGTTAGTACTTCCAAATACATGTCGCAAGAGCAAGTCATTAATGCTTATTTTCCGCTGGGCAGCAGGTATGCTGGACACATGAAGGTAAAATAGTTACTCTATCCCTACAGGTGTAGTCCACTTAGTGATGCAATTATAACCATGCGAAAAATATCAGGTCGTAAAGTTGGTTCCGTGTTTGCAGAAAACTGTTCGACGCAGAGACAAAACAACCAGCGCACTGATGTGTGAATATATTAAGCTACCACATATAAAAATCTCTGCACTTATAACCCTTACATCCTGTACGACACTAAATCTTTCCTCATCTCCTTCTCCGTTTCCCCCGGGAACAAACGACCCTGTACCCTGCGTCTTATCGAAAGCCACTTTACATTCAAGAGGTCATTAAAGCTTTAGCTCTATCAACGGCGTAGCTATCCTCTCGGCATATTCGAGTTGTCTTTCTTCTGTCTAACAGTCTCAACTTTATCATCACCCCTACTTTACTTCTGTTTTCTTTCACCTCATCTGCTTAACTCACAGTACTATTTCTCGCTCTTCACCGAAACAGTCAGTATTTCCAGATTTCATTCCTCCTGTATTGCTATCATGCATTTTTGTTACTCTCTGCATAAATACCGTACTCTAAACCCATTTGAGCCTACTCGCTGTATGGACCCTTCGGTCTCCCTCTACAATTTTTTCCCCCAACACTTCTCTCCATTACCAAACTGATGATTCCATCTAACTCACGCAATGTGAACATTGTAATATTAACACATTAAGCATGTTTTTGGTTAGATGTTCTTGCAAACTGACCTAAGTAAACACTTTGCAAGTGCATAAATTGCGCAGCGTTAAGTACGAGTGGACTTCAAAAAGTTAGTTGCGCATTATTATTATGGAAGGCCAGAAAGTTTTATTGAACGCTGTACTATACTACAGTGTAACACAAATAAGTGACACTCTTTTTCAACATAGTTACCAAGTCTCTGTAAAGAACGTCGGAAAGTTTTACCAATCCTTCAATTCTTCGACGAGAGAAAACCGCTCCTTGGTCTCGGAGCTATGTGAGTACCGCAGTGTGAAAATCTCTTTCTCCACATACGTTCTTTGAGCTTGGCGAGGAGATAGAAATCGTACGTTGCAAGATCTGGACTCCCTGATCGGCATCAACCACGTCTGTGCGGCCTTGGTTGCTGTCACACTTACGTTCCAGTTGCTGCGCCGTTTCACACGCGCAAAGTGATCCACCTGTTACCCGCACTGCAGAAGTGTGCGGGACACACAGAACAAATACTCTCTTTTGTAAATGCGCCACTCCTGTTAAGCGACGGTCTTAGCGTGGGACGACATCTGTAACTCACTTTTAGAAATTCCGCGGTATCTTATAAATATCAACTCTCGAATATATGTGGTCAGTTTGAGACCACAAAAGATGCTTCGATAATTCGCCGACCTTTTTTTATCGGCTTTCCTCGGCATTACTGGAGATGTTGATTACCTAAGTGTTACTTGTGTTACAACATGGATCCAATTGGTGCTTGGGAATTTGAGACCACAAAAGATGCTTCGATAATTCGCCGACTTTTTTTTATCGGCTTTCCTCGGCATTACTGGAGATGTTGATTACCTAAGTGTTACTTGTGTTACAACATGGATCCAATTGGTGCTTGCCAATAGTGACGCACGCATCGGGGCTTGCCCAGTAAATACACTCGTCAAATACCCACTGAGTACTCTGATAAAGTCGTTATCCCGTTTACGGCAAGTTACTCGAACTGTGCCCCTGTAACTAAGTGAGAGCGGCCTAGCAACGGACCGCTGCTTCGCTGCCGGCGCCACGAGAGAACAAGGGCCGCTTTGTGGTGACGATTGGCGGCCACTTCCAAACAGAGGACGCCTGAGTGGCTGCTCTGTACCGGTTCGCCACTTCCGACAATTCGCTAATACGTACAGAATGCGGCACCTCGGCTGGCCTAAGCTTTCACGGCTGTAAGGAAAATCGTCTAACAGCAACAGCAACAGTGAAGCAGCCTGTATGAGGTACTCTTAAGACACGCTTCTGTTAACAAACAGTGCCGTGCAGTCAACAGCAGACCTTAGCAGAAGGCACTGTCTCTCCAGATTTCGTGCAAACTTTCTAAATGACGTCGCTTTGTTTGGCTTCGGGGCCCACAAGATCTACGGCGCCTGAAGCGTGACGTCACACTAGTCTGCTTGTCCGCCACACTTCTCGAACGAACGGCTCCGTGCAGGGCACAAGTAATTGAAAAAATACCCAATAAAGGTCGTACCTTTGTCATATTCTGTCGAGAAATTGTTTGCATCTAAACGCGCAGGCAATAATTATTAAACTTGTCTAAAACAGTTACTCGTTCCCTGTCAGAGACGGCTGCTGGAACTCCTAAAAAGACCTCCAGTGTCACGTGATGTAACATATGTGACGTGGGACCCGGGTTGGCTTGCTTGTCGAGTGTCTTAAGTGTAACTGTCTCGTTTTGGTGACTATAGTGAGTGTGAGTATAGTCTAGTGTCGTGTTTGTGTTGTGAAAATTACCATTTCCTGACCTCCCACGGGCACCAGCCCTGTCCGCTACTGTAGTCGCCTCGGCCAGTTTCCGGCTGCGGGGCGGCGGGAGAGTGTTATCGACCTCTCAGCTACCGATGGACTGGTACTTCCCTAATCCACTTAAATGCTGGACGTACCCTCATTTAGGAGAGGTAGGAACACGTAATGCATCCTGAAACATAGTCGAACATGATTGTTTCAGCGGTTTAGGTGTCATGGCGTGGGCAAGCATAGTATTGCATGATCGTCCTGACGTCCAAATCTTCGAACATCGTTCACGCACCCGTCAACGTCATTGTGACGCTGTACAACTTCCACATGTGCAGCTTCTCAGGGATGTATTTGGCCCTGAATTCATTTTTGTGGATGACAATGCGCGACCACAACGAATAGTATAGGTGTAGGAGCTCTTGTAACGAGGGAATATTCGGCGAATGGACTAACCTTTCCGTTCCCCCGACTTAAATCCCACCGGGCAAGTGTCGGATGCATTGAGGAGATGTACTGCGGCACGCCCGCTTGTAGCAACGTCCGTCTGACAGTTGCAAACCGCACTGGTGGAGGATTGCAACGCCCTCACACAAGGCCTCCTCACAAAATCAGTTACCAGCATGGGACCACGTTGCACAGCATGTGTTGCCGTCCGTGATCACAAAATCTATTAAGAACCACTCCAGCATTTTGTAGTGACCAGGAAACCAGCACGAATCACTGTGACTTCAGTGATACTATTGTCTTTGGATACGATCTGTTCGTCTTATTGCCTATTTCTTTCAGTTACTGTCTGTACTGTAGTACACTCTAGCAGTTTTTTTGTATGTGTGGTCGAAGCTTCTGAAAGCGATACATAATAAGAAAGTTACTTGTTAAGTCTTGCGCAATGGTCCGCTAAGGTAGCTGCATTGACAGCGTGGCAGATTGGTAAGAAAAGAGGCCCGATTTAGATTCCCAGCCGAGTCGGAGATTTTCTCCTGTCAGGGAGTGGATATTGTGCTGTCCATACGTTCGTATCGTCACAACTGGCATTCCACTGTTGAGCTGGCTGACGGGCACCTCCCGAAAGCCAGTAAATTGAGAAAAAAAAGTCTTGCGAATCAGTTCATAAACACCCCACAGCTCCGTTTTAGTAAGCCAGTGTTGGTTTCGTTCACAGCACCTGCTTGCGCAGCAAAATGTATCCAAAAATGTTGCGTTGGACCCTAACAACTTGCAAGTCTCTGAAACAAGCTTCTTTCCTTATGTAATTTGTCAAATACATTTTCATACTCTCGTTAATTTAAAATCCAAATATATGGTTCGACATTTTCAATACATAGTTACAATCCACTGTTCTCACATTTCTCCGTTTTATGTAAAAGAAGTTCTTTCTTCAAAGTTCTTCAGCGTTTGACAGCAGCGAACATTTCTTTTTTTCGATAATGACGAGGTGTTTCATAACGTGTTTCTTACTCCTACCGAATACATTCTACATACTTGATCTACTCTCGACTTATGCATTTTTCTTTCATACGTTTAGTTTTTCACGTATTGACCTTGTTACTGCTGTTCCTTATAGTGTGTTTCTAAGGGTACGTTAAGTGAAATAGTAACCTGTTTTAGCATTCCGGATCTTCCTTGCTATTAACAGGTCTGCCCGAACATCAGCAATGGTTCTGCTTAACGAAGTTCTGTTTATTTGTCTTCCCCCGTTGGTTAGACAGCCTACAATCTGAAGAGGAGAGGATGATGGATTACAGTATGTGTGTGTGTGTGTGTGTGTGTGTGTGTGTATGTGTGTGTGTGTGTGTGTGTGTGTGTGTGTGTGTGTGTGTGTGTGTGTGTGCGTGCGTGCGCTTGTGTTTCTGCATGCGTGCGACTGGCAATCAACGGCTCGAAGAAACCATTCCGAGGTATTCACCGACAGTCACATTCGGTGATGGTACTAACAAATCTCTCCTCTATCCATCATCTCTTTATATTCTTCTTTTAAAAAAACAACAAAATTTTATTTTTATTTCAACAGTAATTATTGGTATTTTGAAAAGTATCATTCTTTGTAAATGTTGTAGATAAAACAAAAGAAAAGAAAACTGTAAAAAGATGAAAAACGAAATGTTTTAAACATCAGGTAATAGGTCTATAATTTGGCAATAAATAAATAAATAAATTACAGTATTGGGATGTGCTGCTGTTATTGTGTGTTTGTTTGTCAGTCAGGTTTTCAGCTTTTATCGCATTGACTACGCCCTATACAGTACGCTATTTTTGCCAACCAAGTTCGCAGCAGGCGTCGCCACAGGTCATCTCACTATCTACAGCCTGTATCGCAGTACTGAGTGTCTTTAATTCTTCCGCTCAGGGAAGAAGTACAAGTCTAACTAGCAGTACTGGCTCACGCAAGAAGTGAACGCAGACCTGGGCTCGGGTAGCCTCGAGACGCCGGGAGCTGCTTCCAGCGTGACGTCACCCACTCGCCGGCGCGCTGCAGTATTCCCGCACTGCAAGCGGCGCCTGCAGTGTGGTGCCTGCTTCGTCGCCGTCTGCCCGGAGTTATGGCGCCCCTTTTGTGGGGGACTCACTCTTCTGAATGCGAAAACAACGTTAAACCCGACTCGCGCAACTTAGTCTCTTTCAGAGGCAATTTCTGCGGGGTCCCGAGCAGTATTTTACATGCGCGCGCCGCACAGACCTCTCCTTTGGCGAAGATGTAAATTGAATGATAAAAACTTTGGGCTTCCACTAAAGTTTTAGCTATTACGGTCACTGCGCCACTTTCGTGCGCTTATGAAATTAATTTGGGAGAACTTCGCAGCTAATAGGCTGAGAGCGTAAAAATAGGTGAAGGAAGCCGCTTCGTGTTCGGAGTTGCTTTTTTTCTCCTAATAGCAGACCACGTCCTTACCGCTCTCGGAACTCCGAGTTCTAATACAGAGAGGGCAAACGGCGGGAACTGAACGAAGTCCTGATCGATTTTAATAAGTCACTAACTGAATGGGGTTCGTTTAACAGTTGACTTGTTAATAACGTTTTTCATTATTAGATAAGAAGTTGGGACAAGAACTAACCTAACTAATCCCAAGCGACCTGTTTGCCCTACTTACTACAAGTTAAATGAATTCTGAATGATTTTTCATAATGAAAAAGTGTGGTTTGATCTCATATCATCTTCACTGGGACTGGCAGAAGAAATCTTTTCGTTGCTTTGTTGAATATGCTCTCTTTCATCGTCCTCGTACCAACATAGGTATAAAATAACTGGGAATGAAAATAATTAATGTACCCCGTGACAACGTAATTTTTTGAATCTGTTACAAAAACACGTGCTCGCTTCTCTCTGTCCCCGCGCCGTTACAGATCCGCCCAACGAGTTTAAATATCATAGAGTGACCATGTCTGAAGCAAACTGAATACCCGTCCGCCATTTCGTCTGTAGCCAAGGGCCTCGTCCACTGTGTGACGCCTCTTGGAACTAACTTTGACTAACTTCAGATAGATCACGCTAGCCTTATTTTTTTCTCAAAAAACAGTAAACAGTGGTGATTTCAGTGTACACTGGCAGCAACGAGAAAAGTTTTATTCGAAATATGGATAAGCTTTTTCGATGTAGATAAATCTGCAAAAGCTGTATAGTTAATAAGTTACAATTACTATTGGTGACCCATTTGAGTATCAATAAATTTTTGGAAGTTCGCTTCTGGGCTCTAGTTGTGCGATTTCACTTTTTTTTTTTTTTTTTTTGCAAATGTTGTGGAAAATTAAATACAATTGATCATTTGGGTCTTACACATATTTCTCTTCGAAATGATTCGAGAAAATGATGCAGCTCGTAGTTCGAAAGAGTTTGCTCCATTTCATGTCTCTACTTTAGCTTCGATTCGTGTAATTGAACGCTAAACACACTTCAGGCATGTTTAATTTATAGTTCGCTAAACATATTGTAAAGAAAAATTAAACGATTCACCAAATAAACCAGTTCACTTTCCACACAGACAAACGACAGACGCTCCTCTCAATGTTCTGAATACCGTCAACATGGCGGTCGAGTTAACGTTGGTGTCCGCATAAGAGCGCTGTAAGTCGTGTAAGAGAAGTTGGACCTGCCCCACTTCACTTACTCGTATTTTAAGTGAGATGACAGCAGAGATAAAGCAGCTCAAGTCAGCGTTTGATCGACATTAAAGGAATTTCATGTAAGCAGTGTGTTTATAAACGGATGTAAATACGTCAACAATGAGGACCTAAGGACAGGCGTTTCAAAAATATTACTCCTCGTTCTTCTCGAGCACCTCTTTCATTACCATGTACTACTCGCACATTTCATTTTTCCGAAAATGCTCCAGGTTCTCTATTCTCTTAGGTAAGGTTCTGGTTACTGCGCCTTCGGACCATTTCTCAGCCTGAGGCAATTTCTTCTTTCCGTCTGCAGCAGAGTAGAAATGCACCGAATGCCAAAAGTTTACTGCTGATATAGTAATAGGAATGACTGTTAGTATTCAGTTGCCCCTTCCTCACAGTAGAGAGGTAGATAAGAATTATGACATAATTAGGAAGTACGATACCACGGTCGTTGTGCAGCGCCTTTCCTTTGGTCACAGCGTAAGCGCAGAAACGTACCTGAAACAAGAAGAGTACACGCTTGTTAATTCATGCGCACGGTCAATAGAAGATACATCTATTGCAGACAATGTAGCCCAGCAATGTTGCCTTGCATTGTGGGCAGCCACACGAATTGCAGCCTCCTGTCGGCAACATTGCCGGCCACTGTTCTCGGGCAATGTTTGCGGCTGTACATACCCGGGCCACAAGAGTTAACATGCGCCACACTGTTGTCGCGAAATAGTTGAAAGCGAACTACTGAAAGCGAGTGCACCTCGCTTGCATTTGAATTCAAAATGGTTCAAATGGCTCTGAGCACTATGGGACTTAACATCTGAGGCCATCAGTCCCCTAGAACTTAGAACTACTTAAACCTAACTAACCTAAGGACATCACACACATCCGTGCCCGAGGCAAGATTCGAACCTGCGACCGTAGCGGTCGCGCGGTTCAAAACTGTAGCGCCTACAACCGCTCGGCCACATTTGAATTCCATCGGGAGAAAAGCAAAACAAAGATAAATCTGACTTTTTATTTTTAAGTAAGCGAATCGCTTCTTACACTCTTCGACGGATGCTCGACACATGCCTCCTCCAGACCGCTGAACCACAATTTTAAATTCATCGTAAAAGCAATTCGTCCAAAGGCTGGTAAGACTAATGCTAATGACTAAGTCTGTATACCAGTTCACAGTCAGACTGGCCATCACTTTTCGGTTTTTGGCCACTGTCGATTCATACACGAGCTACATGTACGTCTTTAACACACTCACACCGGCGCGTACGACTGGTGTCTCACGGTCGACTCTCCCAGTTCCGGTATCAGCAATATATCAACGTATGATGTACTCCGTATCAAACAGGCGAAATGAACAGCTGTGAATACAGTTTTGCGTCACCCTTCAACGAGAGAGCTTTCTGAACAAATGAGATATCGCATAATTTATCATTAATTTAGCGTAAAATTATGTTATGTGATCCATTGTCGTTTTAAAAGAATGGACTTTCAAAGTAAGAGGTCAGTGAATTGAAATAGCTGCCTAGGGTGTTTGAATACACTCGTTGCTCCAAAGCGAGAAATACAACTCTCAGCGCTGGCGTGGACGTGTCTCACCGATATGTCTCTTGGTACCAGGCTTTGCAACGCTTTCGTGGAACGACTCGAGCAATTCATTAACTTTGTTTCAAATAACAATGAAATTTACCCGTAAATATTTTACTGTGTGTTACTAGTACGCCTGCAGTAAGAGAACTATGAATATCAGAAATGCGATACGTGTACGAACAGAGTTGCGGGAAGTGGAAAGTGATGTATACGAAGACAGCAATTAAACACACGACAAGTTGTTGTTCGTGAACACACCGGCGAAGCTCAACAATTTTTAGAAGGCTTAACCTATGTAAAACAGAATTGTGCTTCACTGACGCAAATCTTCTATCATAAGGGTAGCAGCGAGAATATTTGTTTAAGGTTTCCTGTCTTTATATACGATAATTTCTATTTTTCATACTTCCGGATCAAATTTTGTTTGTTCACTTCTACATTCATGTGGACAACAAACAAATCGAATGCCTCTATGAATGCACGCTAACTTTCTAACTGAATCAAAATAATGAAAACGTTTTAAAAAACCACCGTAGGTTGATTTATTGTGCAAGATGTCATTATTGCACCAGTGTTTTATTTACATGGCATGTTTCATAATGTGTCCTTGGAAGTGGGTTGTGATGTGCTAGACCATATACACGGTGAGTGGATACTAAGGGCAGATGTTGTTATTGGTGACTGAGGATGATATTCTGAACTTACATCACTTCGTAAGTCATTTTCAGACTAATAATTGTAACTATTACACATCATATGTTTTTAGGTTGGACAGTACTCCAAATACATGTGGCAAGAGCAAGCCATTAATGCTTGTTTTCCCCTGGGCAGCTGATCACGTATCGGAGTGTGGATGCGTGTATGCAAAACCGTTCGTCTATACTGACAGCCGTAGTTCACTTAACGGCGCAGTTATGGCTGTGCAAAAAATATCAGACCATAAAGTTCGACATTGTGTGGCAACAAGTTACAGTCCCCACATAACACAAAACTGGTTTTAAATGTGAAACACGCATCACCATTCAATAAAGGCATCTTGTGTAACACAACTGACAGCCTATGAAAGTTTTAAAATGGTTTCATCAGTTACGCTGATGTTGTGGATGTATACGTAAAGAAACTGATGAAGCGAAATGTAATGTTTCACCCCGCAGGTTATGTGCCCTGGTGCTGCAGCTCTGTCTGCGTGAGAAAGGAGAAGAAAGGAGAAGCAAGGCTGACAGTTAGAGGGAAGACTACAGACAAGGACAGAGATACATACGGCCAGGCCACACGAAATGCTCTCCACCATTGCAACATCTCGCTGACGCATCGGTAACTGCTTGCAACGGCACCATAAGCAATATTGCCAGGCCGTGCCGCAGTGCGGTGCAGCCACATTGGAGCAATGTTGACGGTTCCATTATTGCAGTGAAACATTTCCGTAAAATATGGCCCCTGTAAAAGCGACTTAAGATACGAGGAAGGTTAATGCGCATGAGTGGCTACTTTTTTATCTGTCACGAACGCTGCCAGCTGTACCTAATTACGCGCACATGCACCAAAACGATTCTCTGCGCTGTATGCTCTCCACCAGCACCTTATCGTTGCCTCGTTCACGATCACGTGGCTCGACCGCGTGGTCTGCCAACAGATCAATGGCGGCAGAATTCCGCTCATCGTCACAAACGGTCGATAATCGAAACTATAGCCACCCGAGAGGACGAAACTGACACAGAGTCCGAATCATTCTTACGATGAGTATAAAGCCACATCATCTTGCCAACAGTTTTCAATTCTCTTATTTTCACACCAACGGTGAATTAAGTGAGACTGTATGGCCGCGTGAATTTTATGGCGGCCTTCACTGCTAAAATTTATCCCTACTTTGTGACAATGTGGTTTTTCCTCTTTTACTTTTCATTCTGTAACCAGAAGGATAGGGCAATCTTTTCGCGACAGAGTACTGTTATTTTCCGCCAAATGGCAGCGAGCTGGGTGTAGAGGGGAAAATGTCCCAAGAACTTTGTCAGAATCCGGGGGCTCAACAAGCCAGACAAAAATTTGAAGACCTAATGTGTGTGTCGCTGAATGAAATCCATGATTTGTCCACCTTTTTTTGCTCTCCTTATTAGAGCAGAGCGGGCTGTTACAGAAGTATGTTTATCAAAGCGAAGTATTCCAGGAGGCTAGGATTGGGTCAACGTATTCACAGTTGAGAATAATTGGGAAGCCATTTGCCTGGCAGCCAACGTACATGTGCAGGGGTGTCACGAAGGTGGCGCTGTGAGCTTTAGGTGAGCAATTCGTCCCATACATTGAAACAAGCGTCTGCGGGTAACTCGTTCTCTTCGCTGAGCAATTTATCAGGTTCCTTCCTTCTAATCAATGTAACTACGAAATCTGACAGAGAAGATAAGTCTGTTGCGAACACAATGTGAAGGGTAATTCAAAACTCTTGCCCCGTAGCACAAAGTCTACATTGGTGATAGGCGTGGATATGACAGGTACGATCATTCGCAGCCAAAAAGTATAGTAAACATGGACTCTAAAATATATACCTCAACAGCTATGAGCACTTCTTCGTCTTCGATACTGTGAAACAAATTTTTTCTACTGCATACTCTTTGTTTTCTTTACTTTCTGAGGTGGTAGTATGGAGCAAAAATTAAAAAAAAGGTCTCTATAGTGCATACCCTAGGAGCTATGAGTACTTGGTCACCTTCGCCACCGTGAAACACATCTGCTATACTGAACAAGTGCTCACAGCTCTTAAAAGCTCGCATTTTAGAGCCCATATGTATTGCACTTTTTTGTTTCAAATAATCTTTCCTCGCACCCCCCCTGAATATGACTTTGTCCTATGGGCTAAAGAATACTCAGTAATCAATGTAAGGTTTGTCCTATGAAACAGGACTTTTGAGTTACCCTGTATATTAATAGGCAAAAAAGGGAATCTCAATGTGCCTACAAAACCTTGACGTTTACCTACTATTGCCTTCAGTATTGCTGACACAGCAAGGGAAACCTCTTGCAGCACGTGCGTTTTTCTTATCATTACGTAGATAGTTCCTTGGGAATATTTTGAACATTCTACAGTCACTGTCTCCTCTTCTCATCCATCGGTACACTGAAGAAGACCACTGGCTGGTCGAAACAGATCACTGCATTGTAAAAATGCTCATGCGGCAGTGCCGTAAAAACACGTAAAAAATGACATGATTTAACTGTGTTGTAATTGCAGTATGATCATAAAGGGTGTTTAAAAACAAGAGCCAAATATTGATACAGGAGGTAGTATTGGCTAAAAAAAAAAAAAAAAAGAGAAGATTCTACAGTGACATGTCCGGAAACCAATAATTGTTAAGATATGGGCCGTTGAAAAATCTGTACTTCTCAGACTGCATTTTGCTTACAGATGAGGCACAATTCACAAGATATTGCATAGTAAATTACCACACTGTACACGTGTATTCAGATGCAACTACTCCAGCATCAGGAACGCTTCGGTACCAACGTATGAGCAGGGACAGTCGATGATAGACTCATGATGCTATCTACCCACTTTATGCCTTCCTTCCTCCGCCAAAACCACATCTCAAATGCTTCCATTGTTCTTTCATCCTCTTTCCTCTCACTGTCCATGTCCCTGCTCCGTATAATGTCGCGCTCCAGACAAATTACTTGGCAAATGTCTTCCTCAGGTCCCTGTCCATGTACCTACATAGAAGGCACGTCTCCTAATAAAATATCTTCTTGGGAATTGGTAAACGCGTTTTCACCTCCTCACTGCATCTCATGTCTCCCATTATTATGCTTCCCAGATATCTTCCTGTCCTAATTTTATAGTTATTCCAACTTTTCTTCAAATTGTCACCAACCATATTGTCTTTTTATGAATACTCATTCCAAATTCTTCACATGTAATTATTTTAAGATTCCAATCACAGTTCTTTCATTCTCTGCAAATAACAGCATATCATCCGCAAAAATCGAATACTTTTATCGTCCTACCACCAACCCGCACGTGTCTTTTTCATTGCAAACATTTCTTAATAATATGTTCGAAATGTATGTTAAACAGTATTGGGAAGAGACAGGAGCCTTGCCTCACTCCTCCTCCAAAGGTGCTTTCCTCTGTCATCTTGTTGCCAGTCTGTATTTGCATTTTAAGTTGTAGGTATAGATTCTTAATCAGCCTTCAATGCCTCCAGTCTACTCCATTCCTCCTTAGTGTGTCCATTAATTAATCCCACTGTACTCTACCAAAAGCTTTTTTCCAGGTCAATGAAAACTGTATAAACTTCTCCTCCTCTTTCAATGTACCTCTTATCTATAATTCTCAACAGTGCAACTGCATCTCCTGTGCCTTTCTCTCTTCTAAATCCATACTGTTCCTCTGAAATACTTTTTCTACTTTTCTGGCTATGGGGACATTTAAAGGCATTGGTGCACGCCCAGTCCATCGATGATGTGCAGATGTTACAGGAGCGTGTGACTAATGCATATATGGCGCAACCCCCAGTGGAACCAAGTGTATTTTAAAGAGTGCGAAGAAGGTCTTATGTGTAAGGATGCGTGGTAACCACAGGCACAACCGTCTATAGTGTCTGAGGGTCTGAGAGGACAAAGTGGCCCATATTAAAACAGTTATTTGTTTCTGGGCATATCATTATAGGAAGTTTTCTTCTAGTTTTGACCAATACTAACCACCTGTAGGAATTTGGGACACATTTTTTTAAACACCGTGTACACCTGAAAGTTTACGGAATCGTCTCTTAGAAAAGCATTAATAGCTAAGCGGTACACTGAGACACGCAGAGCCGCACGGCGCCTGTTGACACTACTTTGCACGGGTGGAGGACGAGGCGTGATTCCAGCGAGGCCCCCTTGTTCGGCAACAGGGGGTGACGTGGCCCGCCCATACTAGCGGCTTGATCTTGCGGCGCCGTCTTTTGTCCCCGTAAATTGGTTAGAAGCTGTGCTCGCTCACACTTTGTTAATAATGGCCGGCCGGCGGCTTTCAATTAGCCGCCAGCGTGTTTCGTGCTCTTCAATTTTAATTATCACCCACCGCGCCTTCGAGGAACGGCAGATGTGTGTGTGTGTGTGTGTGTGTGTGTGTGTGTGTGTGTGTGTCACGCAGTTCGCAGCCAATTACTCCCCTCCGACGCCGGCACAAAAGCCTGCTTGCCGAGTGAACTGTCAAAAAAACTTCCCTTTCGTGGACAGGTAGTGGGGCTATCAAACCAGCTCTCAGCGGCGCCTAACGTAACGCTTGGAACGGTAATGGAGCGCTAGAGGGGCCACTCCGATGCGAGAGTTCGGGGCTCACTTTGCAGGCCAAGGCGAGGAAGTGCAGTGAAGTAACGAACAAAATGGCGACAGTGAGGTGCCGCTCAGAAGTCGGGCGGGAAAGACACCAGCTGACGCCACAAGTACGGCACGGCTGTTCAGCTAGCGACACTCGGAGCCAAGTTTCCCCGACGTGGTTATTACTGAAGGACCTTTCACTGCTACGACAGTGCTTTGTTCTGCTACGTAGAATCCTACACAGTTACGAGGCAACTTTTTATGGTGGAAAACCCTGTGCGTATTTAAAATGTGTTACCCTGGCCCAGGAACAATCAAGAGACGGACACGCCTTTAAGACCGAAGCTGAAATTATTGCGCACAACGGAATGACAACGTGAAGATTATATGGCTATAGCTGTGGATCATAAACTGGAGAATCGCTTAGTATTCAAATGTTCAATGTGTGTGAATTCCTAACGCATCAAGCTGCTGAGGTCGTCGGTCCCTACTTAAACTAACTTATGATAAGAACAACACACATACCCATGCCCGAAAGAGGACTCAAATCTCCGGCGGGAGGGGCCGCGCAATCCGCGACATGGTGCCCCAAACCGCGCGGCCGCATAGTGTTAAATCTGATATTACTGGAAAGTGTTAACAGAAACAAGCTTTAAATGAACATATTAATTTATTCAGTTAAATACTGACATTAAATGCATTTACCTATGAAAGAACTTCAACTAATACAACAAAATGTGCCTTCGGTGAATTAACCCAAGTAAACCTGCTGCTTTTCAGTGTTACTTGATAAGTAAATGAGAATGTGCTCTTTAGACACAACTGACATTCTAAAATTACTGACGACCTTCTATTCCAACAAACACAGTGACTGTTGGTCTCATTGAGGAAATCATCCGTCCATTAAAGCAATGGAACAGGTAGCCAAAAGGGATCTGAGCAAATGAAGTCCAAGGGTTGTCCTACGATAATGTTGCAGCTAATAAAGCTCACTGTAACATTTCAGCATGAGATGTGCGCAAACATGCCGTCATCCCTGTGTCTCTGTGGTACAGGGTGAGCATCGTGTGCTGTCAACACAAACTCTGGACGCCAATCGGCTGAAAAGATGCGCACCAGATCTGCATCTTCCCACCTTCCATACGTTGGTGTTGCAATCCCACTATCAAGTGCTAATATTCTATCTGAAACGTACAACCTGCTCTTTTCTTCCCACCGAAAAGGACATGCCCACCAATCTCTGCATAAGAACATTCAGCCAGCCAGTTGTGTGATTCCTTCTTGCATAAATATGCAGCCATGAGAGCATGTCGTATTAAAACGCCAATGACTTTCCGATCCGCCCTTCTTTCTCAAAAAAGCTACTGCTTCTGGTCCATCTTTGTGACATCGCAAATATTTTTACCAATCACGAATTTTCGAGCCCAGAAATTAGCCTCACATCAGCGATTCTTTGAATGTAAAAAAATATGCATCCGAGGCTTGTCTCTGCAAATCGCATTTCTTTAGGAAAGTTATCTCCAGAAGACACTCTTTAGAACATGGGAAAGAATCGGCCTCCTGATGACAAAGTTCCTTCCCTGCCCTCTGTTTGGCGGCAGGGCTGGGGGCGGCTCGTAAACGCACAATACTTCTGACCCCAGGAGCTAGCACGGCGAGACGACATTCATGGTGACAACCCCTGAGGCCACCTACCTGTGTGGATGCTAGAAGCTGCTTCTTTCGTTACGTCGGACACTGGTGTGCCTGTCCCATATCCAGCATTCTGCCCCGATCCCACGCTCGCTCAAAAGTAAAAAGAAAAGAAGACCCATACCATATTAAATGTAGTTAAGATTTGAAGTTAGTCAGAGGTCAGTACATAAGAGTCCAATCCGCTTTTGTAAAGATAATTATGAGCATATTCTGCCCCCTCATTATCATCTAAGTGGAGAACTATTTTCATATGAAATGAAAAGGGACACGCCACATTTCTTGCCATTTTTCAGTGGAATTCATAACACTTGTCGGAAGAAAAGTGCATATTTTACTATGGATTTAACTGTACCATGTGGTCAAAATCTGGGCGTTATTCTGCATATTAACGGAAAATCTCCGCTAAGTACACAAGCCATGGTAAGAGGGAGGCAACTAGCAGAAAAACATGTAGTTGTGCGAAACGATCAAATACCCGACAGGGTCGTCACATGTGCTATCGTAGATAAATATACATAAAGTTAAAAAAATGAACCGAACGGTGTGAAATAATAATCATGCTTATGATGCATCTTTGTGTATACGTAACCATTCACATAATTTTGAAAAAAAATTCTTTACAGAGCATTGTACGACGGACAGAGATAGTAGTATGCCGCAGTGATCATGGTTATTATCTATGGTTCAAATGGCTCTAAGCACTATGGTACTTAACTTCTGACGTCATCAGTCCCCTAGAACTAAGAACTATTTAAATCTAACTAACCTAAGGACATCACACACATCCATGCCAGAGGCAGGATTCGAACCTGCGACCGTAGCGGTGGCGCGGTTCTAGTCTGTAGCACCTAGAACCGCTCGGCCACTCCGGCCGGCTATTATCTATGACCGGGAGTTTCTTATTCGTGACTAATAAGTTAGCTTCGTAAAATACAAGTATCAAACTGGGCATCCATGATGCTCTGTTGCCTATGATAGTGAAAAGTTTCTTTTGTGATTAAATTTTCACAGAATGTAAGTTCTAGCACAAAATCGGTATGTAATGTCAGAAGTCGGTTAAAAAGCGTTTCTAATGATACTCCATCCATTCCTGTATGATTATTATATAAACTGAAGGTGGAGGAGGGAGAAAGGAAAGGAAAGGGAAGGAATTGACGATATGAGCTGCATCGGCACTTCGTGCGGAATCATTGGCGACGAGTGAAAATGTGTGCCGGACCGGGACTCGAAACAGGAATCTCTTGCTTACTTTTTTTCATTTCATTACTTTATTTTCTTTAATATTTCAGATGAGTGATTTTTCTGTTGACTTGCACGGTGAAGAGAAAGGTTTTTCTTTTTTTGTTTTATGTTTTAAGAAAACCATAAAAAGGGATATATTTGCCACCGCCACTTTGGCCCTAAAAACAAAAATATCTGCAGCACTTCAGACGTTGTCTCCGTAACTACGTCTGTCCCAACAGTTCTACATAAAATAAGGAAAAAGGAAAGGAAAAGAGGGAGAGGATAGCAAAAATGTAACAGATTCTTTTTTGTTTTCCTCGGAGCTGTGGGGTGGTCCACGAAAGCCGCCCGTAGCCTGGAGAAATCCATGCACGTCTTCTCCAAATAAAGGGGAATACCGTTGGGGATCTTAGTAACAAAGAAGAAAGCAATTACCGTGCCTCAGATCAACTGCCCATTGCATGGACGATCCAGCTGCAGGGCGGGTCGTAGTTATTAGGCAGTTGCGTTAACGACAGTGCCATCAGGGTACAGTATTTATAGCGAATGAACGCACTACATCGGCACGCCTCACGGCCCACTTACATTCCTACCCAACTCCACTTCTCCGCAGTCCCACGTCCTCCACGCTCGCTAATTTTAGATTGCCGCTGTACGTCGGACGATATTGTGCATCCGCAATAAAGATTGTGGATTCATTGGGGATCGAGGCGAATTAATTACATGAATGCGTGGTGTCTGTTCTGTCTGAATGAACACTCCACACATTCATAAAATACCTGTACGATTACTATGTGTTGAGAAAAACAGATGTTGACTACAGAAATAATATATATGGTACTTATATTTATCATCTCATATCGTAAAAGCAGAAATTCAGTGGTACTATATTAGCATCTCAATATAAATTAGAGGTGATTGGTAAGACCTGTACAAGAAGGTAATACAATGACGAATGTGTCACATGCATAACAACCCGTGACACGTAGTCTTGGGAACGTAAGGCCGCCTGAAGATGGCACGCAGGAGCAGCTCCGCTCGACGCTTTACGAGCGGCCGGGCGGATGTTTTCGGCGCGGGCCGTACGCGCGGTCACGCAGCGCCCGCGTCGTGACGCCGCGGCCGTGTAGACGTGATGCGCCGCGGCCGGCGCGTGACCGGGGCGACGCGGCCGGCCACGTTTTTTGGCCGATAATCGCTTTTGGCGGGGCAGAGCATCTCCAGTCACGACCGCCTTCGCTTTCCGCCCGCCCCCGCCCCCGCCGGGTGGCCTTCCCACACGCGGCCGGCCGCTCTGCCCGGCCCCCATTCTTCCTCCGCGGGCGGCGCACGCGCGGCGCGCCCGTATCGCCGGCCATCGCATCACATCGCATCGCGCCGCATCGCACCGGCGCGCCTGATTACATCTCTCCGGCCGGGCTAGCGCGCCACGCCCGTTCGCCCCTGGACCAGATAAATGGACCGTGGAAACGCCGGCGCATCCTCGGCAGTAATAACAAAGGCAGCGCCACAGGCCGGCCACGGCCTGCCGGACTTTCCATTTCGGCGAACGCCGCCCGCCTTCATAACTCGGCAACCTGCACCGGCACCTTAAACTGAGCCCATACACTCTCAGCGGCGGCGAGTGTCCTTCAGCCGGATTTCCCTAGCAGCAACAATTTTGCGCCGCATAAAAAGATATTGCTGACTGTTTTTCTACAATTCGCATGAGTCTGGACAAATAATCCTCTTCTCGTCGTCCACTACCTCAGTACCTGGCGGCGCCCAGGTTTGTACTTATTCCAATGTTCTGTTAATCCATCTCCATTTTGCCCCTCTCTCGGCTCATCCTGTCCATCACCCTTTCTCTGTTCAAATGGCTCTAAGCACTATGGGACTTACCTTCTGAGGTCATCAGTCCCCTAGAACTTAGAACTACTTAAACCTAACTAAACTAAGGACACCACACACACCTATGCCCGAGGCAGGATTCGAACCTGCGACCGTAGCGATTCCAGACTGTAACGCCTAGAACCGCTCGGCCACCCCGGCCCGCCCCTTCTCTGTCCATCCACTCCTCCCCCCTCTCTCTCTTCTTCTCCCGCTCTCCTGATTCTTCTCCTCCTCATTCCATTCTCCGACCATCTTCTCCTGACCTCTCCCCCTACCCATCTCCTCCTCATCCCTTTTTCTGTCCATTACCTCCTCCCCCTCTCTCTATCTCCTCGTTTCCCTCTCTCTCGCAATCTCTTGCCTCCCTACCTCTACCCATCCCCTCCTCTTTCCTTTCTCTGTCCACTTTCTCCCCACACCTCTCTCTGCCCATTCCCCTCCCCTCTCCAACTCCTCCTGCCCCAGTGCGTCCATCCCTCTTCCTCCCCCCCCCCCCCTCCCTCGCTCTCTATCTCCCACCTCTACACCCTTGTCTTTCCACGTTATCAGTTCACCACAATAGGACGCTGGTGCTTCTTACCCTCTCCTCTTCCCCCACTGTATTTCTTTCCAGTTCGTAAGTGATATGTGTGTGCAAAATTTGGTTGAAATCATTGGAGGAGTTTATGACAAGCTTTTTATCTGTGGCTTTATCCGCTTCGACACAAGTCAAATATATTTCACATATATTTAACGTATTTCACACGCATATTCGTATTTCATGTGCATCTCCAGCGAATTTCGTCCTGCAATTTAATTTTCAAGCAGCTTGATGGTTATGACGTCGTATTTCCTGAGCTAGACACATCAAACAAAGTTTTGCATCATCCCTGCTTTCCAGAACTGCTGAAGATAGACGTTGACTGTCTCAGAGCGAACCAAAGCGATGTTGTTCGGACGTGGAGGAGATACAGAGAGATTATAAAAAAGTTGATGTAATATTTCCAGTTGCAAATTAGGATCAACTGTATAGTTTTTTAGGAGTTAGCATTGTCACTTTTTCGAGTGGACGAATAAAGGGGCCAGGTGTCAGTAATAACTCAAAGAGTGACAAGCTAACACGTAGAGGGAAAAGTGTATTGAAGGAGAGTAGCAATAGGAATAACAGTCAGCCGGGAGAACTGTCCGGCGAAAAACAGGGGTCTCTAGGAATCTGGTGGGGGATGTAGAGATGGGAAAAACAATGCAGTTGTAATTAATGTAGGTCAATCTGAAAATGCCTAGTATTAGGCGAAACCCGCGTCACGAATAAATAAAGGGATAAAACCGATTCTGCAACTAAGAGGCCGGCCGGTGTGGGCGAGCGGTTCTAGGCGCTTCAGTCAGGAACCGCACGACCGCTACGGTCGCAGGTTCGAATCCTGCCTCGGGCATGGATGTGTGTGATGTCCTTAGGTTAGTTAGGTTAAAGTAGTTCTGAGTTCTAGGGGACTGATGACCTCAGATGATAAGTCCCATAGTGCTCAGAGCCATTTGAACCATTTTTTTTTTCAGCCAAGACTGTTGTTTCGCCTCAGAAGTCGTGTTGTCAATCCGCGACAGCCGGCATGTAGCTTCGTCTAGGAGGCGGCAAATTCGCGCCAGTAGCAGAGGCGCGCGCGGGACTCCAGAATGCATCGGAACAGTGGCGACTTTTGCGTCTGCACAATATTCAAGACGTCGGTCGCCGACGCTGTTAATCAACCAAACCGAAAAAAAGCTGAGAATATCTGACGGGGAATTTGCGCAGCTTTTGTCCCAAGCTACAGTAGCTGCAGTGGATCAGCTAACGTGTAGCTGGGAACACCGCCGGCGGTTAACCCTAAGTGGGAGGCTGCGCCGACGGACGAGCAGCCAGCCTCTCGGGGAGTCAACCTCGCGAGAAACCGATGGCGTGCGAGATGCGTTGCTTTATGTCGGCCGCCCCTAATGTTGCGTGAAGGGTAAGTAGGTAGGAGGCGCGAGATAAGTCTCGGAGGCAGCCGGGCCGGCCCGCCTATCGATTACGGCCCAGGAGGCGAGCGGTGTGTGCCAGCGGTGCGTTCTTCTCACCCTAACCTGCAGGGCGGACGACGCGCGGCCCCGCTCTCTGCGCGCTCCGCCAGTGGCAGTCAGCCCAGAGGCACGCCGATAAATCCCGCGAGCCGGCGTAAATTAAAACGTTACGCCGGAGCTGAGCGTCCATCGCGGTGCGAGTATCGGCGTAACACGCAGCGGCACGCGTTCTGACGCCTCTGACGCGCCGTTACACGCCGCCGACACGGCGCCCAGCTATCGCGCACACGACGCGAGTAAAACGCGTCGCCAAACACACACATAAAAAAAGAGAAAAAAAGTCGACCGCGCGTGTAGCGACAACCCGTGCGCGCGTTAGCTGTGTCCGGGTTGGACGGATGTGGTTGTACCGCCCTGCCTGTGCGGTGGATGGGGAGGGGCCAGTGGGGAAGGGGGAGAGACAGAGAGAGGAACGGGGCGCTGCTGAAATTTGACCGTGGCTCATAGCGTGTCCATCGCAGTGCGAGCAGAGTTCCACGTAGTTTGCATTTTTGCTATCTGCCCCGGCTGCAGTGTTCTGCAGCCAACTGCTGAGTCAGATTTTACGTACCACGAGCTCGCCCCCCCTCCCCCCTCCATCCCTTCTGACCAAACACAGAATTGTATGAATATTATTATTTTTTCAAGGTAAAATATTCTACGATATTAGGTCGCGTCATGTTCCGCAGCTAACTGTGGACACAAGAAGATCCCGAAGGCGATCCAGGCAGAGGGATCCAAACGTCGAAGAAATTAAATAAGAACATGACGCGGCCTAACACCCTAGAGGCTTTTCCTTGAACGACAACGGTACTGAAAGCCGTCAATTTACAACGAAGACATGACCAGCATCGGCGGCGGAAAATCGGGACTCCAATACGCCGAAACTGGCGGAGGAGGCAACCCAACTCAGTGTAGGAAGGGGATTAAACCTAGAAATACCTGCCCACTTTCCATAACGTGTATAATCAGGGGGGTTGGGCACCCACTCTAAATGAAATTTAAAAAAATTCTTTAATTGCTCTTCACTTACATTAAGGCGGCAAAAGTCAAGCGATACCTCCGATCACCATGTCGGATCTCCTTTTCCTCTGCGTAATGCGGCAACTCGACGTGGCGCAGACTCAAGTCGTTGGAACCGTTCATAATTGGGAAGGTGTTCCTGGTGCAGAATTTTGTGCACAAACTGACCTCTCGATTATGTCCCACATATGTTCGATGAAATTCATATCGGGCGATCTGGATGGCCAAATCATTTGCTCGAATTGTCCAGAATGTTAATCAAACCATTCGCGGACAATTGTGGCCCGGTGATGGCGCACTGTCATCCACAAAAATTCCATCGTCGTTTGGGAACATGACAGTCTATGAGTAGCTACAGATGGTCTCCAGGTAGCCGAACACAACCATTTACATTCAATGATCGGTTCAGTTGGACCGGACGACCCTGTCCATTGCATGTAAACACAGTCCACACCGTTACGGAGCCAGAGCCACCACCAGCTTTCATAACGCCTTACTGACAACCTGGTCCATAGATTCGAGGAGTCTGCGCCACACTCGAACCATAGTATCAGCTCTTAGCAATTGAAATCAGAACTCATGTGACAGGCCACGGTTTTCCAGTCCTCTAGGGTCCAACCGATGTGGTCACGAGCACAGGAGAGGCGCTGCAGACGATGTTAGCATAGGCACTCGCGTCGAACGTCTGCTGCCATAGCCTATTGTCGCCAATTTTGGCCGCTCTCTCGTTTTCACATTGATTACTGCGGTTATTTCATGCAGTTTTGCTTGTCTCTTAGCACTGACAACTCTACGCAGACGGCGCTGCTGTCGGTCGATAAGTGAAGGTCATCTATAACTGCTTTGTCCGTGGTGAGAGGTAATGCCTGAAATGTGGTATTCTCGACACATTCTTGACACTGTGAATCTCGGCATTTTGAATTCCCGAACGATTTCCGAAATGGAATGTCCCGTGCGTCTAGTTTCAACTACAACTCCGTGTTCAAAGTCCATTAATTCCCGTATTGCGACCATAATCACGTCGAGAATCTTTTTAGACGAGTCACCTGAGTACAAGTGACATTTCCGCCAATGCGCCGCCCTTTTATACGTTGTGTGCGCGGTAGTATCGCCATCTGTATATGTGCATGTCGCTGTGCCACGACTTTTGTCATTTCAATGTACGTTGTGAATGTGAATGTCGTGTGACGAGGGCCTCCCGTCGATTAGACCGCTCGCCGGGTGCAAGTCTTTCGATTTGACGCCACTTCGGCGACTTGCGCGTCGATGGGATGAAATGATGATGATTAGGACAACACAACACCGAGTCCCTGATCGTAGAAAATCTCTAACCAGCCGGGAATCGAACGCAGGTCCTGAGTAATGACACTCTGTCAGGCTCAATGTACGTTAACAACATACTTTTTAAAGAGATGCAGACGTGTAATTAGGGTCCAGAACCTGAACATATCTTTTAGCACATTCATGGCAAAACCAACGCACTGCCAATAACCCAAACTACAATGGATACCTTATGACGACAGCATAAAAAAATGAAAAATACAAATTTAGTTAATTGTGTTGACATTTACTCACAACATACTTATATCTCTGCTTCCTCATGATTAATTGTCCCGTGAGCAACACAAACCATTCCTATCCTATACAGTTACTGGTGACGAGAAATGATGTCTCTATGCTAATACAAGGAAAAGAAAGGGATGGTTGAGTTCAAACACAACAGCAACTACCTGTACAGTGATCAGCGCGCATCCACAAAAGATAATGTTGCGTATGTGGTGGAACAGCGACTGTGTGGTACGCTATGAATTTCTTCCCCGTGGTGTAACTGTCACTGCTGATATTTATTGTCTATAACTGAGTCGTCTTGCAGACACAATCCAAGGACAGGAATCAAAAATGGTTCAAATGGCTCTGAGGACTATGGGACTTAACTTATGAGGTCATCAGTCCCCTAGAACTTAGAACCTAACTAACCTAGGGACATCACACACATCCATGCCCGAGGCAGTGTAATGTCTCTTGCAGCGGTCTCTCCGCGATATTTTCAGAAATTTTATAAATTATATAACTCAGTACATATCTCGAAATATCTCTTCTTATCTTACCGATTCCTAAACTTTAATATACGATGATTATCAATGCAAAGTAGTTTCAAGCCCTATTATTCCTTGGAGCGTCCATTTACTCCATGGAATAGCTTCTCTGCTATCTATGTTTTCTCTTATGAAAAGAATGAAGGAGCTTGCCGATTAGCCGTGAAAGAGGGAGGATGCATATGTATGTATTGTTGAGCTAGTCGCCATCTTGATGAGATTCTGTATGAGAAGGAATTTAATACATGAACTAAACTAAAGTACGTGTGTTCGCGTATTATTTAACTGATTATTATTGACAGTGTCTGCTTACTACGCTGTGTTGCACGGGATCAGTGGGGAACGTCTGATTTACACTGGACGAACCTGCCGTTTTGTATGCTCAAGATATCCAGTTACTTCAAATAAATAGGCTAACACGGTCTTACCAGCAGATCTCCGGTCTTCCCCATGTGATCACCGAAAGTTAATAATTATTACAAATGTTTTCAGGAGATCGACTGAGAATTTTCGTCGCATCGAGACTTCGAAATTACTTCACTGCTTTATGGAATTTGAGTTAAGCTCAATTTCATCAGGATAGAACGGTATTGAACTGTGTGAATGTGATAAGCCTGCTTTGTAAATGAAAATTCCCTTAACATACGCCGGTCGCGGTGGTCTAGCGGTTCTAGGCGCTCAGTCCGGAACCGCGCGACTGCTACGGTCGCAGGTTCGAATCCTGCCTCGGGCATGGATGTGTGTGACGTCCTTAGGTTAGATAGGTTTAAGTAGTTCTCAGTTCTAGGGGACTGATGACCACAGCTGTTAAGTCCCATAGTGCTCAGAGCCATTTGAACCATTTGAACCTTAACATACGCATGTTTTTACTACTGATCAGTGAAGCTAAATCAGGCCAGTGTGAGAGAGGTTTTTAAATTTTATGAATACCACAAAAAATATTAAAGCAGGATTCGAACCTGCGACCGTAGCGGTCGCGCGGTTCCAGACAGTAGCGCCTAGAACCGCTCGGCCACCCTGGCCAGGGACAGCAATCAGGAAAACCGCGTGAAGCAATACTTCTCCATGGTAAAGTCCGCCCGCATTTTGCTAGACTGATAAAATCATTATACAGGAGTTGGGTTGGAAAATGATTGTGCACCGACCTTATTCACCTGATCTTTTCCCTTCCGGATGAAAATGCGCTCCGAACATTGCTCGACGAGCTCTTCGCCTCAGTACCACGTGATTCCTATAGTCCCGGAATCTAAAGTTATCACAGTGTTTGGAGACTGTTGTAAATAGTGAAGGAGAATATAATACCATTGATGTATAGGTTCAAAAATGGCTCTGTGCACTATGGGACTTAACTCCTGAGGTCATCAGTCCCCTAGAACTTAGAACTACTTAAACTTAAGTAACCTAAGGACATCACACACATCCATGCCCGAGGCAGGATTCGAACCTGCGACCGTAGCGGTCGCGCCGTTCCAGACTGTAGCGTCTGGAACCGCTCGGCCACCCCGGCCGGCTGATGTATAGGTCTCTGTTCTGTGTATCTGTTACGTTTTTTTTTTTTTTTTTTTGTTTAACTTATGGGAAAACGCTATCCAGTAGTATAGGAGGCGGCAGTTAAGATTTCCGTGAAATATGTGGGCTAAATCTGCAGCGAGTGCTCTTTACTGTGCGTGAAATACCGGATATTCAAACGTCCGCTGAAAAGATCGTTGGTTCCTTAAGAGGGGAAAAGCGCCGCGCTACAACGGCGACGCGCGAAAAAAGGAGACGGCGGAGAAAGCATAGGAGCAGGGTGGTTTTGGGGTGGGGGTTGGGGACGAAGCGATCGACGGGGAGCAATACAGAGCCGCCAGGGCGGAATGTTTGCGCGTCACACAAGCGGCTGCGCCTAGGCGGTCGGACTCGGCGGCAGGCGGCAGTTCCGATCCTGGAGTCCAGCGTGCGCGGGGGCCCGATGGCGGCACGGCTCACGTGGCACATCTGGAGAGGCGAACTCGCAATGGACGCTGCAGCTATCTACCGCGTAGTCGCCACTGCACGCGAGGCTGCCTGAAATCTCTTCCTGCGTGGCCCAGGGACGCTACCTGCTGCAACCATAACAATGCCGCTATGGAAATCTCTCCGCAGATGCTTCTTCCAGATATTACATCTTATCAGGATTTGCAATTACGACCGGATGTAAGGAACACAAGAATACAGACGTACTCGGATGTGATTTACATACGGCGATGCGCTGACGGCGTCATCTCTCTTGCCAACCCTCGTATACCCCCTACACGAGATGCGTGAGAGAAGTAACGAAACTGACAAAACTGCAAGCGATCTGGCAACGATGAGTTATTCCACTTGTATAGACTAGTGTGTTCAACCCTTCCAGATGCTCAGTCCGAATTTCAGCACCGTAAAGGCATAAAATTATTTTTGAGAGTCCCATCAGTGAAGTTGTGTTTCTGTTGTGCATTACTAAAAAGGTACAGTGGAACCTAGACCAATGTTATGCCATTACGTTTCGTATTAAACTTGGGAATCGGCGAGTATGACCTTCGAAAAGATGAAAAACGCCTATGGGAAATAATCCTTATCAAGAGGACAAGTATTTCGCTGGCACAAATCATTTTTGGTGGCCGAGAACTCGCTGAAGATGAATTTCGCTCAGGGTGAACTTCAAAACCCGACGAAAACGTCGAATGTGTGCGTGCTCGTGTGAGATCAGACCAAAGTTCAACAATAAGGATGATATGCGACCTGGAACGCTCAGGAAAATGGTGAATTGTGTGAGAACGGACATAGCAGACAAGTACGATATTGCACAGCCTGTGTTCTAGGCGCTACAGTCCGGAACCGCGCGACCACTACGGTCGCAGGTTCGAATAATGCCTCGGGCATGGATGTGTGTGATGTCCTAGGGTTAGTTAGGTTTAAGTAGTTCTAAGTTCTAGGGGACTGATGACCTCAGAAGTTGTCCTACAGTGCTCAGAGCCATTTTGAGCAGCGTGTGTTATTCTGATTAGGATGCAGAGTTTCTATGGGCACGCATGCATGTCCAAAGGAACAGGCGCTGCGGCAACTACAGCCGTTGTGAAATACATTAAATGAATTCCCAATTGAGCTGTTGATGGAATGACGACAATGAAAATTTGACCGGACCGGGAGTCGAAGCTGGATTTCCCATTTATCGCGAGCGGTTACGATGCAAAGCTTCCAAGTCAATAAAATCAAAAGATACGGTCATTTATGTCACATATTTTGATACTTGCAAGCTCACTCATCTCAACCTACAGGATACCTACCGACGACTTAGAATCATGAAAATCGCCAAGAAGCGTAAGTTTCACACTACAACTGAAGGAAAAAATCCGAAAATTGTTAATCTGTAATTATATCATACAAAAAAATAAAATATTTGTCATTAGTTATCAGACTCTCTGCCCATCCGTCCGTGTTTCTGTTACGACCCTTTTTTCTCAGCAACGGGTACCCGTATAAAGATCAAATTTATGTCACCACCGTTGGTGGTGTAATCAGTGTTAGCTTCTAAGTCAATGCAATCAAAATATAAGCCCATTTACGCCAAGTATTTTGATAATAGCAAACTAACTAATCAAAACCTACAGCTGGTCTAGATTCATGAAATTTGGCAAGAAGCAAGATTTCACACTACAACCAAAGAAAGAAATTCGAAAATTGTATATTTGTAATTATATCACATGAAATTTTTTTTTCAGTTGTTATCTGGCTGACTGTTCGTCCCTCTGTTAAGAGCATTTTTTTCTCAGAAACTGGTAGACAAGTTGAAATATATGTCAGATAGTCACGTGGTGGTGTAACAAATGTAAGCTTCTAAGCCAATGCAACCAAAAGATACGGCCGTATATATTGCGTATTTTGACACTCGCAAACTCACTTATCGAAACCTACAGGATATTTCCTCTTTGACTACAATCAAGAAATTCGGCAAGAAGAAAGATTTTACAGTACAAGTAAGTGAAAAAAATCAGAATATGTTAATCTGTAAATATATCACACTAAAAATATTTCTTTCGTCGTTTCTTATCTGACTTGAAATTTAGAACATTCTTGAAAGTCTTGGAATTCCTGGGACCGATATCTTGCCAATATCAATGTCGATAACAGGCAAAAAGCGTCAAGATCTTCGATTCCCAAAATGGTTGAACTCTCTATGTACAAAGAGCGTTCAAAAAGCTTTATACGTCTCTAATTTTTTTTATTTTTTGCAGGAGAGAATTAAATTTTTTGTGAACATACTTGGAACATTCAGCTATAAGTGGGTGTATAAAAGTATTTTCTTTTATTTTCATGTGAGTCATAATCGACCATGAAGTACAAGTCAGGTTGATACAACGGTCGGTGATGGAGTTCCTCTTCAAGACCGGCGATGACTCTGCCACATAGATTCACAGGAAGTTGCTCCCTGTTTATGGGGAGGCCACAGTGGATCGCAGCAGTGTCCAGCGGTGGTTGCAGAGGTTTAAAGAAGGTGATTTCTGTCTACTGGACAATCCACGATGCGGTAGACAATCGACGGCAGTGAGTGATGTGAATAAGGAGACCATTGATCAAATGGTTCAAATGGCTCTGAGCACTATGAGACTTAACGTCTGAGGTCATCAGTCCCCTAGAACTACTCTCACCTAACTAACCTAAGGGCATCACACACATACATGCCCGAGGCAGGATTCGAACCGTAGCGGTCGCGCGGTTCCAGACTGTAGCGCCTAGAACCGCTCGGTTACCGCGGCCGCCAGACCATTGATCAAATCATCCAAAATGACAGATGTGTGACGAAACGACAGCTTGCTGAAATGAATCGGTTGTCACTGGGTATCAGTGGTACAGTCACTGGCGTACAGAGAAATGAAAATGATGAGGAAGAATGTGTGCGAGGGTCTCATGAAGACCTTTACTGATAAGTGGAAACAATGTTTTAACGGCGTCATTACCCAGGAAGAAACATGGTAGTTTCTGTCCGAACCTGAGAGCAAAATCCAGCCCGTGGAGTCGCGGCATCCGGGTTCCCCTCAAAAGAAGAAATCAAGACTTTCACGTACAGCAAGCCGAAAGGTGATGGCCTCTTTCTTCTGGGATCAGTGTGGTGTCATTTTCATTGACTTTTTGGAACCTGGCTCCACAATTAACGGGGACCGTTAGTTTGTCACTGGAAAAATTGCGACGTGCCATCAAGACCCTCAGACTACACTTCAGGGTCAGCTCATCAGACTACACCATGACAATGCCAAACCCCATACAGCCCTTATGACGCTGGAGAAAATCAGGAAAATGGGTTGGAAAATTGTTCCTCATCCTCACTACAGTTCGGACTTGGCTCCATCAGATTTTTACCTCTTTGGTCGTCTGAAGGCCCACCTGCGCGGTAAAACATTTGATAGTGAGAAAGACCTTATTTCCTGTGTCAGGCAATGGTGTAACAGTCAATCCACAGAATTTTACCAAAGTGCATTTACATCACGGAAAGGACGTTGGGCCAGATGCGTCACAGCTGCTGGAGGCTACATAGAGTAGGCTCAATGTATAGCCAAATGTTCCGAATATGTTCACCAAAAATTTAATTCTACTCCCGCAAAAAATAAAAAAATTAGAGACGACTGTGCAAAACTTTTTGAACGCCCTTTGTACATGATTTTGTATGGAACCCTCAGTGCGCGGGTCTTACTTGCATGTGGCTATTTTCTTTCCTTTCTTTATGCTGTCGGCCGCTTTTGAAGTAGCGTATTCGCTCCACAGCCGACGGAACTACACAACAGAATTATTGGCAGTAGTGTTCTCGAACAGGTGGCGGTATATTGGCGTTCCATTAGTGCGTTACAGAGACGCCCATATAACAGGCCATGCGCTGTGCACTGCAATGTAACGCTGGCCTTCTGCAAACTGGAGCCCGTAGTTGTATATGCAATCTGCAGCAGTAATTCTGGCACAACAGCGCTCCGGCGGTCATAGCCTATACCCATACATAGCAGCCACTCGGACACTGGGTTTGCTGTATTCCAGCACATTCATGTCCAGTGTATAGCATGGGGGTTATACATTCACAAGCTGCAAATACGCCAATATACGACGCTTTTAGGGGTCTCATGTTGACTAAAATCACCTACATCTACACACAGCGAAGCAGTGTGAAATGCCTGGCAGGGGGTACTTTTTATTGCACCGTGTATTAAGATTTCACGGAGCGAGGGAAGAATTCCTGCTCGTACGCTTCTGTACGAAGAGTTACTTCGGAAATTACATCTACACAATCCCCAAATTTTTGTAACTCTGTCAGATACTGCAAAGGACTTGGAAGATCAGTTGAAGGGAGTGGATAGTGTCCTAAAAGGAGGATATAAGATGGACATTAACAAAATCAAAACAAGGATAAGCGTGTGTAGTGGAATTGAATCAGTTCAAAATGGTTCAAATGGCTCTGAGCACTATGCGACTTAACTGCTGAGGTCATCAGTCGCCTAGAACTTAGAACTAATTAAACCTAACTAACCTAAGGACAACACACACATCCATGCCCGAGGCAGGATTCGAACCTGCGACCGTAGCGGTCGCTCGGCTCCAGACTGCAGCGCCTAGAACCGCACGGCCACTCCGGCCGGCTTGAATCAGTTAATGCTGGGGGAATTACATTTGGAAACGAGACACTAAAAGCAGTAGATGAGTTTTGCTATTTGGCCAGCAAAAGAACTGATGATGGCCAAAGTAGAGAGACTACACGATAGTAACATTTGAGAACATCCTGGAACATTCTAGAAAATATTCGACCCTTCTGGAAGAGTCTATAACATTCTACAAAACTTTATAATATTCTAGAACATTTTGTCTCGAACATTCTGGCTAATCTAAGCCTCTTCGGCACTCGATTCGCTGCTGATGCACGGAGTACCAATAAGAAGCCCATTAGTACGAAGCGTTCTTTTGACACCCATGTGTTCAAACCAAACCCCTGCAGTTCCCAATTGAAACCTTCTTCTTGAATGGAGGATGGAGGCTTACCATACGACGTAATGTCATTGGGGCTGTGGTAGATGGGTTGCGGAGCTGTTGCAGTCTGCACGGACAAACCGTGAAAAATATACATTTGCATATCGATTTTGGTGACATAGCGCGGAAGGAGAACTCAGTTGGAGTTTTATTACCTTGGCTTACGAATAGAGCTGCCGTCTACTGAAACTACTGTTCGGAAGTTTTGGTACAGTACTTAAGTGACGTAGTAAATGGTACGATTATCGATGTATAGATAGCGTGGGTAGGGAAAGAAACACAATTGAATGTGTGAGAGGAGAATGGCAGCCAGCGACGCCTCTTTGTTTTTTTTTTCTTCTTTGTTTGTTTGTTTTGCATATAATTAGAACAGCACATCATTCAGTGTTAGTTCACTGTGTATTTCAGATCCATAAAAAATATAAACTTTGTTCTATAATTTAAAAAAAACTGCTCGCGTAACTTCCGCGCTTTTATGTAACCAAAACAATTTCTTTTTATGCTACTACAGGTGACATGCAAAAACACAAAAAATCTATATAATTATTGGTATTTTGTACTCAACAGAACATGGTTCATCACAATCAAAGGCAAGAGCTTCCTTTAATTGATCAGTGGAAAAACTGTTATGAATAACATAAATAGGTTTTATATAAGTTCGACCAAGAACTGAAGTAGTGTTTGATATGTTTTATTATTTTTTAGTTTACCTTTTTTGAAGAAATTTCGTTTCCTACCGCTATATGATGAGTCTGTATTGTTTTTTATTTATCTTGCAACATCCCCGTATTTCACGTTACAAACCAACAATTTTTGAGTAAAACCTGAATTAAAAATTACCTACT
This sequence comes from Schistocerca serialis cubense, assembly GCF_023864345.2. Taxonomy (NCBI): domain Eukaryota; kingdom Metazoa; phylum Arthropoda; class Insecta; order Orthoptera; family Acrididae; genus Schistocerca; species Schistocerca serialis. The sequence goes on from NC_064638.1 coordinate 159,335,631, forward strand.
TCGGTTTTGGTATAAATACTATTTGAGCAACACACAGGAGGATAATATGTAGCACAAAAATGTTCAGTAGGTTACATGGTCCTTTTATTTCCTCACCAAGTTTCGAGGAGGTTCACCGCATCCGTTTTCTAAAGGAATCTAGTAAGACACTGATCGCATATACAAACAAAGCGATCGAAATAAGATGACGCACAATAGGTATGCAACACACGTATCGTACAAGTAAGGCGGTTATGATCTTAACTGAGCAAAGGTTCTATGAAAACTACCGTAGTTTACGCTTACTTACGACAGTCTACAGTAGTTTACGGTAGTCTGCAGCTCGTGGTCGTGCGGTAGCGTTCTCGCTTCCCGCGCCCGGGTTCCCGGGTACGATTCCCGGCGGGGTCAGGGATTTTCTCTGCCTCGTGATGACTGAGTGTTGTGTGATGTCCTTAGGTTAGTGAGGTTTAAGTAGTTCTAAGTTCTAGGGGACTGATGACCATAGATGTTAAGTCCCATAGTGCTCAGAGCCATTTGAACCATTTGAATCTACGGTAGATTTACAACCCTACTTACAACACTGTTCCTACCGCAACTGTGTGTGGCAATATTTATGACGAAAAAATGTACGTGTCGAATAACGACCAAGTGAAATATCGGCGATGACGTACAATCAGCGGATGAAGCTCGTCCCGTTATGGGTACAGTGGGCCAGCAAAGAGGGAAGTGGTGCGAGAGGAGACGCAAGCGGTGTACGTTGTGCGCTGCTCTGCGCGACGCGGGGGCGTACGGAAAGGTCAGCCCCACGGCTGAGTGGACAGCGTCCGAGCGTTAGGTGGGACGAGGGGGGGGGGGGAGGTAGGGGGTGTCAGCATCAGCAGGAGCGGAGATAATATCAGCCGCAGCGTGCAGCACGCGGGCTGATGTCTCGCCGGGTCGGGAGCCGCGGGACCTAGTTCGCTCGAAGCTCGCACAGATGGCGCGCGCGGTACGGCCGCTGAGGCGCTGAGCGTCCGGCTATGACAGAGCAGAGGTGGTGCTCGCCGTGATGGTTGCAAACAAGTCAGAAGGAGGAGTCGGTGACCTAGTCATTTCTCAGGCCGTGAGTCTGCGAGGGTAGAGATATTACAACGACAGACATATTACTGATCATTACGTCTGAAATTGTGTGTAGTAAACCCTGTACATGGAAAATCTCGTTCGACCGAGAGTATAGTAAGAGTCGAAGAACATGAAAGGATTACCTACAGACGTTGTCCCATAAATATTGCAACCAATTTCGAGGGCTTGTAGAGGGACCCTTGAGGAACAAATTGAGGATAGGGACTCGTGTCCGGAAACGTCATCCAATTACGCAACAGGTCGTCGAAGTTACAGTCGCCGGCGCCTGACACTAGGCCACCCTTTCGCCAGCAAACGTGACTCTATGCTGCCGGACCGTAGGCGGAACGTCTCGCAATGCCGTTTGTTGTTCAGTGATCGCGACTGATTGCCTCGATCGCCACTGGAGAAGATGGAACTAGCTCCTTCGTGGACAGGCCTTGTCTCCTGTGAATACGATACCCGGTTGCCTTGGTGGATGACAGTTCCGGACAAAGCGTGTATCCGCGGTTTATTTTTCTTCTTTACACTTAAAACCAATGGAGATTTTAGAGGGTTCCAGGAGACAAATGAAGATGGAAACCTGTGGCTCAAACCATCATTCAACGAGGCAACAGAACATCGCTTTCGCACGAGACAAAGGCCTGTCTACACAGCGGCGAACTGCCATTCAGAACAGCAGCGCAGATTTCGAATTTCCCTTGAAATAGTCTGATTCTCATTATTCGAGTTTTCTATCATTCACTGATGAAATTTTCTGCGCTTGTTAACTGATCCGCGTCGTCGTTTTGAAGCAAGGTATCAACGTGTTATCTACACGTCATGTTCTCTCCTGACTGTGACGAGTAGGAAATGCGTTGAAACGTTGTTTCTATATGGACGCTGACATTCGACCGATGAACCGATCAGATTTCATCTGCGAAATTCATTGAGAAACTCTGGATTCCCCAATTGCTACAGAGCGAATAGCAGTGTAGTTGCTTTACTAAGATCAGAACTATGCTTGCCTCATAATATATCTCGACGACTTTCATTCAAAATACATTGACAACGAATATATAGCTAAAATATCGCAGGTTAGATTGTGGAAGGATGGACCTAACTTTTAACATATTGTGAGCATTCACTTGAAGATGAGTTTAGGTGGAAACATGTAGCGACATATTTTAAAATTAAATACGTTGTGTACAAAACGGTTTATCGAGTGAATCGTTGTATAACTACCAGTAGTGGTATGGACTCTTTATCGTGCAGTATCAGGACAGGTTTTTTATTTCGTACCAGTCCAGTAGTCGCTTCAGAAATAGTTATTAACGCTGCAGTAGTCGCACCATGTTTCGTACCATTAGTAGTCGTTGCGGACAGTCAGTCCACATGGAGATAAATGTCCATTTATAAGTAAAAATCGAAAAAGTCATGGTCAATGTATAGTTTATTATGTTTAAATTTTAATGGCAGCTGAGACTCGCCCATGTTCTGGAAAAAGCTGATACGACAATAGGTGCAGAAAATTGTCATCGAGTGCAGTTGTTTGGGTTCTTAGCAGCATGAATTACTAAAGAACTGATATCTCCAACGTACAGTAGGAATAAAATATAACCACTGACCATTGACGAGCGAGTCTTGCGCAACTGCAGAGATCACACAATTTGTGGCACGTGTCTGTACCTCCCGTCTTTCTGCTTTGCCCGTCCCTTCATCAGCAGTCATTATGGACGAAACTGCCTTTCTTACGAACGTACGATACAAGATTCACGATTTTCTAAAGGCAAAGATAATTGGTCCCTCTGGACGCTTGCATGGCTTCGTGAACTGAAGTGTCAATTCCATTCCGCAAAAAAATATATAAATAGGACTAGTAACTAACATGTACCTAACAAAACAATAGAACTAATAGGACGTAAGACTGAAATAATAAGAAACCATTTGAGAATATGCCTGTAATGATTTGGCTTTTCTTATTTCTCCGAAAGGCAACAATGCGGATTATATCCAACGCCACAGCTCGCGTAGGGTTCTCATTGTTGGTCATTCTGCCACCGTTGCTGTAGTCGAAACGAAAGAAAGGAGTAACGTAGTACTCTGGACCGCAGGGAGTTGCTCCATAGAGATTAAATGGAAAAGAAAGGAATATACATTCGTGCGGTTGTCAGTCCACGTGGGACTACTGTATATTAAGGATAGAAGAAATCTATTCGGAATTGCGAATAATGTTAGACTTCAGCTGTAGGATTTGTTCTTGACAAACGAAAATTTGTGCAGAACTAGGAGTCGAACCTGGATTCCTCGCTTTACGTGAGCGGTCACTTCGGACGCCGAGCACGCTTCGAGGAGGAGGATATTAGTGTTTAACGTCCCGTCGACAACGAGGTCATTAGAGACGGAGCGCAAGCTCGGGTGAGGGAAGGATGGGGAAGGAAATCGGCCGTGCCCTTTCAAAGGAACCATCCCGGCATTTGCCTGAAGCGATTTAGGGAAATCACGGAAAACCTAAATCAGGATGGCCGGAGACGGGATTGAACCGTCGTCCTCCCGAATGCGAGTCCACGCTTCGAGGACCGACCCGAACCTCCACATGTCACACAGTGCCCCCGTCCTGTGCTCGCGCAATTGTTGCGATTCACGCACGGCGAAAGACCTTATTACTACTATCGCGGCCTGTCCGGGCATGTAATACTATTTGCAGTCTCGCACAGGCAATGCAAATAGAATTATTAGTGAAACTGACTGTCTGATAGCAAAGCGTAGCTGAAGCAAACCAGGTTGGCTTTGGGAGCTAGTCGCAGTGCGCAGGTATTATGCGGCTGACGGGAAGGCTGCCAGTGACACGCGGTGTTTGCGAACTGGCGGCGGCAGCTGAAAAAGGCATCGAGACCGCCGATTGCGCGCTTAAAACCAATTAATTAGCGGCGCCGGGCGGCCGCGTATGTAAATGGAGCTGTCGGAAGAGATCCAAAACGGAGTGCCAATAACACGGCCGCCCACAATTAATTACAGCGAGCGCTTTGTGCCGCGGCCGCGGCGCGCGGTGGCGCTCCGACGCCGAGACGCCGGCAGCCGTGCTGCGTAGCGGAGCGTCGCGTCGCATCGGCGGAACGCGCCGTCGGCAGGTGGCCGCAAGCGTTTCCACGGCACCTGCTCAAAGAGGCAGCAGGTAAGGCATCCGCGAAGGAACAATGAAAAATAAACTAGCTGTTACTCGCGGCTACGCTCGCATATCATTAGTTTTGTTATGATACATGAAGATAAGTAAGTAAGCTACTGCATGTGCAATAACGTCAGCTGCTCTCACGCGTCTGCCTGTTCGGTTAAGCGTAGCACGACGCATAGGCGCGCCCGCACCTCTCCAACTTCCCCGAAGCACGGCGACGTGACACGCATACAGCACACCTGCCGAGCGGTGCATGCAGACGGGTATACCCTGGTACGAGCATTGAAATAGCTATACAGTATAAAGTATGTACATTATGCAACAAATTCAATAATTTTGTAACATGGTTTTAGTTCACTCCTGTAAAAAAGTGTTCCATCTCCTGCTTCACACTTTCGATTTTTCATTTTCTTTTTTCTTTTTTAGTTTCTACAGTAGCCTACGTTCATTCTTAGGGTTTAGACTATCTCATTATCAAATTTTATAGAAATCGCTTCAGCGACTTAGTCCTGAAAACGTTAATAAAAGCATTTTCACAAGTAAGGATGAATACGATATTGCAGTCCCTGTGATATTCTGATTACGATGCAAAGTTCCTTTGGACATCCATGCATATTCACAGGAACTTTGCATCATAATCAGAATAACACAGGCACTGCAATACCATATTTATCCGCCGATACCGGGCAAGCGACTTTCAAGTACAACGACTGACATGTACGGGAATATACATAATTGATGTACGAGTCTACGTCGTAGAAGCATGGCTTCGGGTCTGGCCTGAGTCGTGTACGAATAGCTAATTGGTAAGGTTCGCGATAAGCGGGAAATTCGGGTTCCAGTCCCGGTCCAGACAAATTTTCATTGTCATTCCATTCTACAACTGATGGTTGTCCTTATTCGCAGTTGCGAATAGCTTTTTCAAACAGCAAATTTTTTTCCTGATTCTTCAAATCGACAAGTAACTTGTACTACACACTTCATAAAGTAGCGTATGTTCTTCGTTAGCATCCAAGCTATCTTCAAATGATTTACGATCAAATAACTTTGAGTATTGCGCCGTGTTACCGCAACTAGTAAAACAGCTAAACTGGCGACGTTTCGAACTATTTGCTGCCGTCCTCTTCAGGACGTTTCAATGAAGAGGACCGCAGCAAATCGGCCGAAACTTCGCCAATTTAGCTGTTTTGGTAGTTACAATGACGCGGCCAAATACCCAAAATTATACCTCCGCACCAAATTTCATCAAAAATAGGTTCACCGATTCAGTCGTGAGAAGGTAACAGACAAACACAACTTTCGCATTTATAAAACTTTAAATCACTGCCACGCGTCGTTCGTGTTACCTGTGAAAACCTCGTGAAAATTCGTTTAGTAGTTTTGGAGATTAGCATGTTCAAACAGACATGATGGTTTCTGATAAATTTTTAAGATAAGTTAGCCTTTCCCGTGATCCGATTTTGATGAAAGAAAGCATATATGTTCCCTCCAATTCACGCTTAAGTCACCTGTGAAAACCTAATGAAAATTGGTCTGGCAGTTCTGGTGATTAGCTTGTTCAAACAGACAAACGAGACACGTCGGTTTTGCAATTTTATTATTAGTATGGATATAGATGTAGGTTAGACGCACTGTAAGAGCACACCAGGTTGCACGCGATAGTACTTAAGTGGATGCTGTGAGTGCAGTGAATATAACCGGGAAGTCGCCGACGCCGGAATTGACTCGTAGCAGGGAATGACCATAAGGAGTGGATCTGTCGCCAACAACGTGACAGCTATGGCAGTACCAATAGAATGAATGAGAGCTTGTGGGTGACTCACGTGGGTCTCCCAACAAACGCAGGTCACGCACTAGGAACGGTGTGCCCGATCCGTCAAGTCCCATTGGTTGACACCACTGGGACTGCGTACGACGGCGCTGCATACCTGTGGAGCCATCTCTAGGCTGATACGCGTTGTATTCAGTTTTGTTTTGAGGATGATACGGGCTTCGTGGAACTCGAGTTCTAAAGGTTTGGCATGTTGCCCTCAGCAATCGGCGATTCATTGGCAGAGACGTAAGTAATGTTAGCACAGGTCACAGTTGTAGAAGTCTGCAACAGGGGCTTCCTGAAGAATGTAATTTCATTAACCCTGAGATGTCACAGTAGTTAAGATCAGGAACTACTTGTAAGCCGTCTCCTACGATGGAAGTGTAGATGATCAACAAAAATGTTATATGTGCCGTGGTTTACGAGTTTCTGTGGATTTTTCTTTCTATTTTACTTTTAATTTCACTAATTATTATAAATGCTTAAACTACGTTACAGCTAAGGAATAGAATGTTTAGCACTTTTAAGTGATACTGGTAAGTGTACAGGGTGTCCCAGAAATGTTGCGACAAACTACGAGGGCTATAGAGTGTTTCTTGGAGAACAAATCGAGGACAGGGTCCCCTGTACGTAAACTTCATACAACAACGCTACAGTGTTCGAAGTTATAGGCGTCGCCGCCTGCCACTAGGCTAACCGGTCGGCAGCAAACGTAACCTTATACGCTGACGGATCCTAGCGGAATGTCTCGCTATGACGTTTGTTATCGCAACTGATTGCCACGACCGCCAGTGGAGACGATGAAGCTAGCTGCTGCCTAGGAAGGCCTTGTCTCCTACGCTCTGTTGCCTCGAGCGATGACAGTTTCGGAAACTGGTTTCCATCCGCACATTTTATTTTCTGCTAGAACTCTCTAAAATCTCTAGTGCTTTTCGGTATAAAAGAGAAAAATCAACTGAGGATGGAAACCTGTATCCGAAACCGTCACCCACTGAGGCAACAGAGCTTCGCATTCATGGGAGACACGGTCTTTCTACGCGGCAGCTACCTAGCTCCATCGTCTTCATTGGCGATCGTGGCAAGCAGTTACTACCTCGCATCGCGAGGTTCGTCAGCAATCGATTCTTCATCTTCCTAAACTAGAGTAAACAACATGCAATCTGGAGTCTAGGCAAAACACTCTCTCAAGGCACCCGGTTCGATTTGCCAATGAATATTTGAGATCTGGTGCGGAGTTGTTCCAGTTGGTTACAATGCGCTTCCTAAGACCAATTGGGAAGATGCTTGCAGAAGCAAGCAGTATTACTAAATCCTGCCAGTCGCTAGCGGGCTATGGTAAATAGATCAAACGTACGAGATGTTACCACCCTGGGTGCACGTGGAATCTCTTTTTCTTGCTTGTTATACCACGCAGAGCTCCGAACAAAGTTTGTCTGTGGAAGGAATGATGCTAATCTTGTTGTAAGGTACCCTACAATGGGTTCATCACTTTACTCGTCAGATCATGGTCCGGTACACTGATTGGACTCTTTCAGGAACGACTCGATTAAATACGTATGCATCGTGCGTTTTGCCGTCCGAAATAGCGTTTAGCGAGTTCGTTCCGGCATCGGCGCTCGGCTAATTAAGCTGGGAAGAGTTCTTTGCAGCTGTGGACACTGGACCGGAACCGCACGTGATCCCATTCCCTCCGCTAACTCGGCGCATCGGTAGTCTGCACTTTCGAGCTAAATTACTTTTTTGTTTCACAATCAACAAGTCTGTAACGAAGTTGGCTTTCCGCTGGGGATAAAGTATGTAGATTAGCTTCAGTGTTGCATCAGACGCAACGTAACAGAGCAGCACACAGTGGTAGGTAAATTTCTCCCACTTACTTAAAGCTACGCTAAAATGAAATCTGAGAGAAAATTAACATCTAATTCAGATGTTCTGGTCGAAAGGTATGAAATGTCATCTGCGGTTCCGATTGTCTGCGTAAGCAGTCCAAAACGTTGAGATAAACTATATATTCATTGGCGATTTTAAACTGTTTCCAAAGAAATGCAGAAAATGATAGAATTATACTTGCCTAAGTATCACTTACAGCCATCAAGCTCTAGCCGATTCCAGTTGTTTAATACGACCAGTATTTCGCCAGAGTCTCGGGCTGACTATGAGAACACTTACAGCTTCGAACTCAGTAACTTAAATTGGACACGTAGATTTACGTACACAGATTCTCGTATCAAGTATGCGCGTTCTCATAATGCATAAACCGCCTCTGTTCTTTGACAAATATGCTTAATAAGTTTGCAATCACTGAAGTAGACTAAACAAAATGAGTAGCTGCACTGACTGGTTGAATACGAACCGAAACTCAAGGAAAAGCGTATCTACTATTTTTCATATTGGTCAGAGGGCAACTGTTAGTAATTGTTATTGAACCATAGTACACGTTCCACTAAAATCTCTCCACAAGGTACTCAGCGCTTAGGCTACTTTCAGTTGCCCACAACTGACATTGTTGTTAATCACGCTACATAAAAATGCTTTAAATGTTTTATGATACTTCTGATATGTCTCTTACAGTTGTGAACACTTCAAAGTGGACTAAGGGCCGAAAAGGGACGTGGAGGAATTTTGGTAGAACCCAGCACTGTGATCCAGTGAAAAGGCATAGTGTTGATGTTGAATTCAATAGCCTTTTGTTGTTGTTTCTTACAACGGCCGTCGTCTTCTGCATCTCAGCTCCTATACTTTTCCATCTGTTCCATCTTCTTCCTGAAAGACGTTTGAATTCATTGCATCTTTAATGCGTTGCATCCATCGTCTAGGTCATCTTCCACGTTTTCTTCTCTCGGCTGGTGTCCATTCGTACTCTTTTTCGCTATCGGTTATCATCCACTCGTTGGAGGTGGCCTAGCAGATTCATATTTTGCTGTTACGCCATCGGAAACAATGTCTTTTTCTCGTATTCTTTCATTTCTGACGCGTTCCAGTATGGATATACGACGACTTCTTCGCCAAAAATCGATCTCTAGGGACATGAGTTTATTTTTCCTCTTTTTGGTTAGCTCCAATATTTCAGCGCCATACGTGATGATACTCTAACGACTCAATTCCACAGCAAGACCTTCCTTTTATTTGTAATTTTGTCACTCCGTAGCAAGGAGTTAAGTTGACCAATTACACTTTTTCCATGCACAAATTATATTTGCGATGTCTTGTATGCTTCCTTCATTTATTGTAATAGTGGCGGCCAAGTATTTAAACGGTCAGACATTTTCAATTTTGCAGAACACTACACCCAAATTTTCTCATTCATCTTCTTCCACTACCATGTATTTCGCATTTTTGGCGTTTAGTGTCAGCCCATATTTTTCTTCGTCCAGTTTCCTGAACATATAGCTGCAGTCGTCTTCGTCTCACGCTGTCAGGACCTGGTCATCGGCGAAGAGTGAGGTATACAGTATTTCTTTTTCTACAGGCCCCTGGTTCGATTCCCGGCCGGGTTGGTGATTTTCTCTGCCCGGGGTCTGGGTGTTTGTGTTGTCCTCATCATTTCATCATCATCATTCGTGGCAGTGGGTAGATTGGACTGTGTGAAAACTGGGACTATGTATGAGCGCTGATGACCGCCGAGTTGAACGCCCCACAAACTAAACATCATCATCATCTTCTTCTTCTACAGGAATTCCCACTCCACCATATTACAATAACCATGCTGAGACAGCTTCAGATGCCAATAATACGTTATTTGTGGTACTAATCAAATTACGAGAATTAAAACAGAGCTCTGTTTTAAGTAGTGCAAAAGCATGTTTTTAACTATTATAAAGTTTAGTCGGATTCGAATCAGACTGCCGACGTGAAAACCGTGGTTAAGATCTTCCGATGCTAAAAATTGCGAACTGGTGTCGTAAAGCATATAGTTTGTGAAGAATGAACATATGCTGTCGTAAGGAACAGTGCTTACGTTCGACATGTTTTGTGGAGGATGTTGACCAAACGGCAATGACGTCTTGGGAAAGCAGACCGGTGCATCACTGTTTCGAGACAGCGGTGGTCGATCATTAATGTGAGTGCTATCGTACTGACTAAAAAGCTATTCTTACGAACTAAAAATGATCTTCGCAAACGGTACATTTATCATCTAATCCACGAGTAATAGACATGTTTTACTCTTACTAAGAGTATTGCAGACTAGCTCCTAATAATTTACCACTTCTTTTTTTTCGGACTTCCACTCCAATAAGAAACTGTATAGTTCACAGTGTTTAATTCAAGTTTCCAAAAATGTAAAGTGTATAGCTGTATACCCGCACGCCTTTCAGCACAACAAATTTTGAGCCAATGAGGATTAGGGCTACTTGTGTTCACTTACGTCATTAGCTGTGTAAATTTTTCCCCTTTTCCGACACGCGTGGGCCCGAACTGATAATAATGCACGAAAGGAGAAACAAAGGGTACTGTGGCAGAGAAAACAACTCGTGAACCGCTGTTAGCCCTGCATTTAAGCTCTCGCTTGCAGCCCCTTGTTTTTTCGCGCATTATCCAGTAACCAGCGCGCGGAGCCGCAGCAGAAATAACCCCTACATGCAGACAGCAGGATAATATAAAGCTAACAAAACAACGGAAGCGGAAGAATCTTTTATTTATGAAAAAACACACGTTGTGCATTTTAATGACATTATTTGGAGACAAGAAGGCTCAAGTAGCGGCCGTTTCATTCACACTGCAGCGCTGAAACCGCAAGCGTAAAATGTCAGTGTAGGTGGAACGGCTCAAGTTCTTTTGTGCTTCCAGTTACTGTTCAACAGATCTAGGATGACATAAACAGAAGTTTCATTATAGGTGTCACCTGAGCAATACACACGAGTTAAATGAGCTAATTCCGTCGTGCCTGCACGAAGAGATCATGTGTGTTGAAAACGTGAAAACTGGTTAAAAGGTGTCAACGCTAAATATGATTGATAAATTTATAGCATATGTGATTTTTTTTATTAAGACAAATTTTGTCGATGACCAGGAAAGGTGTGGAAGTAGGATCCCAAACAAGAACTAGCTATGAAATAACAAAGCAAACTGAGAGAAACGAGCATTTACAAATTCATCCGATTATATGGCTCTTCTGAATGTCACACGCACAAAAAATCAATATGAGAAGGACATGGACGCCTCACGTAATGCGACTCACGTAACAGAGAGTCTGTTTGTCTGTGTGACACCCAATACACGATCCTGGTACTCGAAGATCGCAACACTTTCAAAGTAACAGATACACCAAATGCTGCAATGACCCGGCGAAAGGATATCTTCTTATTAAGGCATTATAAGCCCTTATGTATCAGCATTTTGATATCTTTAACACGTTTCCGCTAATCTGCTCTCCTCAGTGCGATTTGTCGCCATGCTCTGATTCTGCGAGTTTCTACGTCTTGTTCCACGCCATCTACCTAGTGTTTTCCTAGTCTTCCTATCTGTGTACTGTATTCATCCTTTACTCACCTATTTTCTACTTTTTAATCACCTATTTTCTATTAGTCTTACAATGCCAACCAACTCCCTGACAAGGCAGTGCAACTCATTCCAGGTCTCCAGGAACCACTGTTAACCCGAACTGATCTCGCGCAGAATATTGCGTTTAAATATTTTCAGTTGTTGCTCAGTCTTATTAACATCCTTATTTTACATCCGCACGTTATAACTAGCCTGATGGCGACTTAATGTATTTTCGGTTTAAGCTGTCTATTCATTATCCGGGATTCCAGTCACTTCTTAAACGTGTGTAACGCTTGTAACCGCTTAAGATGCGCAGTTTTATTTCACTTGATAAGGACTTCATCCCGTTATTATAGATCGTAGCTCAGTGCTGCCAAGCTTCTTTGTTCAAGAGTGAATATTGACAATGTCTGGCTGTACCTAGGGTCGCATATGCACAGACCTTGTTATGAATTTGTCACCTACGTAAATTGGTGACCAATGAGTGCCCAGTAGACTAGTTATAGCAACGGGGTGATAAGCTGACCGCCGGCTCTGATCGATGAAAGGCGACACCATTCGAAACATTTCGACTGTTCTGTTGAAGATAGATCCCTGTCAAGCTCACCGACTCCGTAGATGTAACAGTGTAAAGGGCTGAAGAACTGTTGTTGCGTCGTCTGCGTGAGTGAATTATTAACTGATAAATAGCAATAACCGTATTGAAATGCGTTATACAATATGAGACACGATCGCAAATGTCTACTAAATGTACTGAAAGTCGTTTTTTCTTTTACTCATTACGTTGTATAACAAAAACCTTAATTTAATTTTATATTCCTTGCCCCAAATACAGGGTGGTTCCGTGATGATACTACAGACATTCTGGTATGATGGAGAAGGGTAGATGTGTCAATTTGAGATCAGTAATCCAGGTCCGAAAGTGACCGCGTCGCATGTTAAAAGCGAAAATCGTTATGATGCCTCTGACAGTGGAACACTTGAACCGGTACAGTTGATGCTAAGACTTTCAGAAGTGCTAGTACAGACCAAAGGACAAAAAATGTCTACGTATACACGGACTCTAAAACGCGTAACTTAAGAGTAAATGACCACTTGTTCATCTTCGTTACTGTGAAATATATCTGTTCTGCTGAACAAGGGGCCCATAGCTCTTAAGGTATGAATTTTAGAGCCCATGTTTACTAGACATTGTTTTCTCGTCTTAGTCCGTCCTCCCACCTCTCAAAGTTGATCGCCCTATAATGTTCGGAACAACAATGCCGGTATACGTGTTCCATTGTCAGAGGTATCAGAACGATTTTCGATTATAATTTTCGACTCGGCCGTTTCCGGGGCAGGGTCCCTTAAATTGGTTAATTAACCTGTCTCCATCATCCTTGAATGTTCGGAATATCATCAAGAGTTATGACCCTGTATCTACCGCAGTTGAAGATGACCGTCATTCACGAATCCGTGTTACTCTCGTTTGAAATTTGATCGCTACGAGCAGCGCACGCCTGTAAGTTTTCAATACTGGAAGACAAATAATAAAACATTTCCCGTCTCACATCTTCTAATGCCGTTGTGGCCGCGTTGATTATCCCTATGTCCCTGAGGTAAGGGGCCGAATTCTCCAACGTCAAATAAAATTAAGGATATGTCAAAATACTACTGTCTTTGTATTTTAGTTTGTTATTGAGCAGGAAATTTGGTAATTTGTGGTAAGGTGCGATGGGACCAAACTGCTGAAGTCGTCGGTCCCTAGACTTACACAACTACATAAACTAACTTACGCTAAGGACAACGCACACGCCCACGCCCGAGAGAGGACTCGAACCTCCAAGGGAAGGAGCCGCGCGAAACGTGACAAGGCGCTTTAGACCGCGCGGCTATTGAGCAGGAAAACAAACGTTAGCTGACGTTTTTGGATTCGGCTGTTAGTTACGATGTATGAGAAGCGAAGGCTGCACTTTAATTTGGCTGCCGTTTGACGATTCATTGTCACAGTAAAATTTCTGCATGTGCTCAAAACTAAAGCCTGCTACTGGTAATTCGTGCAAACTGTTGCTCTGTTTCCTTGAGTATTTCGTTTTCGTTTAATTGGCATCAGTGTTTGGTAAGCTTCGTTCCGTATCACTCACTGTTCTTCCTTGAAAGTCTCTTCTTCGACTGATGGAGCACATATGAAGAACAAAATAAACGAATTGAATTATCGATGAAATACGAGCTGGCGGGTAATGTTTAAGCGACTCGCAACCTGTGTCCCTACAGTCGAGATCAACCTGTGTCCCTACAGTCGAGATCAAGGGCAGGTAAATGTTTCAGCGGCATAATATAGATACACAAGGGCCGTGCAGCTGTTGTTTGATTAACACGACGTCAAATGTTGTTTCATAAATGAGTGATGGCACAATGCAGCGCGACCAACATGTCATTGTGGAGCGAGGTGCCGGCCGCGCACGCACGCACCCCACGGGCAGTATTCGTGCAAACACATGCATAATAGAAGGCCGCCCTCGGCTGCTGCGTCCTTTCCCCAGCGGACAGTTTTAACGTCTGTCGCGGCCTGCCCGCCAAATGCGGACGAATACCGCTCCGGTCAGACCTGTGGCAGGCGCTTCGCGTCCCCGGAGGGAAGCGGGAAACAGAGCGGTGGTCCGCTGACACCGGAGTAAGGCGCTAGCGGCGTCGGGCGTACCACCGGGCAATGTCCTAGGCCGACTCGTGTATTTGCGTCGCTTTCAGAGATGGTGCAAACAGTACTCGTACACTTTTGATGACGATTCCGTTGTCAAGCAAGAAATCGTTAGTACTGAAAACCCACTGAGAAACGGAAACGACTTACAATTATTAAAATAATTTGTGTTACCCGACACAATTCGCGCCTACATTTTTTAGATTACCGGTTTCGATCGGCATAGGCGGCTAGTTAGCTAGTTACTTAGGTCCAAGTTCCACATATCGTCTGAACGATTCTTTTATCGAAACTACGTAGAATGAGCGAGTTTACAGGACATGTATAAAGGATTAGTGTTAACATTAATGAAGACATTATTATTTTAGTCCGACTAATTAAACTACAGATAAAACAAGGTTTTTCTGGCAACCAGTTTTTAGTAGAACTTCGACAACGGAACAGAGAATTGTCCCGGAGAAATGATTTTACGTTAGGTTCAAAACTTGCTTTGCTACCTCACAGACATTTTATGTTTTGAGCAATTGCTCAAAGATTTTTGCTGCTCCATATTGAACTCCTTTCTGAGTTACTGGCAGCCTTAAAAATCGGTAGTAAATGTCTTTTTTTCTCAAGCGTGTATGTATGGACACCGCTGTTCTTCTGAAATTACAGTAAATTTATCACGAATTTCACTAGCGGCCATCTTCAGCTACAAAATATAAAATGAAATCTTGTTTGTAAGTTCAAATATGATACTTAATACACACTTAGAATTAATAAAATTCTCGTACTTATTCGCCGCACAAGAGCACCATATGTTCTGATTAATTTAAAAGGTATTTTACCACCATATATTCCGATCTCCGTCTTCCCCTACAGTTTGAACACCCTGTAGCTCCTCCTAACACTATGAAAGTTATTCCGTGATGTCTTAACACACGTCTCATGATCTTGTCCCTTCTTCTTTTCAATGTTTTCCTCATATTTCTGCCCACGTCCATCCTGCGGAAAGCCTCCTCATTTCTTGTCTTGTCAGTCACTTAAATCTCACCATCCATGTGTAATACCAAATATCAAACTCCAAGTATCGAACTCCTTAATCGTCTTCTTTTACCGTTTTTCCACAGTACACGAGTATTCATTCTCATGTAATACGGGCTCCAGACGCATGTTCTCGCCGGCTGCTGTGGCCGAGCGGTTCTAGGCGCTTCAGTCTAGAACCGCGCGACCGCTACGGTCGCATGTTCGAATCCTGCCTCGGACATGCATGCGTGTGATGTCCTTAGGCTAGTTATTTTTAAGTAGTTCTAAGTTCTAGGGGACTGATGACCTCAGATGTTAAGTCCCATAGTGCTCAGAGTCATTTGAACGTACGTTCTCAGCAATTTCTTCCACAAACTGAGGCATCTTTTTGAGAGCAACTGCCTCTCTCGCTGTGCTAGTCTGCTACTTGCCCCTTGCTCCTTCTGGATTGCGTTATTTCGTTATTCCCCTTCAATTCCTCTCCTCCGTCCTCCTTTACTTTATTGTTATGTTTATTGCCAATCTCTTTTCTGCTCATCTTTTCGCCTTATGTCTGAGTAGAGCGAAAACAAGACTCCCTAGCAATTACACAATGGATTTTTGTCCGAATTTTCAGTCAAACGAAGAATGAGAAACGGACTAACTGGGTATCAAATTGACACGCGTAGAGTCCAATTTTGTTACTTGTTTGAAGGAAAACAAGATAATTATGAAAAATGTAATTAGTGATTTGACGACAAAGCGAAATATATGTAAATGAAATGTAAAACAAAAAAAAGCTGCATTATAAACTTAAACTTCTCAGCTTTCTCTCGATCTGTATACTCTTTTAATAATGATAAAATATCGATCGGTATATATATTATACACGGCACAATCACATTAATTTCACCACCGCCAATGTTCGACAACAACGTGCAATAACCACTCACAGACGGCAGGTGGCAGCAATAGCAATGGAAGGTAAATAAAACGCGTTGGAACGCGAAAAACACTACTATCGTTGTCGTAATGCGTACCTCCAAAAGGGCATGATCATAGGCTTTCGGGCCAAAGGTAGTAGCATTTCCAAAACGGCTGAGTTTGTAAAACGTAATTCTCAGGCTTTTCCCAGGTGGTCACATTAGTATGATTGGACAGTGTATAAAAAGCACGTATTGACGTTTGACGCGTCACAAATTATGCCCGTGTCGAGCACCTGTAATGTGAGATGCACCATCCACCGACTATGTGTCTATTTGCTGAATGTCTTGTAGCTTCCGCGCAGCCGTCTTCTGATACCGCGGAGATTATTATCGTCTAACGGGCTGAAGCGTTAGCGAACGCAGTACCCACAAGCCATCACTGGCTCCCGCTTGCAGCCCGATACAACAGAGAGCGGCAGGCGAGCTGACGCACGGCGGGCGACTCGCGGAGGCTCAGCAGCCGGCAGTGAATAATCGATGTCCCGGGAGCGGCGGCCGCCAGGGACGCCGCCGCAGCCGCCCGCCTCCGGGGGCTGTTTGTACGCGGGAAAGCGAGCCGCCCCCCGCCCCCGCTGCGCCTGTGTACCGTCGACAAGCATTTACTGACGCACAATGACGGCGCGCCGTCACCGCCGCCGCCTGCGACATGACGGCCAGCCAGCCGAGCCTAGGCCTAGGCATCCAGCCCGTGGGCCGCCTTCCGTGTCCGCCTCCGCAGAGGCGCGCAGACACAGAAGTCCACACCTTACAGCAAGTGCGACTTTCATGAGCCACGCTCATTGGACATTAAAACGCGTTATCGCTCATTCCTTAAAAAAAGGCACTAAAAATTTTGGATGTTTATTTATTTTTTATTATTTATGTTGGCAGGTTACACTATAAAGGGGCCACAACGGGACCATGGAATCTTTCCATACTTAGCAACCGTATATAACCGCTCGCTCGTAGAAAGATCCGTACCCAAAGACTGGAAAGTTGCTCAAATCATACCAATACCAAGGCAGGAAACAAGAGTAATCCGCTGAGTTACGGACCCACATGACTAACGTCGATTTGCAGTACATTTAGGAACGTATACTGTCTTCGAACATTATGAATTGTCTCGAAACAATCTATTGAGAAACAGCCAAACGTATTCAGAAAATATCGTTCTTGTGAAACACAACTGGATCTTTAGTATCACGAACTAATGAGTGCTATTGACTGGGAATCTTAAATTGGTTCCACATTTTGAGATTTCCAGAAAGCTTTTCACTCGGTTTCTCATAGGCTTCTAATTATATCGCGCGCGTACGGAGTATCGCCTCAGTCGTGCGACTCGATTCTCGAGTTCCTGTCAGAGAGGTCATAGTTTGTAGTGACTGATGGAAAGTCATCGAGAAAAACAGAAGTAATATCTGGTGTTCCCCAATGAAGTGTTCTTCGCTCTCTGCTGTTCCTGATCAACATAAACGACATAGCAGACAATACAAGTGTGGTGTCACCGCCAGACACCACACTTGCTAGGTGGTAGCATTTAAATCGGCGCGGTCCGGTAGTATACGTCGGACCCGCGTGTCGCCACTATCAGTGATTGCAGACCGAGCGCCGCCACACGGCAGGTCAAGAGAGACTTCCTAGCACTCGCCCCATTTGTACAACCGACTTTTCTAGCGATGGTTCACTGACAAAATACGCTCTCGTTTGCCGAGACGATAGTTTAGCATAGCCTTCAGCTACGTCATTTGCTACGACCTAGCAAGGCGCCATTATCAGTTGCTATTGATATTGTGAATCATGTACCGTCAAGACCGACGTTCATCATTAATGGATTAAAGTTAAGTATTCCACCAGCTACGTCCGTTTTTCTAAATTCTAATTTCCTTGTCATGTTCCAGACCTCACGCCAGCCTGCGTGAGCTAAAACGCGTGCATTTCGGCCTCCTTTAGTAAAACGGTGTTGGCTCTCTTGCCAACCACAACAATAAGTACCCTCATACATTGTTTGCCGATGATGCTGTCATTTACCGTATTTGAAAATCATCAGGTGATCAAAACCAATTGCAAAACGATACAGACAAGATATCTGTATCCTGCTAAAAGTGGAAATGGAGAGTAATGAAATTTCGGAAATGCATTTGTCTAGGTAACATGTTTAAATTATGAAGATTGCAAGATCACAGGTTAGCGTACGCGCGAGATAAGCCATTGCAGATGTGAAAGGCTTGTACATTAATAGCCGGCCGAAGTGGCCGTGCGGTTAAAGGCGCTGCAGTCTGGAACCGCAAGACCGCTACGGTCGCAGGTTCGAATCGTGCCTCGGGCATGGATGTTTGTGGTGTCCTTGGGTTCGTTAGGTTTAACTAGTTCTAAGTTCTAGGGGACTAATGACCTCAGAAGTTGAGTCCCATAGTGCTCAGAGCCATTTGAACCATTTTTTTTTGTACATTAATAACCGGTGTAAGCGCCAGAATGTTGAATGCAAGCGTGCAAACGTGCATGCATTGTTT
The DNA here is from genome assembly GCF_023864345.2 of Schistocerca serialis cubense. Lineage (NCBI taxonomy): Eukaryota > Metazoa > Arthropoda > Insecta > Orthoptera > Acrididae > Schistocerca > Schistocerca serialis. The sequence goes on from NC_064638.1 coordinate 159,354,295, forward strand.
TGTACAGATGCCGCATGTCAGTTTTGTTGGAATGGAGTTCCATGCGTTTTACACTTGTTCGCTCAATATAGAGACGGTTAATGCTGTTTGTGGATGAGGCTGGAGTTCCCATCCGATGATGTCGCGTATGTGTTGTATTGCAGACAGATCTGGTCACTGCCCAGGCCAAGGCAACATATCGAATATCTGTAGAGCCTGTTGGGTTACAACAGCAGTAAGTGCTCGAGCGTTATTCTGTTGGAAAACACCCCCTGGAATGCTGTTCATGAATTGCAGCACGGCGGGTCGTGTCATCAGACTGACGTATGAATTTGCAGTCAGGCTGCGCGCGATAACTGCGAGAGAGCTCGTGCTAGCATATTAAATCGCACTCCAAACCACAACTCCAGGTGTACGTCCAGTGTGTCTAGCACGCAGACAGATTGGTTGTTGGACCTCAACTGGTCATCTACTAACCAACACACGGTCATCACTGACACCCAGGCAGAACCAGCTTTTATCGGAAAACACAACAGATCTCCATGCTAACCTCCAATGACACCACTGAAGTCGCCAATGGCGCCTGGCTCAGATCTGACCTTGACGTAAGCCAATTCGTAACAATTCTTTGTGTCACTGTGGTACCAACTGCTGTTCAAATTAGTGCTGCAGATGCGGATGCAGCAACACGATGTTCTTCCCTCCCGATAGTGCCACGAAGCCGTTCGGAGCTCGGTCTTCTTGCGACCGTGCATTCTCTTGGCCACCGCTTCCAAGGAACATGTACAGTGGCTACATTCCTACCAAGTGTTTCCGCAGTATCGCTAAAGGAAGATCCAGCTTCTCATAGGCCTATTAGACGACCTTGTTTAAACTCAGAAAGTTGTTGATAATGGAGTCCTTGTCTCTTGACTAACATCAGCTCACCACGTCCAGTCTCAAAGGTAACTAACGCTCACGACAGTTACAAACGCGTATTTAAAACAAAACTGATCCTCATAGTGCCGCTGCTAGCGTCACTCTTACGCGACTGGCGCGAAACATGAATAGAGTTAATCTTTTTAGATGTAGAAACACGCCTACCAACTTTCGTTTACGTAGCACAACTTCTTCTTTGTGTTGCGATTTTTTTCCCTTCAGTGTGAACAGGAGCGTAGTCACCTTTCTGTGCTCCGATAGGAGTATTACGTTTGTTATGTATGTCGGAAGTGGGAGGAAGCTGTGGCGAGAGCATTGCAGCTATGGCGTCGCGCGTACTTGTCGGCCTCCGGTGTACCACGTGACTCTGCGGCTAGGACGACAGGCCAACGTCCTGGCTGCGCCGCGTCGTTAGCGCACGTACGAGCCAGCGACCAGGCAGGCACAGGGGACGAGCCATTCCTCGCGAGCCTGCAGACTTCTTCTGGCCGGCGCGTAGGCGTCCGCGGAATCCCGGAGCCGGCCGAGGCCGCGCCTAGCCTAGCCTAGGCCGGTAGCCGTCCCAGCCGGCCTGGCTGGCCTCGGTTGACGGACGTACTCCGCCGCGCCTCGCATCGCTGCGACGCTTAATAAGCCGGTACACGGCGCGACTCCGCGAAACGGCGCGGCCTGGCTAATTACCGCTCGCTCTGCGCCGGCCTCCCGCTTAACAAACTCGGAAAAACCTGCGCCGGCGGAGTCTGAGGCTACAGCCGGGCACCGCCGCGGCCATCAGCGTATAATGGACGCGCCGACGACGCAGCTATTTTACGACCGCGTTATGGCGCTCGTCCCGGCTGCGTGTACACCGGCACTATTTCCATACGACCGGCGCGAGACGCTCGTTTAATATTCTCGTATTTTCAACTCGCAGTCCCCGCGCCGTTTATTTCTCGCGAAGGCATTTCAGGAGGCGCATTAGGACTGCCGAGGTGTTATGAAGCCGTAAAGGAGGCACCGGCATCGTGAAGAGCAATTCAGGCGTTTGCTCGCACTACCTTCTCCTCCTCCTAAGGAGGAACGACAGCAGTGCGTCGATCTGCGGCGGAGTAGTTTCCGCCGCGGGGTGCCCGTCAGTGTCACCAGTTTGACAGCGTTAAGGAAGCAAGTTTCCGCGAAGTCGCCTGATTACCGGACAGACTCGCCTGAAGGCTGTACCACACAAGGTACTGAACGCTGTCAGACGCGGATCCATAGGGGATAGGACTGCGGAGTCGGAGGGGTGCCGGGGTGGCCGGGGAAGGGTGGAGAACTTATTATCCGACGATATTTGTCGTTTCTCTGAATGTCCTGTGGTTTTCTCCCTGAAATCCCGGGGGACTTACGTTTTATTTATTTTCTTTTTATTGCTACTACACTACTGGCCATTAAAATTGCTACACCACGAAGATGACGTGCTACAGACGCGAAATTTAACCGACAGGAAGAAGATGCTGTGATATGCAAATAATTAGCTTTTCAGAGCATTCACACAAGGTTGGCGCCGGGGGCGACACCTCCAACGTGCTGACATGAGGAAAGTTTCCAACCGATTTCTCGTACACAAACAACAGTTGACCGGCATTGCCTGGCGAAACGTTGTTGTGATGACTCGTGTAAGGAGGAGAAATGCGTACCATCATGTTTCCGACTTTGATAAAGGTCGGATTGTAGCCTATCGCGTTTGCGGTTTATCGTATCGCGACATTGCTGCTCGCGTTGGTCGAGATCCAATGACTGTTAGCAGAATTTGGAATCGGTGGGTTCAAGAGGGTAATACGGAACGCCGTGCTGGATCCCAACGGCCTCGTATCACTAGCAGTCTAGATGACAGGCAGCTTATCCGCATGGCTGTAATGGAACCTGCAGCCACGTCTCGATCCCTGAGTCAACAGATGGGGACGTTTGCAAGACAACAACCATCTGCACGAACCGTTCGACGACGTTTGCAGCAGCATGGACTATCACCTCGGAGACCATGGCTGTGATTACCCTTGATGCTGCATCACAGACAGGAGCGCCTGCGATGGTGTACTCAACGACGAACGTGGGTCCACGAATGGCAGAACGTCATTTTGTCGGATGAATCCAGGTTCTGTTTACAGCATCATGATGGTCGCATCCGTGATTGTCGACATCGCGGTGAACGCACATTGGAAGCGTGTATTCGTCATCGCCATACTGGCGTATCACCCAGCGCGATGGTATGGGGTGCCGTTGGTTACACGTCTCGGTCACCTCTTGTTCGCATTGATGGCACTTTGACCAGTGGACGTTACATTTCAGATGTGTTACGACCCGTGGCTCTACTCTTCATTCTATCCCTGCGAAACACTACATTTCAGCAGGATAATGCGCGACCGCATGTTGCAGGTCCTGTCCGGGCCTTTCTGGATACAGAAAATGTTCGACCGCTGCCCTGGCCAGCACATTCTCCAGATCTCTCACCAATTGGAAACGTCTAATCAGTGGTGGCCGAGCAACTGACTCGTCACAACACGCCAATCTCTGCTCTTGATGAACTGTGGTATCGTGTTGAAGCTGCTTGGGCAGCTGTACCTGTACACGCCATCCAAGCTCTGTTTGACTCAATGCCCAGGCGTATCATGGCCGTTATTACGGACGGAGGTGGTTGTTCTGGGTACTGATTTCTCAGGATCTACGCACCCAAATTGCGTGAAAACATAGTCATATGTCACTTCTACTATAATATATTTGTCGAATGAATACCCGTTTATCATCTGCATTTCTTCTTGGTGTAGCAATTTCAATGGCCGGTAGTGTAAAATCCCTGTGTCATGTTAAGTGTTGGATGTGAGAGCATCTTACGTTTAGGCACGGGAGGGCGAGACACAGTAAAAAACTGTGCCGCAGCTCATACCTCCTCCCACTCCCTCCAACACCCCAATCCCAGGAAACAGAACTGAGGATCTGCATTTCAACAGTGCACTCACCGCACGAAGCTTCCATAAGCAAAAAATGTTCAAATGTGTATGAATTCTTAATGGACCTAACTGCTGAGGTCATCGGTCCCTAGACTTAAAACACACTACTTAAACTAAGTTATGATAAGAACAACACACACACCCACGCCGAGGGAGGACTCGAACCTCCGGCAGGAGGGGGCGCGCAATTCGTTCCGTAACCAAATTTGCATGGCAAAAACACACATAATGTTTGATAGGATAGCCGCAATCAATGATTTTACAATGTTACTTATAATTCGTATTGACTGCAAAATGTTTATTCATATGACCGGTTTCGGTTCCTCTAGAACCATCTTCAGATCTATAACGATAATGATACTAATTTACTATTTCTCGAATGCAAACCTTTTTCATCCTATCTAATCAACGTCAAATGTACCAGATCGCACCTGATATTTCGGTTACAGGAGTAACGCGTCCAAATACATCAACTTTCACATGCTGCGTCACATAAAATTGGTTGGCAGAATGCACGTCATTTATATTAATTATAACACTATTACCGACATGTGGCATCTGGTACATTTGTTACATTATATATGCGCATACTGTGTTCAGTAGATTTAGCATTTTGTTAGGTATATGGCCATTATACGCAACCCAGTCGGGCACATGGGTGCTTGGGTATTTTTCGGATTATTCACTATTTAAGTGCTTTCGTTTCGTCCAACGAGGATGGAAAAAAAGTGAAGCAGGTAGGAGCATAGTCTGACTTTGCACCCTGTATTTCTGTGTTTCTAGATCGACTGCCACTTAACTAAAGAAAAGTTTTCGGTGCTATTGAGCCTTACTACATTTATTTTCTGTACGATCCACATTTCGCCTTTTATGGCATTATCAGGTACAATGCTACAAGTTGTTAGACAATACTTATTTCGTATATCTTCAGACAGTCCGCACAGTCAAATGGTAGTTTACTCTTTTAAAAAGTAGTAACTAAAGTAGTCGGCAAACCTTAGGATGGCCGTTACGCACGCTCGTTTCCTTATTTTCTTATGATGTGGCACGCCAGTCTGGTTACACAATTTGACTGGTTACACTTGCAGCCGACACACACAGATTTGAAAGTGGTTCGATGGAGCCTAAGCCGATCATAACTTTGGAAATATCTGCAGTGTACACGGACAGCAAAACTTGTTGTAGTAGCTGAAGTGTTCGAGGATTTCAAACAAGTATTTTACAAGGAGCGCGGTACGGCTGAATTCCTCAGTACAAGCAGCAAAGATCCTCTGAAGCGTTACGGGAACGAGAGAGCTACTTTCGCTCCGAGACGCCGGGTACAAGTCTGGCCGGCACTTAGCTGGAAGAGCTTCGGTGATGTACGTACCGGTTTCTTTTTTTCTCTCTCTTTTGTCTGCTGCGGGCTCCGCGAGTAAGTTAAGGGTCCCGTCCCGCATAAGGAGAGCAGCGGAGCAGAACTGCGACCAGTCACGAACCGCCCGCTGCCGCGCCGCGCCGCCGGAGGGAAACGGAAAGGAGGCGGCCGGCGGCGCTCATTAAGGCGAGGTTCGGCCGCACCTGTTTGAGGGCAGCGGGGAGCGCGCGGCCGCCGCCGCCGCCGGGAGGTCGCCGGGGCCGGCTGGCATTAGCGCCTAATACGTTAATGACGGGCGGCCACGCGAGCTGGAAGGGGGGCGGGTGCAACATCCATTACGGCGCCGCCTGCCTCCGAAACTTCGGGGGCGCAAATCCGCCGCGCCTGTGATGTGGTCGCCGCGGTCGCGGTCGCGGTCGAGTCGGCGCCTCCGACGCCTTCTAATCTGCCGCCCGCAGCGGCGCCGGGGGCTCGGGTTCCGCGAGAGCTGCTGATAAGAAGACTGGAGGCGGACTGCGGCTACTGCAGGGCGCGCGAGGTAAACTCCGAGGAACGGGCGTCGTCGGCTAACGAAGGGATTGCTTGTTCGTAGAGCTCAACACGTCGTTCTCGACCGCGCAAAATCGATAAATCTTACGGCAATTTCGCGAGTACCCCAAGGGACTGCTATATTATTCATTCATTGCAAATTTAAACACCTGTTGCTTGATATTTTAAAACAGGTCGTACATGTTACAATATTTGTTTGTCATCTTTTTTGTACTTTATTTTGCTTCGTTTTTATCTGCAACATTAGACAAAGAATAATACTCTTTTTGAAATAACAAATAATTTGAGGTAGAAATGTTGTGACTTGGCAAGACAGCCAAGTCACAATGAGAGGAAGCCGAAAGGCACGCGTTAAGCTCACGCAGATTGGCGTGAGGTCTGGAACAGTTAAAGGAATTAATAGTAGCAAATAAAGTACGTAGTTGATGTAATACTTAACTTTAATCCACAATTGTAGAACATATCTCTTGACGGTACATGTTATAACCACAATATTAATTAATATCAAATGCTATGGCGCCTTGCTAGGTCGTAGCAAATGACGTAGCTGAAGGCTATGCTAACTATCGTCTCGGCAAATGAGAGCGTAGTTGTCAGTGATCCATCTCTGGCTAAGTCGGCTGTAGAACTGGGGCGAGTGCTAGTAAGTCTCTGTAGACCTGCCGTGTGGTGGCGCTCGGTCTGCAATCACTGACAGTGGCGACACGCGGGTCCGACGTATACTACCGGACCGCGGCCGATTTAAAGGCTACCACCTAGCAAGTGTGGTGTCTGGCGGTGACACCACAAGAAATATAAACAGAATTTAAGTAAGTTAAACTGCAACCAGTCACGTTTTTGAATAATTATGTTTTATTCCGTGAACCGGTTTTCGAACCTTTTCAGCCGGCCGCAGTGCCGAGCGGTTCTAGACGCTTCAGTCTGGAACCGCACGACCGCTACGGTCGCAGGTTCGAATCCTGCCTCGGGCGTGAATGTGTGTGATGTCCGTAGGTTAGTCAGGTTTAAGTAGTTCTAAGTTCTAGGGGACTGATGACCTCAGAAGTTAAGTCCCATAGTGCTCAGAGCTATTTGAACCTTTTCAGGTTCATGTTCAGATGGTTTCAGGAAGTTACATCATCATTGCTAGCATAATGCTGGGAGCAGGCTTGCGACAGTATAGGCGGCTTTTTTCGGTTAGTGTCCATCTGTCTTCTTCCATTTTGATGTCCAGTTGTTATATCACTACACACACTTCCATACAAACTATATTAATTCACACTCTGACTGCGAGACTTTTCCAGCATTATGCTAGCAATAATGATGTATCTTCCTGAAACCATCTGAACATGAACCTGAAAAGGTTCGAAAACCAGTTCATGGAATAAAACATAATTATTCAAAAAAGTGACTGGTCGCAGCTTTGTATAACTTGCTTACATTCAATATTCACTCACGGTTCTAAACCATCCGTAATGGATAAGCACAGGAAACAGAATTTTGTTGTTTTAAGCAGAATTAAGAAAACTCTAAAAAGATCACAGGATAGGGGGAATTTGTTAGTGCCTTCACCGATTGTGACTCGCGGTGAATATCTTGGAATGGTTACTTCGAACTAATGACCGCGATTCACAACAAAATAGTTTATAGTTTATGCATGTCCATCTTATTGCATGGACGAGAGAATTCACCTGATAATATGCGTTTCAGAAGTAATGGTTAATATTCAGGGATGTGACAGGAATGATCATTAGAAACAAAAAAGTCAAGTAAAACAAGTGCTCTAAATGCATACCTTAAAAGTTATGAACATTTGTTCATTGCAAGAGTCGTATTTCAGAGCAGCGAAGATGAACAAGTTATAACAGCGTTAAGGTATGCATTTTAACGCACATGTTTACTGGACATTTCTTTCTACTACCGTACTACCAGTTCCCAAAATGTGGAAAGCCAAGAGCGTGCTGTAGAAGAGATTTGTTTCACAGCATCGAAGATCGCGAACTGCTGAAGGCATGCGTTTTACAGTCCATGTTTACTTGACATTTTTATTTCGTATGATCATTCTGTCATATACCTGAACATTGACCTCACTTCTGAAAAACTCTGTATATGGGAAAAAGTACCATCGCAGCTGCATCTTGAAAATGCCTTTACTCTATCACACGACTAGTTTTGGCGGTAATGTGCCGCCATAACTACTCATGTGACAGAATAAAGGCATTTTCAAGATACAGCTGTGGTGTTACTTTTTCTCATGTGGTTTATAGTTAGTAGTGCAGAAGTGGTATTGCAAATGCTATGTATTAACATTAGGTATCCATCCGTGTTTCTTCGCTAGATTGCCAGCACCTTAAGCTACATTTACTCTACTATTCGCTGTCCTTAATTATTATTTGATTGACAAGTACACCGTGTCAGTGCGTTTTGGCATTTCTGTCTGATTCATCATTATAGCTGTCTTGTTCTCTGTCACATCTCATCTTCCTCCTCCTCCTGTTCGTCTTCCGTGTCACCTTTTCGCTGTCACTGTGTGTGTGTGTGTGTGTGTGTGTGTGTGTGTCGCTGTTCACCCTCTGATGATTGTTGTTACATTGGAAATAAAAATGTGTGACTGCAGTGTTCAGAGGTACACTTCACGAGCTATTTTTGAAATACGAACTGTTTGTTAATGCATTTAATTGTGCCCACTGTTATTCGTCTCTTACTGCTGTGTATGTATGTATATGCAGGGTGACACTTATTGAACTACACTCCTGGAAATGGAAAAAAGAACACATTGACACCGGTGTGTCAGACCCACCATACTTGCTCCGGACACTGCGAGAGGGCTGTACAAGCAATGATCACACGCACGGCACAGCGGACACACCAGGAACCGCGGTGTTGGCCGTCGAATGGCGCTAGCTGCGCAGCATTTGTGCACCGCCGCCGTCAGTGTCAGCCAGTTTGCCGTGGCATACGGAGCTCCATCGCAGTCTTTAACACTGGTAGCATGCCGCGACAGCGTGGACGTGAACCGTATGTGCAGTTGACGGACTTTGAGCGATGGCGTGTAGTGGGCATGCGGGAGGCCGGGTGGACGTACCGCCGAATTGCTCAACACGTGGGGCGTGAGGTCTCCACAGTACATCGATGTTGTCGCCAGTGGTCGGCGGAAGGTGCACGTGCCCGTCGACCTGGGACCGGACCGCAGCGACGCACGGATGCACGCCAAGACCGTAGGATCCTACGCAGTGCCGTAGGGGACCGCACCGCCACTTCCCAGCAAATTAGGGACACTGTTGCTCCTGGGGTATCGGAGAGGACCATTCGCAACCGTCTCCATGAAGCTGGGCTACGGTCCCGCACACCGTTAGGCCGTCTTCCGCTCACGCCCCAACATCGTGCAGCCCGCCTCCAGTGGTGTCGCGACAGGCGTGAATGGAGGGACGAATGGAGACGTGTCGTCTTCAGCGATGAGAGTCGCTTCTGCCTTGGTGCCAATGATGGTCGTATGCGTGTTTGGCGCCGTGCGGGTGAGCACCACAATCAGGACTGCATACGACCGAGGCACACAGGGCCAACACCCGGCAGCATGGTGTGGGGAGCGATCTCCTACACTGTCCGTACACCACTGGTGATCGTCGAGGGGACACTGAATAGTGCACGGTACATCCAAACCGTCATCGAACCCATCGTTCTACCATTCCTAGACCGGCAAGGGAACTTGCTGTTCCAACAGGACAATGCACGTCCGCATGTATCCCGTGCCACCCAACGTGCTCTAGAAGGTGTAAGTCAACTACCCTGGCCAGCAAGATCTCCGGATCCGTCCCCCATTGAGCATGTTTGGGACTGGATGAAGCGTCGTCTCACGCGGTCTGCACGTCCAGCACGAACGCTGGTCCAACTGAGGCGCCAGGTGGAAATGGCATGGCAAGCCGTTCCACAGGACTACATCCAGCATCTCTACGATCGTCTCCATGGGAGAATAGCAGCCTGCATTGCTGCGAAAGGTGGATATACACTGTGCTAGTGCCGACATTGTGCATGCTCTGTTGCCTGTGTCTATGTGCCTGTGGTTCTGTCAGTGTGATCATGTGATGTATCTGACCCCAGGAATGTGTCAATAAAGTTTCCCCTTCCTGGGACAATGAATTCACGGTGTTCTTATTTCAATTTCCAGGAGTGTATATGAAATAAAATCGTCTTAACTTCTGAACACTTTGCGTTAGGGCGTTCAAACTGCACTGATGGCAGTGGGGCATGATGGCGTTTAGTATGCGCATCTGCGTTCGGTTTAACGACGGAGCGCACTTTCATTTGGATCGGTTCGTCAATAAGCAAAATTGGCGCATCCGGGGCACTGAGAATCCTCATTTCGCGATCGAGAAGTCTCTTCACCCTCAACGAATGACTGTCTGCTGTGCAGTGTCCAGTCACGGAATAATCGGTGCGATATTCCTTGATGGCACGGTGACTACGCAACGGTACGTGAAGGTTTTGGAAGATGATTTCATCCCCATTACTCAACGTGACCCTGATTTCGGCAAGATATGGTTCCTGCAAGACGGAGCTCGATCCCATCGAAGCAAGAGAGTGTTAGATGTCCTGGAGGAGCACTTTGGGGACCGCATTCTGGCTCTGGGGTTCCCAGAAGCCACTGGCACGGGCCTCGATGGGCCGTCATATTCTCCGAACTCAACACAAGCGACTCCTTCTTGTGGTGCTGTATTTAAGACAAGATGTACAGTAATAGCCCCAAATCCATTGCTGACCTGAAAATAGCCATTCAGGAGGTCATCAACATCAACGATGTTCCGACACTTTATCGGATCATACAGAATTTCGCTATTCGTCTATGCCACATCATCACCAATGATGGCAGGCATAGCGAACATGTACTAACCTAAATCCGAAATTCTGTAGTGACGTTTACATGTTGAACAAAGTGTGTGCACGCCGTAGTTTGTAACTAATTTACGTTTTTTTTCATATAGTTCAATAATTGTCACCCTGTATGTCTGTCTGTTTCTGCGTAGTGGAAGTGTAGTGTTCGGGTGTTGCCCTCAGAAGAAGACGGTGTGTCCTGGGGAACCTTCTTCCCCGCATGTGAATGTGTCTGTCTCAAACTTACGCGGTTTAAGTGCGTGAGATAAGGTCCGTGTCTAGTTGAGAAATGTACCACACCGCGGGTGGGATCGATATGTTTAATTCTCAACCACTGCCTTATGTCAGGGAGAAAGTCGTGCAGTCTACGTCCCTTATCACTTGGAAGATGATTTCATCCTCCTTATGCAAAGTGACCCCGATTTCGACAACAAATGGTTCATGCAAGACGGAGCTCGACCCCATCGAAGCAGAAGAATCACCTTGCGCTGTATGCCTTTTAACGTGACGTGTCGTGTCGTCTTTATCGGTACGCCAGTTATTGTGTGTAATTTATCTAGTCTCCCCATCAAGAAAAAGCTATAGCGCCACTACTATTTACGATTGGACTGTTGTCAATGTAACTTCGTAGACAGGTAGAAAACAAAATTTGTAAGCTGATATAGTGACAGGTAAAACGGCAACCAGCATATATTAGTGTCGTTTGTGATCAGTATTGCTACAAGCCCTGGTGTAGTAAGTAAGAAAATAGTGAACAGCGTAAAATGACTGATCACTGTGAAGAACATGGAGATGGCGCGTACTCGTGTGAGACAGTATTATAAGCACCTGACAAAGTTTGAAAGGAGCGTCATTGTGGGTTCCCATTTGCTCTGCCGGTAGAATCGTGCAATATCAGGTTTTGTATAACATTAGGATGTGACAGTGGCCCGACGTTGGACCGCATGACAGTGTGTGGGAAGGCATACTGACTGTCAAGTCTGAACACCACAAGCGATAATCACCGTACTGCGCACTGAACACACAGTAATCCCGTCCCATCCGGGCCTCACCTTTCCACAAAGACTGGCAGCAGCTCAACTAGGGAACCACAATCACAACCGTAAATGGCGTTTCTGTGTGGATGTAGAGCAAACGATGTGGACGTTGTAATATCACCTTTCGTTTCTCGTGACGACTTACACATCTCTCGTCACTTTATCTTCCGAGACTCTTGACCTCATGTATGCGGCAATTTAAGACCGAGGACAGTTCCTATAGTTGCAGCTTGGCCCGCTAATACACCAACTTCCCCACAGCAGATGCCAGCGTGAGAATTCTGCCGCAGCACATGGATTCTCCGCCCCGTCCTTTTACTGCTGACATATTCCAGCACCAGATCCAGTACATAACGGTCGGTTGCGTTATTCCGTGTTGGAGGAGCGTTCCTAGGGAGGCCTCCCGCCGACGCTCTGGACGCGTCTTGCTGGGCGTTTCAGTTCGGACCCTCGTCTGCGTCAGTGAGCGCGGCTGGGCGCGTCGGGTGCTGGCACGTCAGAGCGGTGTGCGAGGTGTCGGCGCCGGACTCAGAGAGTACGGTGTGTGGGCGCGGCGCGGCGCGGTCCATTGTTCTGCGGGATGCGCCGGCAGCCATTGTGTCCGGCCCACGCCTACGCGGCGACCTCTGGCCGCGTCGCTCACTTTGCCAGCCACAGCCACCAACCACCACACAGCGGCCACCTCGCCCTTGGCGCGCTCAATGCGGGGTGGAGGTGCGCGCCTGCCTTCCGCTCCGCCGTCCACTGTGCGCCGTTCCACAACACGCTGCCGTTCCCGCTAGCCTGGGGCGCGGACGTGTGGTATACAATAGAGCTTCATCATCCTCTGGCAGCGGTGTACCTTAGTGCTGGAGAAGCTTTCTAACGACTGGAAGAAAGCGTGTCATTCTCCTAGTTTTCAAGAAGAGCACGCCGCAAACACCGCGCTTCTCGTTGGTCCGGCCACTGTGCTCTGGTGTCGGGTAAGGAGACGGCCCCAAGCAGTCGCCGTGCCTCTATGGAGCGTGAGATTGCGTGCCGTGGAGTCCTGTTAAATGTGGTTGCAATTGCACCCGTTATTTGACGTGGGTCCCTTCTTGCCTGTTGCACAATGTAGATATCAACTAGCAGCTGACCGTGCTAGAGCAACTTCTCTACTTCGTCCAGCAGTACCTGTGGCTCGGAACGCTCCCTGTACACACAAAACAGTGCTGCGAGCAATACCAAAACTCCTCAGCTACGCTTGTCACACTTCGTACTTCTTTCAAAAATGGCTCTGAGCACTACGGGATTTAACAGCGGAGTCCCCTAGAACTTAGAACTACGTAAACTTAACTAACCTAAGGACATCACACACATCCATGCCCGAGGCAGGATTCGAACCTGCGACGGTAGCGGTCGCGTGGTTCCAGACTGAAGCGCCTAGAACCTCTCGGGCACCCCGACCGGCGTACTTCTTTCAGTGTCCCGATGATTCTTCCCCATGTGAAGTCATCCAAATGCTGTCTCTGGGCCGTGGTGTAATGAAGAACACCGTCACAGTCCACGGTAGTTGCTTGCTAATTGACACACACGGTCTTCTCCCGTTCCTTCGACTGTTCCGTGTTGCGGGACCAGCCTCATCTGGCGCTACACTGACGCTGGCGTCAGACCATGTGACGTCCAACATACTCTGTACGACTGGGACACCATCGGCGGCGTGCTTCTGCACTTTAATGTTATGTTATGTTACTTTATCTATTGCGTCCTTAAGTACAGGAGAGGACTCTAGATTTATGTTTACATTTTTTTTCATACTATAGAGGGTGTAACAAAAATGTACGGCACAAATCGCAGGACACATTGGTCACACGTAGGTGAAGATATCATGTTATATGAACATGCGTCTGGAAATGCCTTCGCCGGCCGAAGTGGCCGTGCGGTTAAAGGCGCTGCAGTCTGGAACCGCAAGACCGCTACGGTCGCAGGTTCGAATCCTGCCTCGGGCATGGATGTTTGTGATGTCCTTAGGTTAGTTAGGTTTAACTAGTTCTAAATTCTAGGGGACTAATGACCTCAGCAGTTGAGTCCCATAGTGCTCAGAGCCATTTTTTTTGGAAATGCCTTCTTTCCTTCTTATGACAGGAGATATTCAGTATGTCCTTCATGGGCACTGGTACATGCATCAACCCGCCACCGTAGTGAATATCGCAAGCATTTATGTTTGCATGGAGTACTGTGTACGGTTTCGGTGCCTACCATAATACGGGCACGAAGCCTCAGAACATCTTGTACTGGGGTTCCTTACACATGGTACTGGGGTTCCTTACACAAGAGCTTTCATATGCCCCCACAAATAAAAGTCGAGTGGGTGTAGGTCCCGTGAGCGTGGAGGCTACGCGACTGGTCCGCTTCTATTTATCATCTGTCACCGAATCCGTTTTTTAGAAGCGGACGGACATTAACACTAAAATGAGGAGGTGCTCCAATGTGCATGAAGTACATGTTTTGCGCACAGCTTAAGGCAGGTCTGCTAGTAGACCGGGTACAACATTCTCTACGAAATTACGATAACTTCGTCCGTTGAGCCTGGATGAAAGAAAGTGAGTCCCTACCAAGCACTCACCAACGATGCCGGCCCGAACACTGACAGAAAATATTTGTTCATAACTTGCTTCAACAGTTGGACTGACATCTGCCCATAGATGCTGACTGTGAAAATGTAGAATCTGGTCTCGTCGAAACGATGTCTCATCTGTGAACAGCACTGTTGCACTAAAATTAGGGTTGACAGTTTGTTGAATAAATCATACGCAGAAGAGTACTCGTGCAGGAAAATCGGCTGCTGACACTGGCTGCAAATGGTGTAAATGGCATGGATACAGCCGCTCCTCATGTAACACTCCCCAGACAGTCATGTGGTCAACACTCAGTGTCGCAGCTACATGTCTTGTACAGACACTAAGGTCGTCGTCAACTGTATGAAGAATTGCCGCCTCCCGTTGCAGTGTCCTCGCTGTTCTAGGCTTCCCCGGTCGCAACTATCACGCTTAAATGCCCCACGTTCCCTAAGTCGACGATCAATGGCTTCGAACGTTTTCCTGGCTATGCACCTTCGTCCTGGAAATCTCTCCCAGTACAAAAGTTGAGCGCGGGCGCCACTGCCGTCAGCTAAGCCACATATCAAATGGGCATCTGCCGTCTCTGCATTTGTGTACACCGCCACTGCTCTAGCCAATTCTGTGATTAACTCTACGTAGTAACCCGCGTGTTTGCTACGGTCGTACTGATCGCTGGAACAGTTGGTGATACCTGTAAGCAGGCAATGACGTACGTCGCATGGCAACAGGGACATGCAAAACAAAACACTGGCGATGCACAATGTAACCAGAAGTCGCCAAGACTGCGTGTTGTTCATAATTCTAACGTTCTGCTCTTGCGTGTTTCCCACGATTAATGAGTTGGAGAAAATGAGTTGTAACATGGAAACAAAGCGTTTCCCGAAGCATTTTCATATAACATAATTTCTTCGTCTACGTGTGAGGAACGTGTCCTGCGATTTGTGTCGTACGTTTTTGTTACACCCTGCTCGAGTTATCTGGAATAGGGACATAGGGATCTAGAAAATTTTGCTACTTGTATGTGAGAAATGCTCGTGTGTGGTGGCGGGAGAGCTCATTTGGGAAGAGCGTTGCCGCGAGAGGTACGTATTCGGTTCGACTCCAGCTCCCGTGCACATTCTCAAGTCTGCCAGGAAGTTTCAGTTCGCGCCGCTCCCACTCGGGGTGGTCGGTGGCGCTAGTGTCTGCCGCGGTCTGCCGCTGCTGCAGGGGAGCCAGGGCCAGCCCACAGAGAACCCCGATAGCGACCGGGGCCAGAGACGCCGCTTCATTAGCGCCCGCGCACGGGTGGACGCGCAGCGGACGGTATGGGATTAATAGAGGCGTCCAGCCGCCGCGACCGCACGCCCTGCGCCCTGGGAGGCGCCGGCCACGCTGTAACGAACTGCGTTAGTCGCGCCAGACGCGCAGCCGTCGCGCCTCAATGGGGCTTCGTTAGGGGCTGCGATTGCCGCCCCGCCGCCTGCTCGCACTGCCAATTACAATCAGGTGCGTGCGCGGCTCTGCGGTCGTGGCCGTGTGTTTGTGCGGCGCCACTCTTCGCACTGCGCGTCCGGCCAACTACACCCTCCGCCACCGCCTCCGGTCACCGACCCGTACCCCCTGATCGCGGCTGGAGAAACTACGGTTCACGGCTTCCTCGCAGCGTACTGACGTGCCGCTCGTGGGGGGGGGGTAAGTCATCACCTGACGTTAGCTGTCGGGCATGAAGTACGGACTGACATTAAACCACAGAAACAAAATTTGTAGGTATAACCTTTATTCGTCTAGATCGCGAGTCTGTAAAACGATATGAGCGCTTTCGACCGTGCTAGCGATAATCTTCAGGGTCCACCTGTCGCCGCAATGTTATTACATTTCAAGAGTGAATGGGTCGGATGATGTAAGTGCCAAAGGGCAGCCGAGAATACACACATAGTCCAACAGGGCGAATTTCCTTGTGTTAACGCTATTAAATATGTCAGCCACGGCCGGCCGGTGTGGCCGAGCGGTTCTAGGCGCTAGCGCTACAGTCTGGAACCGCGCGACCGCTACGGTCGCAGGTTCGAATCCTGCCTCGGGCATGGATGTGTGTGATGTCCTTATGTTAGTTAGGTTTAAGTAGTTCTAAGTTCATGGGGACTGATGGCCTTAGAAGTTAAGTCCCATAGTGCTCAGAGCCATTTGAACCATTTGTCAGCCACGACCAGGGGACTGAGTGTATGCCCACTGGCAGCGTGTAACCGATGGATGGTCGATGATGCTGTAATAACGCCAAAGACAAAGATAATTGGCGGACGCCGCTGAAAATAAATACAAAACACGAAAAAAATTAAAAGTCTGTCCTGCTACGTCCTATAATAATCTAACACCGCAGAGATTTTTTTAAAATGAATTTTAATTGTGATAAATAATTTTCACAGTAGTCAGAAATTTGGCGGTGCACTTGTAAGACTTAAGCGAAAATATAAATGTGTTATTCTGAATTTCCTTTGAACGTGATTTAGAAAAGAAAAGTCCGAAGCAAGAGCTCAAGAAGCCTATCCTCCGCTCAGCTACCATCAGGCACGTCTACGACTGAGGTCAAGAAAGACTTTCCTCAAGACAACAGAGGGTCTCCCAATACTATTACAGCAACAAGAACACAAACATGGCGCGCTGGAACCCGGCATCTGGAAGAGTTGATTATACTTGAAGAGGGATCTCCTGGTGGCCACACAGATGAGTGGACCATCAGGTTGGTACTCAACCGACTCATTCCGGTATCACAAGAAACAGAACTGATCTCCAGAGATGAGGTTCCAGTGTCGCCTACACACACACTCGTGCACCTAAGCCAAGTTCTGGTATGCAATCGTCTGTTTGCAATGTTGTTTGGTTCCTATTTAACTTGTGTGTCCATGCTTTTTGCTTCCGTCACGATAAGTGAATATCGCCGAAAGCTCAAAATGTTAGTGTAATTCGGGGAGGAAAGAATAGCGAGAAATTTATGGGCCGGCGGGAGAACTTCGTTCCCGCAGAACAATGGCTGACCAGAAGGTAGTGAGTTTTGGTGGGCCATTTGAGGAGAGAGGGAGGGACCGTCAGCGAACGAAAGCGATCTCCTGAGGAGTGGGGGACACTCAACGGATCGAGAGAGAGATCAATAGCGACAACGGTGACCAGAAGCAGCGGCAGCGCCCAAACGACCGCTCCATCCATCAGCATTCCGCTACATTTCCCCAGCGGGTAGGTCGCCGGCGTAATCTTTGGCTCCCGGCCGTTGATGGCGTAATTTATCGACAGGCGCCGCCCGGCCACGAATTCTTTCGCGATTGAGAAATCTGTCAAATGGGGCGGACGTTGGTAAGTAGCTCTCCTCGTGGCCCGACTCGCAATAAGAAACGTCCTGAGGGAGCCGGTACTGGCTTCGGTCGCAGCACATTGCTCCCACTCGAATGACCAGGCTGTAAAAATGCGGCCCCGCCAACTACTCGAGGAAACCGCTTGTAGTAAACGAGTCAGATGTGGGTGTAATGTGGGGTCTCGACGGATACTACAGCACAACGCTGTGGCTGACGTTAGGGCGCGTTCCTGTACGCAGTAGTGTCGAAATCTGGGTCTGAGTAACCAGATTTAGTTCCAGTACATTCCTCTGGTGGTGTAACAGAATTTCGCTGCAGTGTCTCCAAAGGTGTCGGCCATTATTGCAGCTCGTCTACGACAGCATGGCAGGGTGTAGCCTGCAAGAGTCGGCGAATCATTGAAGAATTCGACACCATTATGCAGTTCACACGTCCATAAGAAATTTTGAAAATGATTCCCGCAGCAATGTATTTTTTTACCGTGATATCCATCAGTCCCTTTCCTCACCTTAACCTCATGTTGGCAAGTCAGTCATACGCCATATGGATGTATGCTGTATCTGTTGTGATCCACCTGTCTTCGTTGCTAAAATGTTTTTTATTACAGTTGATTGTTGCACTCTATCCACAGTGGTTACCGACTTCGTTCGATCACATTTTAATATCATTTTTATTCGTTCGAGCTAGGATACTTCCCTTATTAGAGGTACAGTATCCTTCCACACAACGACTTAATCATTTCCAACGATTTTATTACAACATCGTACCAAAACAGACGCGTATTTAATGTTACGTTGCCTTGAAACAGAATATTTCACAGTAACTATATAAAAACCACCAAGTACGACGCTTTCACTTCCTACGCTTTATTCCAATGCGACACCATCCAATTACAGCCTGTTGACACACAAAGCGATCTTGTATCGTATTGATTAGCGTTTCGCAGCACGTATGCGAAATCCCACGGGACGCCACAAATTGTACGGAGTCGCATGTCTTTCAGTGGAGCGCTAGCTGCAAATGACTGTGGCATATAACGTGTAAATTATGGCACTTGCGCCGAGACAAATACACACATCAAAAAAAGTTTTGCATCACCTCGGTTCCCACAACTCCTGAACAAAGGCGTTGACTGTGGATATTGTATCACAGACAGAGTCCCTTTGGCTGTTCAGAGATTTCACTTTTTGTGGACTGGCAAGACAGCCAATCCACTAGGACGGGAGGCCGAAGGGCACGCGTTTAAGCTCACGCAGGATGGCGTGAGGTCTGGAACAGGACAAGGTCTTTATAGTAGCAAAAATAGTACGTAGCTTCTGGAATATTTAACTATAATCCATAATTGGTGAACATCGGTCTGACGGTACATGCATCACAAGATAAATAGCAATTGATAATGGCGCCTTGCTAGGTCGTAGCAAATGACGTAGCTGAAAGCTATGCTAACTATCGTCTCGGCAAATAAGAGCGTAATTTGTCAGTGAATCATCGCTAGCAAAGTCAGCTGTACAACTGGGGCGAGTGCTAGGAAGTCTCTCTAGACCTGCCGTGTGGCGGCGCTCGGTCTGCAATCACTGACAGTGGCGCCACGCGGGTCCGACGTATACTACCGGACCGCGGCCGATTTAAAGGCTACCACGTCCTAGCAAGTGTGGTGTCTGGCGGTGACACCACATCACTAAACCCGCCCAAGCATGTAAACAACAATGCATGAGCAGCTCCTATTACACAGGGGGTTTTCGGCTGCCGATCAGTTCCAGTCATTCCACTAGGAAAGAGGTACACGGCTCGTGTTGTCTGTAGTTCAACCATACGCAGACGGTCAATACCGCGGTTCGATCGCGTCCGCATTGTTACTTTATGGCAGGAAGGGCTCTCAACATGGGAAGCGTCCAGGCGTCTCGGACAAAGCGATGTTGTTCGGAAA
Organism: Schistocerca serialis cubense; assembly: GCF_023864345.2. Classification (NCBI taxonomy): domain Eukaryota; kingdom Metazoa; phylum Arthropoda; class Insecta; order Orthoptera; family Acrididae; genus Schistocerca; species Schistocerca serialis. The sequence goes on from NC_064638.1 coordinate 159,373,775, forward strand.
TGAAGGAGATACAGAGAGACAGAAGCTGTCGATGACATACTTCGCTCAGGCCGCCCAAGGGGTACTACTGCAGTGGATGACCGCTGCCTACGGATTACGGCTCGGAGGAACCCTAACGGCCACCATGTTGAATAATGCTTTTCGTACAGCCACAGAACGTAGTGTTACAACTCAAACTGTGCGCAATAAGCTGTGTGATGCGTAACTTCACTTCCGACGTCCACGGCGAGGTCCATCTTAGCAACCAAGACACCATGCAGCGCGGTACAGGTGGGCCCAACAACATGCCTAATGGACTGCTCAGGATTGGCATCACGTTCTCTTCATCAACGAGTGTCGCATATGCCTTCAATCAGACTATCGTCGGAGACTTGTTTGGACGCAACCCTGTCAGGCTGAACGCCTTAGACACACTGTCCAGGGAGTGCAGAGAGGTGGAGGTTCCCTGCTGTTTTGGGATGGCATTATATGGGGCCGACGTACGCCGCTGGTGGTCATGGAAGGCGCCGTACGACACGTGAATTCCATCCTCCGACCGATAGTGCAACCATGTAGGAAGCATATTGGTCAGGCATTCGTCTTCATGGGCGACAATTCGCGCCCCCATCGTGCTCATCTTGTGAATGACTCACTTCAGGATAACGACATCGCTCGACTAGAGTGACCAACATGTTCTCCAGATATGAACCCTATCGAATATGGCTGGGATAGATTGAAATGGGCTGTTTATGGATCTACGCCGAATCGCCGTTGAGGAGCGGGACAATCTGGACAAACAGTGCCTTGATGAACTTTTGGATAGTATGCCAAGGCGAGTACAGGCATGCGTAAATACAAGAGTACGTGCTACTGGGTATTAAAGGTACCAGTGTGTACAGGAATCTGGACCACCACCGCTCAAGGTCTCGCTGTATGGTGGTACAACATGCAATGTGTGGTTTTCATGAGCATTTTTATGTTGATCTCTATTCCAGTTTTCCGTACAGGTTCCGGAACTCTCTGCACCGAGGTGACGCAAAACTTTTTTTTGATGTGTATACAAGGAAAAGTACACCCAGATGTCAGCTGAATTCGAAAATGAAGACAAAGCTGCTGTCTACAATAGCACATCAACCTTCATCTTGCTAGTAAATCATCTGCAGACTCACCAGTCTTCCGAGATTTTCGAATGTTTGTATCCGTTAATGTAGGCATTTCGAAGATTTGTAATTTTTGCTTTCACATTCGCGCACTGACTCCCACATACATTCAACAATTTCTGGAAGTCCTTTTCTTTCAAACCACAATTACTCGCTTTTTTGATTCCATAAGCAACCTGATATAATTCCAGAATTGCGAAGATGTATCTGCCGATATCGTATGTAACATTTGTTTTTCAGTACGAAAATGGAAAGACGCTGAAATCTAGCGGAGAACAGCGTAACTGGCGGAGAATGCTTGTATTAGTAGTACAACCACCAGGAAGCAGCAGAATGGTGCTATTCACAGGAGGGCGAAAGCTAGTGGTGTCAAGCGACGTAGATTTTCAGTGGCATGGCAGAAAGTGTGATACGGGTGCAGCGAGTCCAGCGAAACCTGGGTATTGCTTCGTCCAGTTGTGGTGCCATTGAAACAAACCACGACCAGTGGCATCGCTTTAGTTCCCTCTGAGAAGGCGGCTTAACCCCAGCAACACCAAGACGTTTTCCACTTCGCATATTACCAGGGAGGTGGGGTACTTTATGCCCATCCTAAAAAAATTTGATCGTTAACTGTTTTTAGGTCACAAGTATGTCAACGACACACTTTCTAAAGACTTACTGATGTGTAAGTAGGGCCTAGAACCTATAACGAATACTACCAACTTTATGACTACCACAAAAAATTTTGAAAAATGTAAATTTCGTCCGTTGTTGTTGACTTCTAGTCTGAATATACTTTTTAAATAGATAATGATGTGTAAGCAAGGCCCTGGAGATGGATGTATTGACTACGACTTTCAATGTGGAATGTAACATGATAGACTTAAATTTTTGAATTGAGTTTAACTGAAGAATTTGAGAAATTATGGTATCTGGTTGAAGAATTCATTAAATTTTTTTTTTCAGAATTTTAAAATATAAAGTAACTGACTAGGTTGGAATACTTTCATCAAAAAATGGGCATAAAGCCCCTCCCCCCATCCTCATGGTACTAAGAGGGTTAGTGCTTATAACTGAAAATCGGCGCTGTGACGTCATAAAACTCCATACATCCACTCTAGTTCTCACGACACGACCTGAGGAGGTCCTCGCATTAAGCAGTGTCGTTAAAGGGAGACAGGTGATTTGAGAAATCCAAGCGATCCGTTACAACGCTAGTTTCTGTGGACTCGGCTATACAAAGGGCGTCAGACTTGGAACGGTCTGGCGGCTGGACGAGTCCCTGGTGCGTGCCACTGGAAGCTCGACTCCTCAACTTCCTGATGCCCTGCGTGTGGGGGTGGAGGGGGGGGGGGGTGGTCGTTGTAATTTGCGCCCGTCTCTGCCTCGCGCGCACAGCAGCGACAGAGAAAGAAACAGAAGAACGGCGCGAGTCCCTCGGGCGCCAGAGTGCTGCTCGCTCGCATCCCGTCCGGCGGCGAGCACGAGCGCGCGCGGCGCGTGCCCGCAGCGTCTAATTACCCGGCAGTCCGTGCGCGGCGCCACTGTCGCCAGTGGCGGGGCATGCCGGTGCTTTTTTACGCCAGGCAGCAGGCGCCGACGTCGGCGTCGCGTCTATCCGGTTACGCGCGCAGCGAAACACGCGGGGTCAGGGGCCACCGACGACCCGTGCGATCTGGAGGACCGCGCCGTGTCCGCTTAAAAGCGACCCTGTCGCCTCTCTGCGCTGCCGTCCCCAGGTACACCGGAGCTCTTCCGTCGTTTCGTTTTCTTTCTCGTTTTTCGTAAAAGTAGACTTAACGGAAAAATAATTAAACATTTTTCAGTAAAGCAAAATTTTTTTGAAATGGGGGCCGAAGAACAAGCAAGTTTTTGAGCTGATAGTCAACAACTGATCACATTTGTTTTTCTTTGAGATGTAATTTCCAGCATGCACGTGGTGTCATTTGCAAGCAGTACCAACTGCACTCACTACATACATCGCTAACTTCTTCGTCTGCGACCTGATCATAAGACACAACATGAAATACTCTCCTGTTTTATCTTTGAAATCATCTAATTACTCGAAATCGACTGGCACTTCCATACATTAGGCGACTCTGTATACTCTTCGTAATTCTCTTTCTAATCGTTATTAAATAATTCTTGACTGCTCTCTGTCATTGTAAACTACTCTTACGTAATATTTTAGGTTAACTTAATTCTAAATCGTGCACAAATTGAACTGTAATACCTTCCTCATCAACATCCAAAGCATTTTATATTCTGGGCACCTGCAGCCGTTAAAAGGCATGATCTTAGGAAGGACTCCGCTGACAGCTGGTAAAATTGTTGCTTTATTGATACACAACCGGTTTCGTGTCGCATTATCAGGTGCAAAATGGTTCAAATGGCTCTGAGCACTATGGGACTTAACTTCTGAGGTCATCAGTCCCCTAGAACTTAGAACTACTTAAACCTAGCAAACCTAAGGACATAACACACACCCATGCCCCAGGCAGGATTCGAATCTGCAACCATAGCGGTCGCTCGGCCACCCCGGCCGGCTATCAGGTGCAGCTATGTTAACAGGTCATAGTTGTACCCATAGCTCCTAGTCAGAATGTATTACTCAGTCAATATAGTCTACCTTACATTGTAACTTCGTCACAATTGCTGGTGGGTGGATCATTAATTACAGACCCTTGTTTTAAAAATGTAGCTGCATCGGTGTGACTGCTGGACAATCTAGTGTTGGGAAGAGTAGAAGCGGTCCGTACAATCGACTAAGACTTCCCAACAATGGGTTGCCCTGCCGTCACACCAACGCAGGCAAACTTTTAAAGCAACGGTATTCGGAATTCTGCTTCACATCATATATTTTATGAAATCATTTTAAAGTTTTATGTAGTATATTTAGGTACGTTTAGTTTGAATGTACATCCAAGAAAATAAGAAACAGTATATATATATATATATATATATATATATATTTATATTTATATTGTACATTGATTGCTGCATGCAGTGACTGCTGTCTCTGCGTGTAAGTAGTATTAACTCGTCGGTGAAGCTGCACTGTGCTATACTTTCATGAATAAAAGAAAATAAGAAACACACACACACACACAGTATATATACTGTTTCTTATTTTCTTGGGGCTATTGATAATGACTAGGCAGTGTCAAACGGTATAGCCAATACACAGTTTTGTGAGTACTGGCTGAAATAAACTTTTTTGTGGAAATTAATGTGCTCATTGAAGTTATCAGCCCGTAACATGACAAATATGAACACATGTAGAGCGGAACCTAGTCAGTTGGCGTGAACTCTACCTTTAGGCAGTCTATGGAGAACTTTAAAGGCAGCAGAAATAAGTGCAAAAATTAAACAATCCAAATAAACTTATAAGAAAAAATTAAAATTAGCAGAGAGTTACCACGTGGGGTGAAAGTTATAAGGATTACTTCAGACACGAAGCATTTCATCCACATTTTTAAAAAGTATGTACAGCAGAAGGCTGACAGGAACTCTGACCTACAGTATTCTAAAAGTAATCAACTGTTCCACTAAATTTTGTTTAACTTTATGCACACTTCGTTGCATACATGATAAATGTGCGCGTCTGTATGTCTTTCATGTCAGTGCTATTTCACATGTATCACAGACAAGCTAACGAATATAATAATCAGTAAACTTTTACATTTACTGCCTTTTATTAGGCCTGACAGCTAATATTCCATATGTGAGGAATGTTACCGGTTTTGATGCAAATGATTCCACCCGTACTGCTTTTCTTAAGTGACGAGGGTAGCCGTGTGTGGAACATACCTGGAACAAAACAGAGAACACCTGTGAAAAGCTTTTTCAGACTCTAATAGCTTTAAAATTTGAAAAATGTCTGAGAGAAGAAAAAGGTAGCTTTAATAACTCTAAAACTTACTAGGCTATAACCATTGTTTCTGCGGAGTGTTTCACCATCCCAAATTCACAAGACATTGCTATTAAGTATTTTTGTGGCATCTAGACCAAGGAAATACAGTCGAAAATATTGATAATTAAAACTATTCTTTCTTACTAATGCACAGCTTCAGACTACAGTTTTTGGTAACTTATCTTGGATAGCTGGTAATGAATATTTAACAGTACAGTGGTAACGCTTCAGTGGGTGGCAGAACATAATTCACACGCCGTTTGTCAGGTGTCATTACCACGCACAGCAGAAAAAATTGTCGTCTTACGTTTGGACTGGCCTATTTTCTGTTAGTTTATACGAGATATACGTTGGAATCAACAGAGTGGTTGCTTGTTAGGAACGAGTAAAATATATAGCCAAAAAAATGAGAAACAGTATATAAAATGTTTTGTACATTGATTCCTGCATGCACTGATTGCTGTCTCTGCATTTAAGTAGTATTAACTCGACGGCGAATGCTGCACTGCGCTAGACTTTCATACTGTTTCTTATTTTCTTGGGGATAGTGATAATGACAATACACAGTTTTGTGAGTATTGGCTGAAATATTCGGGAGTGTCGTTAGGACTGTGAAAGAAATCGAGAGAGAGAGAGAGTGAGGGGTAGAGGGGGGGAGGGAGGGGGAGGGAGGGAGAGGGGGGAAGGGGGATGTTACAGTCTTGTAAAAGAGAATAGTGTGAGACCAAGTCGTAATGAGGTGAACAAATGGCTCTGAAGAAATTCAGATAAAATCCTCTTAAGATCTGCCGGTATTACATAAATTTACATCAGCTGGCACTTACATCGTAATGGCAAAAAGTCAGTACGGTGATGTATCTCAATAACGGGGGGATAAATGGAAAGCTACAACGGTCTACAAATGGGCACTGCATAAGGTATGAGGACGGACCCAAGCACCTGGGGCAGTAACGTCGATGCGAACACTAAATGTCATGTAGGTGAATCAGAAACTGAAGAACCATAATTGTATTTTGACTAAACTGGAAGTTATATCACGAGAAAATTTCTCGCCCTTGAAATCAGTCTAGTGGGGGCCAAACGAGTACCCATTTGGGAGGATTGGGGAAGGACCGGGCGATCACGTGCAACCTGGACAAAACCACTCCCCAGCTACCGGAAACTGGCCCTGTGTCCACAATAGCGAATAGGAAGAGCGCCGCGTGCAGTCTCGGCCCGGAAGTGGCATGTCGTAAGCCTGCGATGCCGCAAGCGGTTGTACTGGGATGACCTTACCAGCCTCGTCGCACTTCGGGCCGCGTACCGTTCGTGAAAGGCCACTAATACAGGAAAAACGACTGTTATCAATTTCATTTAGAGTTCCCTCTCATATTTAGTGCAAATTGACCACTAATTAAAAATTCAGAGAGAAAAAAGACTGCAATAGAGAAATCACTGACGTACTGAGGAGAAGTTTAAGTGTATCTGATTTCGAATAGGATCATTGTAAAGGATTTAATTATGTGCTCAAGATGGTGGCAACTCTAGAATTACGATAAAAATTCAAACAGCTGTTCTTCTTCCTCGAAGTGGCGCAGTGATACAAACACAACGTGCTTTGGCATTTGGATGCCCTACTTCTCCCATCGGTTTATACTTGTCTTATTTTTTTCTCTTTTTTTTGTAAATGTCGCATGGTCAGGAGTTCGAGATGTGTGAGGTTGCAAAAACCGTACAGCGCAGTGGTCCCAGACCCAGTTAGCAAGGTTATCTTCAGACCAACGGTACCAGAAGAGACGAATCAGATGCGAAAGTGATATTCATTACTTCGAGTTTCGGCGTCTCCGTTTCCAATAACGCGAGCAACTACGTTGCGCTGTTGTTGCGTGACGTCACCCTGCTCAATGAGCTACCATCGCAACCCCCCCCCCCCCCCCCAAGAAAAAAAACACACTTTTGTCACCTTGGTTGCTAGTGCATGGCTCTGAGCACTATGGGACTTAACTTCTGAGGTCATCAGTCCCCTACTTAAACCTAACTAACCTAAGGACATCACACACATCCATGCCCGAGGCAGGATTCGAACCTGCGACCGTAGCACTCGCGCGGTTCCAGACTGTAGCGCCTAGAACCGCTCGGCCACCCCGGCCTGCTTGCATGAGTCAGTGGCCTCTCTAGCCTGTTGGGATTCTTTTTCGAAACCAACTGTCTCCAGCATTTTAATAACCAGAATGTAGTATAATTCATTTTGATAATTACGTACATTGATTCCTGTATGCAGTGACTGCTGTCTCTGCATGTAGGTAGTATTAACTTGTCGGTGAAGGCTGCACTGTGCTGTACTTTCATGAATTCTGGTAGAACATATGGCGTTTTTAAAGACTGTATGAAACTGAAGCACGAAGTATAGGCCAGTAACAATGTTATGTGCAAACCAACATCTACTACACGGGGTACACATCCCAGGACAGTAAGGCCTATACCTTTAGCCTTTCCCTTCTCAGCTACGGAGTATACAAGTTCCTTGTGGTATAACTCCAACAATACCAAAACAGGTGGACACATCACTCAGTGAGTCATTCCGCATTATTACAGGCTATTTATGACCAACATCGACTGACGGGTTCTACTTCCTAGCCGGTATTGCTCTCACTAGTATCAAACGCGAACTCGCAGCCAAGAACGAAAGAACTAAACCGTTTACTCTACGACATACCCCTTCTTTGGATACCAACCAGCCGGCCGCCGACGTACTTGGGGGAGGAATTTCCAGTACGCAAAAGGGATTCTCATTCATACGCTGTAACAAACCAGAGTAGAAATGTGGCAAAAAAAGTCCATCCCCGAAACTGGTTTTTACTCAAGGAAGACCTTCCCTCAGGAAACATAGAGGGGTGATACATATACAGATCTTTGACGAAGTTCCGGAGTTGCAAGAATCAGATGCGAAATCGGTGCTGTGCGATTGTGGCAAGACCAGAGTACCACGCACATTATACAGTCACAGATACGCCCGAGCACCTGCACTCTTGAGGAGCTCGCGGATGTTACCCACAACACACTACACAGGGCCAGCTTTTGGTTCAAAATTTCTTAGTCCTATAATATTACAGCCAACGCACTTACATGAGTGACCATCCGGTCTGCCGAGCGCTGTTGGCAAGCGGGGTGCATTCAGACCTTGTGAGACAAACTGAGGAGCTACTTGATTGAGAAGTGGCGTCTCCGGTCTCGTAAACTGACATACGGCCGGGAAAGCGGTGTGCTGACCACATACCCCTCCATATCCGCATCCAGTGACGCCTGTGGACTGAGGATGACACGGCGGCCGGTCGGTACCGTTGGGCCTTCATGGCCTGTTCGGACGGATAATATTACAGTTTACATATACAATATCTGATCAAAAGTATGCAGACACTCCTGTGCAACGTGGAATTGGCCTCCAGATGTCACAGGAGGCGGATCCTGCAGCATAAAAGCAGGCGGACAGCAGAGAGTTGTCAATAGCGAAGCAGTGACAGCAGAATGGGTCAGCCGGGAGAGCTCAGTGACAGTCAGTGGATGTCAGATGAGTGACAAATTCGTCAGGATCATTTCAGTCCATCTAAAGCTGCGCAAGCCAACTGTTGGTGTTGTGATTGTGAAGTACAAACGCGAAGGAACAATCACTGCTAAATCATGTACAGGTAGGCCTCACGTAATTACCAATAGGGATCGCGAGCACTGTGGAGGATGGTTATAAAGAAAATCACTTGAATTGAGCGGAAGGAGTCACTAATAAGTTCCAAAGAGCTAACAGCATTCCAGCTAGCACAATGACTGTGCGTAGGGACTTACAAGGAATGGGTGAAAACGGTCGACCAGCTCCTCAGGAGCCACACATTGCTGTACTCCATGCTGAGCAAAGCTTGAGGTGGCGTAAAGAGTGTCCCCAATGGGCACTGGATGACTGAAAACTGACTCGGAGCGAAGAACGACGCTACAGTGAACAGCCAAAATATTATGACCGCTGCTATTCACCACGTTGGGTGCCGCTTGGTGGCGTTGAGGGCACGTAACACGGTAACAAAAGAGTGTAAGCGGAGCAGCCAAGGACAGGGGATCACCCTAACGAAGATATGCGCTGCAAATGAGGAAATCCATTGAGATAAGCGACTCTGACAAAGGGCAGATTATTATTACACAGAGGCTGTATCTCGAAAACGGCGAAGCTGGTTTACGTGCTACCGTCGTCAGCATCTACGAAAAGAGGTAAAACGACAGTGAAACTACCACTAGGCGTTAAATTGTTGGACGTCCGCTTCACAGAACGCGGCGTTCGGAGGCTTGTCTGCTCCGGAAAGTAATATAAATGCTGATCCGTGGCATCTCTACCGAAAGAGCACAATGCTGGTGAACGCGCAAGGATTTCAGAGCACACACTTCTCTTCGTACATTGTTGACCATGGAGCTACGCAGCAGACCATCCTTACGTATTCACATGTTGACGCAACGACATCGTCATTTACTATTACAGTGGGACGGGACCATCGGGATTTGACCGTTGATTAAAGGAAACGTCTCGGCTCTTCGAGTGAATCACATTTTTGCTACACTAGGTCGATGGTCGCCTCCACAAACGCCGTCATGGAAGTGTACGGCGGCTCGAAACGTACAGCGCACCACGGATGCGGGCTGGTGGGAGCAGTGTTATGCTATACGAACATTGTCCTGCGCTTGCATGGGACCTGTGATAGTAATCGAAGACACGCTGCGTACCACCTGCATCCCTTAATGCTTCATGTCATCTTTCGGCAATACTATTGTCTATGTTTTAGAGCCGAGCCAGAACCGTGCTTCAGTGGTTCGAGGAGCTTTATAGCGAACTTACGCTTATGTCTCGGCGGCCAAATGCGCGTGATGTAAATCTTATGCAACTAACTGGCGCATTTCTCGCGTTCACAAATCAGCAGTCCGTTATTTACGCGAATTACATGACCTGTGCGTAGACATCTAAGGCCACATACCTCTACGAACCTACCAACAAACTGTCCGACCCCTAATAAGCGCAGTCAGTGATGTACTTCGTTCCAAAGGGGAACAAACAAGCTATTAAGCAGGTGGTCAGAATGTTTTGGCTCATCACTCTACATCTCGTGGCAGTCCGAGGCTAGGGTTTAGATTCGGTGAGGGTCTGGAAGAACGTTACCTGCCATCATGTGTAGTACCAACAGTGTTACGCTGTGGGGTCGTTTTACGTCGTTGGCCTGTAATTTCTTACCGCCTACGATGCTTTTGATAATGTTAAGTAAATATTTAAACATCTATTAGTGTTGACTGTTCTGACCATCACCTTCGCCGCTTCACTTACTGGGATCTCTTTTAAGTGGGAACTTCATCGAATGCTTTCCGCGGTCGAGACTGAGTTAGATCACAGTTAAATCCCCGGCAGCATACGAACTTGTGGCCCAAAAGGCACAGCCAGTCGCCGCAGTGTGACAACCCCTGCGAACCGTTTACAACCGCCTGACCGGCGTTTAGGACACAGGGGGGGGGGGGGGGGGAGGAGGGAAGGAGGGAGTTTACATAGTGTACAGGTCCTTGTTTTGCAGCGAATGTGTAGCCCCGCAGCAGTCCGGCGTCGATCGGAGAGAGCCTCGGCTGAACAGCGGCGATATCCTCCCACCTGCGCAATTACGAGCGGCGAGCGTGACCCGCTTCCGACGGGGTTCGCCTTGAAGCCTCGGCCGGCGTGTCGAGGCGAGCGGGAGCATCTCTTTCTCTGTGTGTGTGTAATCGCCGCGACCCGCGGGTCGCCTCTTCCTCTGCTGCGATTGCGCGACTCTGCGCGTTGCGCAAGGCCCGGCCTCGCATCGCCGCAGACGGTAAGGTCCGCCGGGTTCCCACAGCACCCGTCCGCGTGTCGCAAGCGGCGCCCGCCAGTAACCGCCGGCGTTCGGCTTATTTCTGCCCCGCAGCGCTCGGCACCGGAGGTCCACTTGATGGCACGTCACAGCACACGCAGCGCTGGAACGCCGGCAGGGCATTTCGAGACGCGGCAGAGGCCGCCGCCGGTAAAAACGGGCAGCGCACGGCTCCGCGCTGCGTACCGTTAGCCCAGCCGGTAGCAGGACGCGGCCGGCATATCCACCGCAGCGACAGCAAGAGGCGGGGAAGGGCCGGAGGGAGATCCTCCAGCATACAGCGTACGATGTCGTGACCCGGTGGCTGCCGTCCTGGAGGCTAGGGGGACGGCCGCTTCAGACGCGTTTGTTTACTGCGTTCCTGTCGCCGGTGCAAAGTGGTTCCGGTGCAGTCGACTATTACGAATTCCAACATCGATATTTCAAATTCCTTCATAAAACGTACTTCTTGTCAAGTCCTTAAAAAAACAAGTCTCGATAAATCGTTCAAGTACTACACTACCTGTTAAAAAGTACCCGGAAACCTACACTATGTGATCAAAAGTATCCGGACTCCTGGCTGAAAATTACTTGCAAGTTCCCGGCGCCCTCCGTCGGTTATGCTGGAATTCAATATGGTATTAGCCCACCCTTAGCCTTGGTGAGAGCTTCCAGTCTCGCATGTATACGTTTAATCAGGTGCTGGAAGGTTCTTGGGGAATGACAGCCCATTCTTCTCGGAGTGCTGCGTTGAGGAGAGGTATCGATGTGGGTGGGTGAGGCCCGGCGCGAAGTCGGCGTTCCAAAACATCCCAAAGGTATTCTATAGGATTCAGGTCAGGACTCTGTACAGGCCAGTCCATTACAGGGATGTTATTGTCGTGTAACCACTCTGCCACAGGCCGTGCATTATGAACAGGTGCTCGATCGTGTTGAAAGATGCAATCGCCAACCCCGAATTGCTCTTCAACGGTGGGAAACGAGAAAGTGCTTAAAACATAAATGTAGGCCTGTACTGTGACAGTTCCACGCAAAACAAGAAGGGGTGCAAGCCCTCTCCATGAAAAACACGACCACTCTATTCCTGGAACAACCGACAATGTCCTGCTGAAATCTGTTGCGGTACTCGTATGGGGTATCCCTCAGGCAAGTACACTGATCAGCCAGATTATCGAACTACTATCGATATAGACCCATCCAGGCGACAGCAGCGTGACCTGGCGAGGAATGACTGCAAATCAGACATACAGACGGGGTATATAGTATCAATGAGAGGGCAAGACGCGCGATATGTTGACTGAAGGCAGATTGTGATGGACCGGAGGCCCGGCACGAGCATTTCGGAAAGTGCACGACTTGTCGGGTGTTCCAAGGGTGATGTGGTTGAGTGTCTTCAACACATGGCGCGACCAAGGAGAAATCAAGCTTTTGTACGTCCATACTTTTAGCAGGAGGTCTCTGGGACGACGGCCGTGTACTATCGTGACAAGTAAACAACAACACATACAGCCATCTTTGTGATTTTATTTTATGTTGTCGCTACCAGTTTCAACGCTTCAGTACTTCATCTTCAGGCTGTTTTTGATGCGAACAGGTTGATATGATCCCCATGCATACCACATCTGTTGCCAGCATTACTAGATACGCAGATAATGTGTCACCACTCCAACCATCAACTGCCAACTACGTATCCTCTAATGCTGGCAACAGATGTGGCATCCATGGGGATCATATCAGCCTGTATCGCATCAAAAACAGCCTGAAGATGACGCACTGAAGCGTTGAAACTGGTAGCGACAAAATAAAATAAAATCATAAGGACGGCTGTAGGTGTTTTTATTTACTTGTCAAGGAGAAACCATGTTCTGACGGGGTGGCGTTGGACGACGGCTCCTCAGTACAGATGTCGGACGTCGTAGGCTCGGCAGACTGGTAACACAGGATAAACGGCGAACTGTGGCGGAACTAACATCAGACTCTAACGCGGGACAGAGTACAAGTATGTCTCAACACACAACGCACAAACGCTTCTAGCGATGGGCCTCCACAGCCGACGACCCACGCGTGTGCCATTATTTACACCACTGAAATGGGCAATTGACCATCGTCACTGGAAATTAGCACAGTGGCAGAGCTTTGCATGGTCTGATGAATCCCGGTATCTTCTCCATCATGACACTGGGATGGCGTCAATCGATCGTCTTCCAAGGGAGCAGCTCCTTGACGTCTCTACTGTGGTGCGGCGCCATTATACTCTGTGTAGCATCCACGTGGGCATTCACGGGTCCAGTGGAGCTCGTGCAAGGCACCATGATGGCTAAGGAATACCGTACACTGCTTACAGACCACGTACAGCCCTTCATGATGATCATGTATCCAGACAGCATTTTCAGGAAGATAATTTGTCACGCCACAAGGCCACGAGTGTGATGGTGTGGTGCGACTTCCAACTGATGTACTGCCCAACAACCCGCCCCCTCCTCAGCCCGCAACTCACCAGATATGAACTCGATCGGACACATTTGAGCCACGCGGGATTAGCCGAGCGGTCTAAGGCGCTGCAGTCATGGACTGTGCGGCTGGTCCCGGAGGAGGTTCAAGTCCTCCCTCGGGCATGGGTGTGAGTGTTTGTCCTTAGGATAACTTAGGTTAAGTGGTGTGTAAGCTTAGGGACTGATGACCTTAGCAGTCTGTCCCATAAGATTTCATACACATTTGAACATTTTTGAACACATTTGAGATGTGATTGAACCTGGCGCCAGAGCTCATTGTCCCCTTCTCCGGAATTATGTGACTGGTGTGTGCAGATGTGGTGTCAGCTCCCTCCAGCGACCTACCAAGGCGTCATTGCTCCTATGCCACGACGCGTCTCCGCTGTTACGCGAGCCAAATGTCTACGTACCGACTGTCGTAATGTTATGGCTCATCACTGTATTTTGTGTTTACTCGACTGCAGTGCGCAACCGTATTGCACCGTAACAGTTACCAATGAAGCGTGTTACAGTTGTAAACACGGCAGCTGCGGAGGCGGCGCGGCTCGGGTGCAGCGGCGGCAGCAGCAGCAGCAGCAGCTGGTGGGTGAGTGGGTGGGTGCGTGGGTGGCGCGCCTTTGCCACGCTCCAGACGCCACCGCGGACCCCGGAACGCCCGCTGGCGCCTCGCGCCTCGCGGCCAGCCATATTTCCGGCGGCGCTATTTCGGCCTTGGGGCGGTCGGCGCGGCGCGGCGGCGGTGCCGGCCGTGGCCACCCGCAGTAATTCCAGTTCCAGCCGGCCCACGTGCCGCACTGGTCACCGGCGACCCAATCTCCCCCTACTGCCCAACCACTGTCTATAAATAATGATTTCCTGCCGCCCGTGTCGACAGCGCTCGTCCTATGTAATTTCAGCTTCTCCGTTCCCTCCCGCTGAACGGTCTCTCGGAACATACACTACTGGCCATTAAAATTGCTACACCAAGAAGAAATGCAGATGATAAACGGGTATTCATTGGACAAATATATTATACTAGAACTGACATGTGATTACATTTTCACGCAATTTGGGCGTATAGGTCCTGAGAAATCAGTACCCAGAGCAAACACCTCTGGCCGTAATAACGGCCTTGATACGCCTGGGTATTGAGTCAAACAGAGTTTGGATGGCGTGTACAGGTACAGCTGCCCAAGCAGCTTCAACAGGATACCACAATTCATCAAGAATAGTGACTGGCATATTGTGACGAGCCAGTTGCTCGGCCACCATTAACCAGACGTTTCCAATTGGTGAGAGATCTGGAGAATGTGCTGGCCAGGGCAGCAGTCGAACATTTTCTGTATCCAGAAAGGCCCGTACAGGACCTGCAACATGCGGTCGTGCATTATCCTGCTGAAATGTAGGGTTTCGCAGGGATAGAATCAAGGGTAGAGCCACGGGTCGTAACACATCTGAAATGTAACGTCCACTGTTCAAAGTGTCGTCAGTACGAACAAGAGGTGACCGAGACGTGTAATCAATGGCACCCCATACCATCACGCCGGGTGATACGGTAGTATGGCGATGACGAATCCACGCTTTCAATGTGCGTTCACCGTGATGTCGCCAAACACGGATGCGACCATCATGATGGTGTACATGGTGAATAAAATCCCTTGCAGCTGCAATTTCAAAGTTCCTTTGTTTACATAAAGGAAAGTATATCACCCATGTTTCAGGGCACTAATCTCATCTTCAGGTGCTACTGTAACAGTATAGCACCTGAAGATAGGATCAGTGTACTTGACTTTATCCAAATAAAGAAACTTTAAAATTACAACTACATCGGATTTTATTCATCGAGAACAATGCAAGTAACAGTTGTGGGTGTACCACTAAGAATACATTACGTCTCTCGGAACAGTTTATACCAGTGTTCGACGATGGAGTAAGGTGTAGCTTGATTCACAGAACATCCAGCTGCAGAACTTCGAAATGGTCTGCTCGGTTGCGATGATACAGCGATCAGTAACTCGGCTCGGAAGCGACTTAGGAATGGTCAGTAGTCAGGGATGTGACAGGAGCGAACATTGGAAGGAAGAAAAATCTAGTAAGTTCAGTAGAAGAGATGGCTTTCACAGTAGCGGAGATGGACAAGTGCACATAGCTCTTAAGGTATGCATTTTATTCACTTCTTTACTAGATTTTTTTCGTGTTTTACTGATACTACCCACTCCCGAACTATGTAAAGCAACGAGCTTGCAGTAGAAGAGATTTGTTTAACAACCTATTACTCGTAAGATATGCATTTTTAGAGCCCAGGTTTACTAGGTTTTTTTCTCCACGTGATCTTTCGTGTCAGATTCCTCCTAGGACACCCTTTGTACAATGTATTTATAAATTGTTGTTCATTAATGTAGGTATAAGTTTCTGAGACCAAACCACTTCAAAAAGGTCATATGAACATGGTCCGGAAGTCCTCCGCTAACGAATTACAAGAAAGTGATCTCTGATAATGCCTTGGTCTCGCTTTATAATTTTATTCCGTCAAATATCTCTTCATTACCAAATAATTCGCTATTCTTAGATGCCTCAAGATGTATTCTATCAACCGACACGTTCCTTTAGGCAAGTTGTTAAAAAATTTATTGCTTGCTCAACTGGATTCAGAAGCTCCCCATTAGTTATTCGAAGTACCCGTCTAATGTTCAGTCGAACTACCCGTCTAATGTTCAGCATTCTTCTTTAGTGTCATATTTCAGAAGTTTCTAGTCTCTTCTTGTATAAGATGCTTATCATCCACATTTCATTTTTATATTAGGCTACAATCCGCATAAAGACCTTCAGAGAGTATTTACCAACACTTAAATTTATGTTGGATGTTAACTTCTCTTTCTCAGAAACACTTCTCTTGCTATTGCTAGTGAGCTCCTTACTTCTGTCATCGTCTGTTATATTACTCTCCGAATATGGAAACTCATTTAGTACCTTCAATCCCTCATTTCATTATGTAATTTACTCAGCAGCACATGATACAATTGGGGTATATCAGCCGCGTATACTTTCGCTGATAAGCGTCTTACAATCTGTTTTCAAAACAGTATCTACTACGTTCAACTGATTTTACAAGTCATTTGCTTTTCCCTGACGATATTAGATTGTCATTGGTGAACCTTCAAAATTTTTGTTTCTTCTCCCTACCTTTCATAAATTTCTGCTTACTTTCATGTAGCGTTTGCTCTGTGTGCAGACTGAGTAATGTGGTTGGACAGGTTAAGGGTTTTGACATACTCTTTCTCAACTGCTCCCTCATTTTCGTGTCCTTCGGTTTTCATAGCTGCAGTCTGGTTTGTGTGCGAGCTGTAGATAACCTTTCGCTTCCCCAGTGTTGTCCCTAATAATATTTGCGTTTCAAAGTATTTCCAAGAACATTATCAAAAGCCCACTTTAAATCTACAATCGGTGTAAACGTGCGTTTGCCCAGAGATAAATGTTTACTCCCACTTGCTGTAGTATGGCGGGGTGGGGAGCACACAATTGCGTAATAAGTGATTCCCAGGAACGCCGTCCGCGAATTACGGCAGAGAAGGAAGAGGGAGAAAATTGCCATCAGCTTTCCATTTGGAGTGTCCTTAATTCCGCTATAGTGTAGAGCGGGCTGGCCACCGCATAACCGAGCGCGAAATTGCCTTTTATGTCACCCCCACGCGCCGTTCAATAGGAAGTAATCACGCAGGAGTAGGCCCGGGCTCATCCCTTATGCATTAGCCGACCACAAAGAATCGGCCGGTTCCTTCGTGATTGACCACTGTGGGTGCTAGAAGAAGCGGGGGTGGATTGGGGGGGGGGGGGACGGCAAGTCGGTAGGAGGTGTGGGGGAGGGACGGGAGGGGAGTGGAGGACCGATAAAGGGCCGCGCGGGCCTCAGCCATTATCCGCAGCCGCACGCCCCCGCGCCGCGACGCCGATAAGGAATTAAACTGTTATCTGGGGGAGCGGCGCTAGATCAGCGCTCACGTGACTGCTCCGCCGGCCGTCTTTATCCCGCCCCCGTCCGAGGCGCTTCCGGGGGAGGCTTTAGTGCTGGAGGCGGCGGCGGCGGGGGCGGGGGCCGTGATGAACGCTGGGGCAGAGCGCGGATTTACGGGCCTGGCTTGTCTGGGCCGGCCCGAGGTGTGGGCGGGGTTATTAACAGGGGCAGGTGCGGCGCCGTTCCGCACGGTTCAGTGTCGGGGCGGCTGTACTGCTCCGACTGTGCGACGTACAGCCCGCAGCGGCGGCTTCGGCTTCTGACCAGGAGGGCGATTCGACCCGAGCAAACAGAGCTGCTGTAGCTGGATCGGAATAGCGGGAGTGATTGACATACACGGAAAGGGGCGATGTTGGCGGTCCGCTGTTAGCCGCACGCCAATACGGCTGCGGCAGCAGCAGTGTCCTGTAAGCTGCGGCCGGCGAAGCTTTGTGCTCAGATAAAGTCGACGAAGGCTCTACCAATTCCTCTGTCTGAACTCCGCAACTTGTTCGATAGGCAGCAGATCGTTTATAGTGAAGGTGGAGGGAAGAGACATGGAAAGGAAGGAGCTAGTGACACCAGCTGCATCGGGACTTTATGCGATATCAGGGACGACGAGTGAAACCGTGTGACGCACCGGCACTCGAACCCAGCACCCCCTGCTTCCTACTAGCACTGCGCTACCCGGAAACAGTGTTCGTAGAAAATGGGCGGAATATCTCGATACACTCCCCAGCCGACTCCCACTCCCACCTAGAGCCAACTATCTGCTGGAGGTCGAACTCAAATGTGCGTCTGCACTGAAGTTTGTGGATTCATTGCCCATCGTCGCCGTTGGTTCCTCATAAAGTCGCGATGCAGCTGATATCATTATCTCCTTGCCTTTCCTTTCCTTTCCTTTCTTCCCTCTCCACCTTCAAAATGGTTCAAATGGCTCTGAGCACTATGGGACTTAACTTCTGAGGTCGTTAGTCCCCTAGAACTTAGAACTACTTAAACCTAACTAACCTAAGGACATCACACACATCCATGCCCGAGGCAGGATTCGAACCTGCGACCGTAGCGGTCGCGCGGTTCCAGACTGTAGAGCCTAGAACAGCTCGGCCGCCCCGGCCGGCTCTCCACCTTCGCTTTACTTAATATGTACCACAGCTGCGAATTTCGCGTAGTCCGAAAGAACAGACACTAAAAATTCGTGTAATAGGTACAAGAGTCGATGGATCTTACGTGGTGTACCGGTAAGGTAGACTCAAGATACTCGGAACAATAACTGTAATGCCATCATTTTTATAATCGAAGATCACAATGTATTTCATGTCGGTCGCAATCACAAAATTTATGTTTAGGATCGGGTCTGCAGAAATTACAACGGAAAACTAAAAACCGAATTAGAAATGCGGAATTTAAAAATCGTTTCTCTTCCGCTTGACTACGCATACTTTAAAATAAATATAGAATAAAATATGATATACACCCGACGATGAGCAAATCATACAAAAGTTTCGTTCTCATACTAACTAAAACGCGAAGAGTTTATATGGGTGACATACACGGTACAT
The DNA here is from genome assembly GCF_023864345.2 of Schistocerca serialis cubense. NCBI lineage: Eukaryota > Metazoa > Arthropoda > Insecta > Orthoptera > Acrididae > Schistocerca > Schistocerca serialis. Next base: position 159,392,694 of record NC_064638.1, read on the forward strand.
AGCTCCTCCTCCCACTCCTAGACCTACATGTAAACAGAGTTCCCTGAATGTGATAAAGTAAGATTTATTTATTATATAATAATAAAAAAATAAATAAAAATAAAAAAATATCCAGTAATGCTGCAGACAAAGAGGTGTTATAGTGAACTGTTTGGCATTTTCTCAAGATCTTCCTACTCCTTCTGACTGCGTAACAAATGCGGTGATTCAGATCAGTCTCTTGGAGGCGGTAACTATCAGAACAGGTATAATAATCTCTTTACAGAAAAACAAATCACAAACAAAAAATATTAAGAAAATGTTTAAGAGTTATTGAAGAAATACAAATATTTAAAGAAAATAAAATATTTTGGGGAAATAGTCCACAAAAGGTGCAGAAAAATCTGCTATAAAGGATGGGAAAAACTTATGGCACCACGAAGAGTGTTTACGCCAAAAAAATGTTTATCTATCAAACATAAAATAGAACACTGTAATACAGCGGTGAACCCGCCAGTGAATTAGAAGGTGGATAAAATAAAAACATTAAGAGAGAAGAATTATAAAGAAATGCTGAGTCGAATAAAAAAGGCAGACTCTCGGTAGTTAAGAAGGAATGGTAAAATTTATCAAAGATAAAAATGAAACAGGACCAATAAGAAAGAGGAGACCGATAATCTTTTGTTACTTATACAGACTGGATGAAAAGAGACTAGCTACACAGATCCTTAAATACCTTAGATAAAAGAAGTAAACTTAAAGCTGGATCCAAGACGTCAAGAACGATTCACAAAGAAACAACGAAACAATGGACTGGGACAGTTTACAAATAGAAATGCTACAGATGGAAGGATTCAAAGGCAGCAAATAGAAAAAAACTGACTACTGTGCGCATCTTAAACTGTCTAATGGAGAGCGAGCGAGATCTGTTTCATATAAAGCTTGCTTTCGAGAGCCTTGTTCTGTCATTTCCGTAAAAATCAATACTTCGAAATACTGTTTTCAAGAAGGTCCAAATCGCAATGCATGTTACCGAATAGAAGCTGATTGCGATTTGAACTGTTCATGAAATCAGTTTTGATTATCAGTCGCTTCTGCTTCTTAGACACGGTTGAATTCGTTAATGTTATATCTTTGACTGCACACAATCCTGCGCCGCCATGCAACACAGGGCAGCAGCCCGCAGGCAGGGCTGCCAACTGCCGCTTCCAACACATGTTGGCATGACGCGCCTAAATGTATTATGAAAAATGTTTTGATTTCACGCGTCCAGATCACAATTAATGCCGCTAATAATTCATGAATAGTAATGGTTTTATCTCATGAATCGAACAGCTGCCGGTTCAGTGAAGCCCTAGTACGCACCAACGGATGTTAAAATATCTCTTCCGGTGTGACAGCGGATATCCGTGTAAAAATATGCCACGCGGAACTGACCAGTGATTACGAATAAATATTCCTGCCACCTCTCGATACTGTCAATAATAACAGGGTAACACGCGCGCGTCATGCATTTTTACGCGGTTTCCGGGTGCTGTGTGATGCCCAGCTTCAGACTGACATGTGTTATTTTCATATAAATTAGCTTTCATTGCTTTAGGTCCCATAAATCCACTTTGTGATTATGTTCACTTTTACTTTTTACAGTTTTTGCTGCAGTCACCACACGTACAGATCATTCTGTCCTAGTTTGTTGATGTAGCACTAGGAACGTTCCTGTATTGCTAAATGAAAACTATATTGCTTGTTTTATAAATGAAACCGCCTTTCCCTGCTGCCACTTAATTTATTTATCCCAGACGGGTTTCCGCCTTTTTCTTGTTCTAAAACATCATCAGTGGGATCTATAACGATACAGTTTTGTTATTTTTAGATTATTAAACAGTTCACGTCGCAATTTTTATGTAAAAAAGTAATTACTTATGATTTTCTGATCTGCGTATCCTCTCATCTGGTCTGGAGGACGCACTACCACTTTACTACTGACATATACGCACAGCATTGCGCTCTGTCCTTCTTCACACTGTTCACCATGTTTCTCCATCTTTTTTGTGGTGTACTATTGTTCTTTTGCCACTCCATATAACTATTTTGTCGGACACTGCTGTTAACTACGTAAATATTGCAACATCATTACGTGTTTCCTCCTCTCTGGCGTGTTTAAATACACTCCTGGAAATGGAAAAAAGAACACATTGATACCGGTGTGTCAGACCCACCATACTTGCTCCGGACACTGCTAGAGGGCTGTACAAGCAATGATCACACGCACGGCACAGCGGACACACCAGGAACCGCGGTGTTGGCCGTCGAATGGCGCTAGCTGCGCAGCATTTGTGCACCGCCGCCGTCAGTGTCAGCCAGTTTGCCGTGGCATACGGAGCTCCATCGCAGTCTTTAACACTGGTAGCATGCCGCGACAGCGTGGACGTGAACCGTATGTGCAGTTGACGGACTTTGAGCGAGGGCGTATAGTGGGCATGCGGGAGGCCGGGTGGACGTACCGCCGAATTGCTCAACACGTGGGGCGTGAGGTCTCCACAGTACATCGATGTTGTCGCCAGTGGTCGGCGGAAGGTGCACGTGCCCGTCGACCTGGGACCGGACCGCAGCGACGCACTGATGCACGCCAAGACCGTAGGATCCTACGCAGTGCCGTAGGGGACCGCACCGCCACTTCCCAGCAAATTAGGGACACTGTTGCTCCTGGGGTATCGGCGAGGACCATTCGCAACCGTCTCCATGAAGCTGGGCTACGGTCCCGCACACCGTTAGGCCGTCTTCCGCTCACACCCCAACATCGTGCAGCCCGCCTCCAGTGGTGTCGCGACAGGCGTGAATGGAGGGACGAATGGAGACGTGTCGTCTTCAGCGATGAGAGTCGCTTCTGCCTTGGTGCGAATGATGGTCGTATGCGTGTTTGGCGCCGTGCAGGTGAGCGCCACAATCAGGACTGCATACGACCGAGGCACACAGGGCCAACACCCGGCATCATGGTGTGGGGAGCGATCTCCTACACCGGCCGTACACCACTGGTGATCGTCGAGGGGACACTGAATAGTACACGGTACATCCAAACCGTCATCGAAACCATCGTTCTACCATTCCTAGATCGGCAAGGGAACTTGCTGTTCCAACAGGACGATGCACGTCCGCATGTATCCCGTGCCACCCAACGTGCTCTAGAAGGTGTAAGTCAACTACCCTGGCCAGCAAGATCCCCGGATCTGTCCCCCATTGAGCATGTTTGGGACTGGATGAAGCGTCGTCTCACGCGGTCTGCACGTCCAGCACAAACGCTGGTCCAGCTGAGGCGCCAGGTGGAAATGGCATGGCAAGCCGTTCCACAGGACTACATCCAGCATCTCTACGATCGTCTCCATGGGAGAATAGCAGCCTGCATTGCTGCGAAAGGTGGATATACACTGTACTAGTGCCGACATTGTGCATGCTCTGTTGCCTGTATCTATGTGCCTGTGGTTCTGTCAGTGTGATCATGTGATGTATCTGACCCCAGGAATGTGTCAATAAAGTTTCCCCTCCCTGGGACAATGAATTCACGGTGTTCTTATTTCAATTTCCAGGAGTGTATTTGTTGCCAGCCTAACGACGTATATATTCACGAGTAACTTCTATTCATGATGTTCATCATGATGAGAGAGAGAGAGAGAGAGAGAGTTGAAGAGTAGTGTTTTTTTTTTTTTTGGATGGGGGGGGGGGAGGTTGGCGGTTAGAATTGTATGGTGTTGACTATGAAAGTACTAGCTGTTAGCGATTGGTTGAAAGCTTTGGTGACAGCTGATTTGACTTTTCGTCCCAATATTCTGTGGAGGGTTCATGGATAAGTAAGTGTAAAGATGTTAGGTGGTATTATTAATATAATGGATGTTATTACTATATTAATCCTCTTTGGGAGCGCTATTCTATTATTTTATCTATTAGTGTAAATAATGAATTGCTTGGCATGCGTACTTGATCATTCAACAGGGCTTTCCTTTCTGCTTAGGTTTTCTGTATGTGGTAATTTTCTTGCAGGGTCAGGAGGTGTTTTCACTCTTGATTCTAATTACTTTCATGTCATCTTCTCTAGTGGTTGGTTTGCGGTCATGTTCTCATAGGTGTTCTACAAATATGGAGTGGTTTGTGCCATATTTCCAGGCTCTCATGTGTTTTTTGTATCTGACATCAAATGTTCTACCTATTTGTCCTATGTATCTGTCTTCTCAAGTGTTACATTGCAGTTGATATATACCTGCTGTCTGGTATAAGTCTTTGTTTTTTGTCAGTTTTGGGGTGTATTTTTGTATAGAACTGTCGGTAGTGTATGCTATGTTTATTCTCTGTCTTTTGAAAATGTTGGTGATTTTTATGGGTTAGTTTGTGTTTGTATGTAATTGTGTACCATCTTGCGTTTTCTTTCATCTTTTTCTGATTATCCTGTGTAGTTGTGATGGGACTACGTGTTTGTGTTTGGTTCTGTTGTGTTTATTTATGCACTGATTTTTAAAGTAGCTAAATTATGGCCTGAAGACCATCTGTAACTTAGCACTCTTGGGAATGTAATTTACAATGTGCTTGGTAAGTGAGCTGTACATAATAGTAACAATTACAAAAAATTATTGTGACACTACTTCAGTCACCTTTATTTTTATTTTCAACAACACTACGCTTTTTATTGTCACGTCATTATGATCGGGTGAATGAAGATACTTTTACGTCGTAGAATTTGCTTGTGACATACACTTGTGCTGCCTATTTGGCAAAGAGACCTAATGCATGGAAGTTATATGTCGCCTTGCGCTACTGGAGAAACATCAATGTTATTTCAAGCACTAAATGGTTTTATACATTTTTCCGCACTTATTCAGAAGTGATGATGACTGCATATCTAGACAAATACACTTGCTTTACGTTGCCATTGGGAGCTCCATCTGTTTGCAGTTTAAAGATGTTCCTCTGTTCGTGATACCGTACAGTCGCCGACTTCGGCACAACAGGCAGAACTTAGAGGTGCATGTCTGCGACTCATCGCATTGTGACCCGACTGCAGCAGCAGATGCATTCCGCACGCTGTGAACAGCAGTGCGCAGTCGATAGGAGAGGAGTAGTGCGCTCTTGTCTTATTTCCGTGACCTGTTCCAAAGGTTTAAACTTCAACTGTCGGGCGAAGTTTCGCGGACTAATACGACATTCATGGGTTTTGTTACGACTTTGGTGTAACCTGTGCCACTGTTCAATAAAAGAACGCAATGCCCACAGCTTACCCCAGAGTCGTAACACAAGACATAGAGTACATGTGGTGTTGATACAAGTAAATCCGTTGGATCATCGATGTTTAAACCTCTGCAACGCGCCGAGGAAATTATTAAATTCTCACTGCTCAGATTCTTTCACTCCACATCAGTATGTCAGCAACTCTAACAAAAAATGTTCGCATTTAAAGTTTCATGCACTTTGTTTAATATCTACTTAGATAATTTGGTTACAAGCTGCTTTCAAGTAAAGAGTAGGAGTGGCGCAATAATACTTTGCTGGATAATCAAACTGTATACGATTTGTCGATGACACTGTGTTAGTAAGTGAGAATGAAAAGGGCAGTTAACAGTATGTTACAAGAACTGAACACCAGCTTTGGAAAATGTGAAATGGAGATAAATGTGAAAAAAGTCGAAGATAATAGTATCTAAATGCCACTCAAGGAAGATAAAAGTGAAAATCTGTGATGAGCTAGAGGAACAAGCTGATAACTAAGGCAATGGCTTTTACAACGCAATGAAGGAAGATAAAAAAGATTGCAAACGAAATGTTTTACAAAAGGAGAAATGTTTCCTGTCGATCATTAAATATACGATTAAGGAGAAAAATAGCGTTGTTCTGTGTGGTGCCGAAACATAGAGACTGCGACTAAGAGACGAGATGTTGGTTTGGAGATGAAGATGCGAAATGGACAGATAAAACAAGGAATGACATTGTATTAAACACAGAAAATGACAAAAGGCAAATAGTGGAAACAACTAAGAGGAAGAAAAGAAATTGAAGTGGAGAATGGATGAGAAGAGACTACACAGAAAAGGATGTGCTAGAGAGATCGAGGACTGGTAAGAGGACTAGGGGAAACCTGGGAAGAATGGAGATTGTTGAACATCCTGTGGTGGATATGACGTATGAGCAGAAGTTGGCATCATCATCATCATCATAGTAAAACGCTTACCATTTTTATCGTGCAGTACAAGGCTTGGAATGTGTAGATTACGATTGGTGCATGTAAAAGCTTATAGGAATACGACCTCGTGTGCGCAGTGGATGTCTTGGCGACACCCCACGGCGAGTGTTTCCGGAGGCGGCTGCCACTCGTCTCCTGGACAAAGGCGAGTTTCTGTAGGCCGGGAAAGCCCCGGACACTCCCGTCCACCTGCAGGTAAAAGTCGGGCAGACTTCCACTCAGGCGACATTTGAAGAGGCCTTGTCTCTGCCATATGAGCGTCTCACAGTGGCAGGAATGTCTACCACCAGACGCCAGCTGGAATGGCGGCGATCAGTTTTTAACCGCCCTGGGCTCCACATCTCTCCGCAGTGACTTCCCAGAATGAGGGCGATCCCTTCGTGGAAATTAATTCCGTCCGGCGCTCTTTGAGGACACTGCAGTTCCACTAACACCGAGTCTCAGCCCTTCCCTTCCACGTCCGTCTGCATATTCATCCTTAGCCGCGCAAACGCACAGCTGTCCCCGCATTACGCGAGGGGACGCAAACTCAGAGGAAGATGTCCACAGCTTCTGGCATTCAATATACGCCACCGTGGAGTGCGAATTTAAAGACTATTGCAGCTAAAATCTTTCTGTAATAAGCAATTGCAATCTATGCTTTCTTTTTTGAATCATCCCGTATTCTGTGGATTCCCAACTCGAATGCTTGTATGGTTCCCTTAAAGCAGCCTTGTCCAGTGATGATGATGATCAATGATAAAATAATTTTTATCTTGTGTGGAAAACAATTGTGAAATTTTGTCGCACTGTTTGTAATGGAACATTTATGAGCTGATGTCCCTACTCACTAGATATGGAACTTCTCTTTTCGCCTTATAACAGGTTCATCGATATTGGAGTTTTTATTTATGTGTTCAACAGACAGAACAACGTGACTAGTAAGTGGAAAAGAGAACAAATCTGCGTTTTAATACAACTAACGTGCGAATTTTACAGCCGTCAGTTTTCGTAAACTGTGTGATTTGCGAGGCAGATACAGCCTCAACTGCCATCGGAGCGTGCTCTGGTTCCAAATCACAACAAAGAGCACGTTTAGTGTGATGTACCAGCTTGTTTCTAAGTGCGCTCTAAGCACCACGAGAACCACGTCTAGGGCGCTTAACTACGAGATACACGTCCTTTCTGTGAACGACTTTACCAACAATTGTTCTTCCAGCGGACCATTCGGGACGTGAACAGGTTGGAAGCGACAATTGTACACAAAATATCGTCCCTTACATACTGGAAAGTGGCTTTTACTTTGTGCAGTACATCTACTATGAATTTTGACCCACGACCATTAAATAATATCTACTGCAATTGCAAAGACACCAGAGAGGTAGTATTGACGTTGTGGTTGATAATGAAAGCCAGACTAAAGAAAAATCAAGGCTCGTTCATGCGATTTGTAGACCTGGGCAAAGCGTTCGCCAATGTAAAATCGAGCAAGACGTTCGAAATTCTGAGGAAAATAGCGGCAAACTATAGGGATATACGCGTAATATACAGTATGTAGGCCGGCCGGGGTGGCCGAGCGGTTCTAGGCGCTACAGTCTGGAACCGCGCGACCGCTACGGTCGCAGGTTCGAATCCTGCCCCGGGCATGGATGTGTGTGATGTCCTTAGGTTAGTTAGGTTTAAGTAGTTCTAAGTTCTACGGGACTGATGACCTTAGAAGTTAAGTCCGATAGTGCTGAGAGCCATTTGAACCCTTTTTTACGGTATGTATATGACCAAAAAGGCAACAATAAGAGTAGAAGACTAGAACAAGTGCACGGATTAAAAAGTGTGTTAGATATGATGTAGTTTTTCGCCTCTACTGTTCAATCTATACATCGAAAATGCAATTTCGAAAGTAAAAGAATGGTCCAAGAGTGAGATTAAAATTCAAGGGGAAAGGATATCAATGCTATTCTCAGTTAATATGAAGAAGAATTAGAGGATCTGTTGAATGATATGGACAATCTAATGAGTATAGAATGAGGAGTCTGAGCGTAAATCGAAGAAAGACGAAAACCATGAGAAGTAGCAGAAATGAAAACAGCGAGAAACTTAACGTCATAATTGGTCACTACGAAATAGATTCTGCTATCTAGGCAGCAAAATAACCCATGACTGTCGCAGCAAAGAGTACATAAAAATCAGACTAGCATTGTAAAAAAATGGCATTCCTGGCCAAGAGAAGTCTTATAGTATCAAACATAGGCCTTAATTTGAGGAATAAATTTCTGAGAAAGTAAGTTTGGAGCAGAGCATCGTATGGTATGAGAGTTGGATTGCGGGAAAACCGGGACAGAAGAGAATGTGGTGTTACAGGAGAATGTTTAAAATTGAGTTGACCGATAAGGTGAGGAATGAGGAGGTTCTCCAGAGAATCGGCGAGGAAAACAGTGACAAGAAGAAGTGGCGCGATGATAGGACATCTGTTAAGACATCAGGGAATGCGTTCCATAGTAATAGAGGGAGCTGTAGAGGTTGAAATACAGCCAGCAAGTAACTGAGGACGTACGTTGCAATTCCTAATCTGACATAAATAAAAAATGCTGCTTTTGTTAATTTCTTAAGGATGAGACTGTAGTCCGCGTTTCTGCAAGGTGGACGGTCTCTCACAACGTCGCATTCATCGTTCAATCCTTCAGTACCGCACTCACCTACGTGACGCTACGCTGACGCTCCGTCTAGTACGAAGAAAGCCACCTTGCTGTTCCATTGACGCGGATGTGGATCGACCTTTATTGGATCGACTAGTTATCGAAGAGTGTATTTTGAAGCGAGTGGGTGGTGGGGCAGGTATGTACGCCTCTGGACTGCTAACAGCCGCCTGATGGCTCGTATCGTGGTGGCTGTTTCCGGCGGGCGGCCATCTTTTATGTATGAGCAGCCGCGGCACGCCGGCCGGTCAGTCCGCAATACGCCGAGCTGCGAGCTGCGGCCGGGCGGGGCAGGGTGGACTGCGGGCGTTACGCCCGGTTTTACGCAGCCGTAATTGCCGCCGCACGTCGCGTCCCGCGCGTCTTTCTCTCTCGGCAGACCCTCTGTCCGCCCAACGTACAGCGACATACTGCGGAATACAGACACTCCCGGCTGCGTCAGCGGACGTATTTAGTGCGTCAACTGTAAATGGAACAGGTGGAACGACTACACCGAAAGCCTCTACGGTGGGGAGGGAGCTATGTGGTGGCGTGACAGAAGGAGAAAAGGGAATTTGTTTGGACAGCAGAGGGAATCCGCCTCCCGTGTAGAAGAGGACCTTCTCTCGAAATTACTGAGAGTTTTGGGAGAGGCTAGCATAACAAAACTACTCCACCTAGTGTGCCACATACATGAGAAGATGATATACATTTAGGCTTCAAGACCAATAAAATACAACGGCTATTCGGAAGGTAAGGTCCGATCGGTCGCGAAATGGAAAGCACATTGAAAATGAAAAATGTTTCATCTACATATTACAACTACTTACTCGTAAGGACACTGTTCCTACTGATACATTTGTCATAGCATTGTACCACTTTCCAATATCATCTTCATAAAATGCAGCCGCCTGTGCTTTCTACCAATTCTCTATACTGACATGTAGCTCGTTGTCTGTGCCAAAATATTGTCTTCATAGCCAGTAGCTCATGTGAGCAGAAGTGAGAATCAGAGAGAGCCAAGTCTGGGCTGTATGGTAAGTGATCAAACACTGACCACAGAAAACGCTGCAGCAGTGCCCTCATAGCTCCTGCAAAGGGCGGCCGAGAATTTACATGGAGAAGGAAATGCATGGTTCAAATGGCTCTGACCACTATGGGACTTTTCTGAGGGCATCAGTCCCCTAGAACTTAGGCCTACTTAAACCTAACTAACCTAAGGACATCACACACATCCATGACCGAGGCAGGATTCGAACCTGCGACCGTAGCGGCCACGCGGTTCCAGACTGAAGCGCCTAGAACCGCTTGGCCACATCGGCCGGCTATATGGAGAAGGAAATGCACGACAATTACGTGATTTAGGCTGCGTGAAATCAGGCGAAATCTCTCACAGGCACTCATACTTGGCGGGAGGCACTGTTGTCTATGCATCTTTACGTGCTCGCTGTGCGGTCAGAACTGAAAAGAGCAAAGTGACGCCATCGACGGGCGTGCTAGAGACACTGCCCAACACATATATGCAAAGCTTCATCGGATTTTCACTGTGGTTTCCATTTCGCGACCGATCGGACCTTACCCTTGTATACCGAACATGGTGGCGCAGCGGTTAGCACAGTGGACTCACATTCGGGAGGACACCGATTCAAATCCGCGTCCGGCCATCCAAATTTGGGTCAGGTTGGCTCCTTTGAAAGGGTGCGGCCGATTTCCTTCCCCATCTTCGAAACATTTCGTGCTTGACCTCGATGTCGATGGGACGTTAAACCATAATCTTCCTTTTCTTTTGCGAATGTAATAAATTCAGTTCTAAAGAAAGCAAGTACTGACAGGTGTGGATACTACCGAACCAACAATTCAAGCTTGCAAAGTATTGAGCAATTATTTACAAGAGTGGAAAAACTGGTAGGAGCCGATATTGGGGAAATCAATTTGGAGTCACGAGGTATGTAGGAACACCCGGCGCCATACTGACCCTACGACTTACAGGTTAAAGATTGTAGCAGTTGTATGTTTATAGAAAGCTTCTGACAATGTTGACTGACCTACACTCGTTGAAATTTTGTAAGCACCAGTGATAAAATACACGGAGTGGAAAATTATTCACAAATGGTACGGAGAACAGACTGCAGTTGTAAGAGTCGAAGGACATAAACGGGAAGCAGTGATTGGGAAAGGAATGAGAAAGGGCTGTAGCCTATCCGCAATGTAATTCAAACTGTGTTGTGACAAAGCAGTAAAGGAAAGCAAGAGGAAGGGAATTAAAGTTGAGTGATACGGAATGAAAACTTTGATGTTTCTCGATGACGTTGTAATTCTGCCGGAGGCGCCAAAGGACTTGGAAGAGCAGTTGAGCGGGAATGAATAGTGTCTTTAAGAGAGGTTATAAGATGGAGAAAGGATAATGGAGTATAGTCCAATGATAACAGGCAATGCTAAAGGATTTAGATTAGGAAATGAGACTCTAAGAGTAAAAGATGAATTTTGCTATTTGCGCAGCTGTCGATGATCGAAGTAGAAAGGTTGTAAAATGCAGAGCGCAATAGCAAGAAATGCATTTCTGGAAAAAAAATCGTTAGCATCGAATAACATTGAAGTGTTAAGACATTTTTTCTAGAGATATTTGTCTGCAGTACAACCTTGTACGGAGGTGTAGCGTCGACGATACGCAGTGAATACAAGAAGAGAACAGAAGCTTTTGAAAAATGGTACTAGAGAAGAATACTGAAGATTAGATGGATAGGTCTAATGATTTTGTAAATCTAACTGGGGAAAAACAAATTTCAGTGAGAACAACGAGATCGTTTGATGGGCCACATCGTGAGCCACGAGGGAACTATAAATTTGATAAAGGAGAGAAGAGTGGAGGAGTAGTAAAGATTGTAAAGGGAGAACTGTACATGAATAACTTAAGCAGGTTCAAATGGGTGTAGGTTACAGTAGTTATTCGGGGATGAAGAGGTCTGTATAGGATATATTGGCGTGGAGAGCTGCATCAAACCTGTCTTCCGGCTGAAGACCACAACAGTGGACCCCGTTTTGGAGGCAGAGTGTGACACAGCTTTGGAAGACATACTATCACATAACGTAATCGGCATTTCTTAGCGATTTCTAAAATCAGTGGGGTAAGTGGTAATCAAAAGAGTATTTAAGTTGCTGTGTAGAATATATAAGACTTCAGACATACCATCGGGCTTTCGGAAACATATCATCCACTTTCTACAGTAGTGTCACCTATTCTCTTGGACAGTACCGAAATGTATGATACAAATACGAGCCAGTGGCGTCTGTTCTCCCAAGAGCAAAAATATTGGTCAATTTACGAGCATTAGCTTCTTTTGAAACACCCTAAATTGACTTTTGTGGGCTGCATCGAACGGCACTCCGCGTCACCTTGCGCTTGCGTCAAAGGCGTGCCCCGAACACAGAAGGCTGTCGCGATGAATGGGCATCGCGTGATTACGAAAGCCATTGTCGAAGAGCCGCCGTTGAATGGAGGGGGTGGTGGGGGGAGGAGTAAGCAACTCGTGAAGCTGTAGGCAGACCACCTTCGTGACAGATATATCGTGGTTTCGCTCCAGCTGACGAGGACATTCAGTCTATTTCGTTTTAGCGCCAACTTCCGGGGTACTTTGCCTCATACAAAGACCGCTTTCATCAGCAGCTTCTGCATCCGTTTGGAGTTGAGCTCGATAAATTTAGGACTGCAGCCGCTGAACTGTTTAGGCACACAAGGGAGCGTACGCACGAGTAGTGTGGAGCTAAACTGTCGTCTAACGAATACACTGCAGCTCTGTGACTCGCGGGCAGAGGCAGAGCACTGATACAGTGGACGCGACGGTGACTTCATCTATTTCTCTCAAAGTTGACTAATGTTTCTTTCTGATGACAGTGCGTAGAATACTTTCAGAGAGATATTAGGAGGAGTTTCGAGTCTCAATACGCGCTCTGGCCTAGCTCCATTTGGGGAAAGCCATGTCAAAACACGTAGACGAGTCATCCGCTGGCGAGGAGAACACGACAAGTGCCATAATGCGAATTCCCAGAAACTTCGATCAATGGAACTCGTGTCTCGGTTTATCTGAAGACAATCTACCACTGCTGAGAGAACTACCGTCACAGTTTTCGAGATCTTTATGTGCCTTTTAGCGCATAACAAGCTCAAATGAAGCGATGGCAGAGCGGCTAACGTCGCAGACTGACCTGCGCCCCACGTTCAAAACCCCAACGTCCGCATCTCGTGGTCTAGTGGCTAGCGTTGCTGCCTCGGTGTCACGGGGTCCCAGGTTCGATTCCCGGCCGGGTTGGGGATTTTCTCTGCCGGGGACTGGGTGTTTGTGTTGTCCTCATCTCCATGTCCAATAAGAGCTTAAAGCTAGGTACCTCTTCAAGGGACCTACGCCTTCCGTTAAGAGACAGCGCACAGTCTGTATGGAAGGATCTTAATTGTGGTTCCTCTCTTTTGCGCCCAACCCGACGGATACCTATGGTAGATCGGGGAAAACCACCGCTCAGGCTGTGTTGCTGGCGGGGCCGGAAGGTGCTAACTGCCACACCACGTATCATTGTAAGTCTCATTGGCTCAGTCTGAACTGTTTGTACAACCAACCTACACAGCCTATACCTCAACCTCCACTATACTAAGAACTTCTCATCTGAAACTTAAAGTTGGGCACCTCTTCTAGGGACCTACGCCCCCCTGGTAAGAGGCGGCGCACGTCCTGGATGGAAGGATCTTAATTGTGGTTCCTCTCTTTTGAGCCCAACCCGACGGATACCTATGGTAGATCGGGGAAAACCACTGTTCAGGTCGTGTAGTCGGCGGAGCCGGGAAGGTTCAACACAAACCGTTAGCGTCATTACCTTATTACTTTTACCACGAGTACCCTTTCATTAGCAACCTTGAGCCAAGCACAAAATCAGTTACCTCTCTATTGTATATCGTAAATAGTTTAGCAGGCTGGACATGGAGGTCTTAGTCTTAGCTTCTAGCTTTAACGTACCCTAATCTCTTCTAGTTAAGGTAGTTTTTAGGATGGTAGATGTTAAAGGCATGGTGAGCAACGGCCAGCGTCTTGAGGGTCATTCCAAGACCCGGGCCGCCGCCCACAACCAGGTGACGGGCAATATTATACCTATAACTTCTCTATTCAGTTCTCTTCCTTCCTTCTTTCTAAATATTTAATTTCGTTTTGTTTATTAATATCTTACTTGATTTTGTATTAGTTATAAGTTTTTCTAACGCTGCACAAAAAAAAAGATATCAAATGGACCTAAACAGAGCCCGCCTCCACGTGGCGGGACACGGGCAACGGTGTGAGTGGGGACGGGAACCGGTGTGGTGTCACTTTCAGTCACTCCGGAACCCGGACCCAGTCACAGCGGCTAAGTGGCAATATACGACCCACCATAAGAAATTAGACGGTGGGTCATAAAATATAAGCAGCTAGTGAAAAAAAAAGTGTCCTCATCGTTTCATCATCATCATCATCATTCGTGACAGTGGCTCGATTGGACTGCGTAAAAACATTGGAGTGTGAATAAATTGGGGCTCTGTACGAGCGCTGACGATCGCGCAGTTGTCCGCCCCACAACCCAAACATCATCATCATCATTATTAGCGAAAGCCTAATACTCTTTTTATCTCATTTATTTTTTTCCTTTATATACCAAAGCGATTCTGCCATTAAACGACTAGAAATTCATAGATGAAGATGGATACCAGTCTATTCGTCGAGAGCAATTCCTTCTAAGTGTACGTCACTCTCTCTCAAATCTGCGAGGTATACTTTTACCGGAAAAAAAGTTTCATCCGAAAACTGCACAACACAGCAAACGGATATCGCAATTAGACACAGACACACAGTAAAAATCCGTGCATTGATTCCTAATCAGCTGCAAGAGTCGGTATGCGTGGTTTGCCGCGAAATTATTGTCAAAGCGTGAAATCTTCATCAATGTTTACGAGATTCATACGACGAACCTGCCTTTGAGAGGTACTCACTGTGTTCGGAATTTCTCTGTTTCAAGTGTTTGTACGATCGGCATCATCCAGGGGAATACGTAAATCTTGCTGAAGAATAAACATAAGAATAAAATATAAGCACTGATATAAGAATGAAATATATAGGAATATGTGAAATTAAACCCCTGAAATTACAGTACATACATATGAAAAATGTACGCCATTTACTGTGGAAGCCAAATCTAATTTTACAGTTTATATAACGCCCCTGAATCTAATTTGAGAAGAAGCATTCGTGTAATAACGCTTGTACGGGCATGTGTAGAAAAAAGGAAGATAAAACAATAACTGGGTTTCGAACACGGGGCGCAAAAGTGTGAAGCCGTGGCGCTACTACTGTACCGTCAGTTCGGTGGAGCTTGCCGCGCACTAAAAGGTGTCAAATTTACTTCTACAACTTTGACTGCCGTTTTCTCATAAACTGTGCAGTATCTTACTGATAAATCGAGATATGCGTCTCGTTATTCAGACCCCTCCTCCTCTGAGCGAAGTTTCTGGGAAATCGTGTTATGATACTTGCTGTGTTGCCCTCGTCAGCACTGCCGCGTAGACTTAGTTCGCGCCTGCACGTACACAACCCAACGAAAAGACTATCAAAGCGAACTTCCCCAGAAAATCGTGCCAGTGACCTCAACGAAATGCACGTACGTATTGACATCTGACGCGTCAAAATTGGTGCCCTTATCGTGCACCTGTAACGTGAGTTAAGAACGGAGAGATGCTCTATTCACTGACATAAGTCTGTTTTCTGTATGTCTTGGTGATGTCATGCAGCCATCTTCTGAAACTACGGAGGAAGTTACGAACAAACCGGTATATCACCGAATTCGAGTGAAATTTTAGCGTTTCTCTTATACTATTCGAGGTATTTGCTGGGCCAGTTCATCAGAAGGGAAGTCTAAACGTTGGAGGTAGTGCGGTGCGGTGATCCATAGTACGCGGCAGCCGTCCGGCCTGCCGCGTGTTAGAGCTACGAGGAAACTGCGAGTGGTTACTCGTGTAGACGAAACGCCGGTTAGCCCGTTTTACAGATTCAAACGGTAATAGATGAGGGCTACAGCAAGTGTTCTGCATTATCGACGACCCGCGTGAATACTGGATGCTTGTCCCTACATGATGCACGCGCTGCCACGTGCAAAATTGAGGAGGTGCGACTCAAGCGCATGCGACGCAAGCGCATGTAAACGCCAGACGGGTAGCCTGCAACCCACGGTAGCAGAACACCTCCGTATGGCAGGCAGTTGGCTAGGAGAATCGGTGCTTTTGTCCGCCTGTCCTTTTGTTAAGACATATTTTTCTCAGGAATAGGTTGAGGTATCATGTTGAAATTCATGTCAGGTCCCTTGGCGGTGTAAACAATTCAAGCGTCTAAGTCAATGCAATCAAAAGATACGGCCATTTATGTCACACATTTTGACACTTGCTAATTCTCTCATCAAAAGCTATAGGGTACTTCCCGTTGACCTAGGCTCATAAAATTTGGCGAGAAGGGAGGTTTTACAGGACAAGTAAAAGAAAAAATATCCAAAAAATGTTAATTTGTAATTATATCACACAAGAAAACTGTTTCTGAAGCAGAGAAATTTGTTAATATCCAATATAGATTTAAATTTCAGGAAGTCTTTCCTGAAAGTATTTCTATGGCATGTACGAAGGTGAAACATGCACGTTAAACAGTTCAGACAAGAAGAGTGTAGAAGCTTCTGAAATGTGATGTTACAGAAGAATGTCGAAGATTATATTGGTAGATCACGGAACTAATGAGGAAGTACTGAACGTAACTGGAGACAAAAGAAATTTGTGGCACAACCTGACTAGATGAAGGGATCGTTTGATAGGACACATTCTGAGACATCAGGGGATCATCAATTTAGCAGTGGAGGGAGGTTTGGGGAGTAAAAATCGTAGAGGGAGATCAGGAGATGAGTACAGTACGCAGATCGAAAAGGATATAGGTTGCAATAGTTATTCTGAGATGGAGAGGCTTGCTCATGATTGAGTATCACGAAGAGCTGCATCAGACCAGTAATCAGACTGAAGATCGCAACAATAACACAACCACATCACATAAGAAAGTATTTTTTGCCATTTGTTGTCCGTCTGTCAGTCGGTCTGTTAATTGAGATTTTTTTTATCAGGAACGGATGCAAGTATTAATTTGAAATTTTTTAGGTTCTAAGGTGTAAAAGATTTAAGCTTCTAAATCACTGCAATCAAAAGATAAGGCCATTTATGGTACATATTTTGATACTTACAAACTCACTTATCTAAACCTATACCGTAATTTTAGTTAACCTAGAACCATAGAATTTGGCAAGAAGGAAGGTTTAACAGAACAAGAAACAGTTCATTGTCTTTCGGGATGTGTCCATTCAGCCATCTCAGTAGTGTAATGTCAATTATTATACGAGCGTAATGTCAAGTCGAAATCTGTCAGGTACTAAGGTCTACGGACATTTGACTGTGTAAAAAATCAAAGTTTCTGAGTCCATGCAATGAGAAGGTATGGCAACATATGTCACGTATTTTGATACTCGTAAACTCACTGACAAAATCTCTTGATGTACAATCTACACACATGTCCGGCGTGGTAGTCTAGTGGTAAAGCTCCTGGAAACCGAGAGGTCGAATCTACGACGGACAACAGATTTTTCCGGAGATTGGCTTTCGGGCCACGTCCATTCTGTCATTTCAGTAGTGTAATGTAGGTTATGACGATACGAACGTTAGGACGTCACAACACCTAGTCCTCGAGAGGTGAAAATCTCTGACCCGGCCGAGAATCGAGCCCGGGCCCCTTCGCTTAACAATCAGCCATCATGGACGGGCAGCCAACCAAGCGGACGCAAGGCGTGATTCGGATTCCACGTCAAATAGTAGGTCCCTTCTCCCCGGTTGGCTAACTGGGGGTGATTAGAGACACGCAAGTCGCCCGAGTTGACTTGCACCAGCCACTGAACCACACGAAATAATACTAACAATTAGTATTATATATATACATAATTAAGTTTGTACTGGGCCTTCTATGCGCTAGTCTTATCCCCAACTGTCCGGTATTTTCCCTATTTCCCGTTAGTAAATTCAAAGGAATTCTTGCAGTTACAAGCTGGGAGAGGTACAAGAAACCACGCGCTTTAAGAAACAGAAGACACCGGATAGGAAGCTGAAAGAGTATTAAAATCCACATTTAAAAACGTATTCATTTTACTGATATTTCTATACCAACGTTTGGCTGCCGCACACGCTGAAAATGAGCGATAGTGAAGGAAGCATCATACCTTTTGGAGAACTACGGGAACAGTGGCTCGCAGATTAAAGCGATGTTGGTTACCCTTATTTAGAATGATTTTAGACGTGTAGCAGAGCGGAGAGTTTTCCGGATCCGCCAATATACGTTTCCTATCACATGTGTAGAGCAATATTTTCGCCCAGTAGAAGAGGCTTCAAAATATGCGAACACGTGTCTCGACTTATCCATAGATATTCTACCATTTATGGGACAACGACGGTTGAAGTTTTCGACATACTTTATGTGCCCTTTAATGAGTAAGTAGTTCAGCCGAAGTGATGGCACAATGGCTCCAATAGCGGATTCGTACTTTTTGCGTCCCGTATTCGAAACCCGATTATTATTTTTACTTTTGTTTTTCAGTTATCTACCCACGTCCGTAGAAAATTACTACATGAATGTTTTTCAATATATTCTGAAATAGCCGGCCGGTGTGGCCGTGCGGTTCTAGGCGCTTCAGTCTGGAACCGCGTGACCGCTACGGTCGCAGGTTCGAATCCTGCCTCGGGCATCGATGTGTGTGATGTCCTTAGGTTAGTTAAGTTTAAGTAGTTCTAAGTTCTAGGGGACTGATGACCACAGATGTTAAGTCCCATAGTGTTCAGAGCCATTTGAACCATTTTTTTATTCTGTAATAACATTGTCCTTATTCATCTACTAGATCTATGTCTGGTGAATGAATTAAAAAAAAAAAGAAAGAAAAAAATAAATGGAAGGGAAAATCAGTTTAATTTGTTTTCGGTGAAATTCCTGTACGGTATCTTGATTCATAATCAACTGCAAGCACCAGTTTTCGTAAAAGTGATCCGTTATGCGTGGCTGGCCACAAAATTATTGCCAAGGCTTGAAAAATTCAGCACTGTTAACGTTTCTTTCCCGAGTGCGATTCGTACGAAAAAAAGATTGCCGTGGCAAACCTGCCTTTGCGTGATGCTCGTGATGTTCACAATTTCTATGTTTCGAAAGTTTCTACAATCGGTATCATCCAAGGGAATGCACCAAATCTTCCTGAAGTATAAAAAAAAAATATATATATAAGAATTAAGAATTGATATAAAAATCAAATATAAGAATTTAAAAGGTTTGAACCTTTGAACTATTCACACATATATACTGTATAAGATATGTATGTCACTTTTTGTAAAACCCAGCTTCAATTTTACAATTAACTTGATAACAAACATACGTGTGGTAACATTTTACGGGCATGGGTAGATAAATTTAAAAAAATAAAATAAGTGAAAACAGGAATCGGGTTTCGAACAAGGGACATAAAAATGAGAGGCTATGACGCTAGTCACTACGGCACCAGTGTTTTATTTTATTTTCTTAACCATCGATCGTAGCAGGAAACCGACGTCACGAATAGCCGGTACTAAGAGTAGAACATGCGTGGATCAACTGCTCATCGCAGAAATACCCCAGCTCCAGGGTGGATTAAGAAAAGACACTTTACAAAGAAAATCTGAGAAAAATTGTCTTCAATTGGGACTGCAGACAGCTTCACAATGTCGTTCAGTACGTAAGTGCCAAGAAGAAACAAGGACATTTTTCTCGCCGTCGGCAAACAAGTAGCGGACTGCCTGTCCACAAATCCACGGAGTTCGTCTTCGTTTGTGGGAAGTATCCAGAGTCCGGTAAGAGGAGCAGGTGAGGAGGTATCTAATGAGGAGTCGTACGGGTAATTAAAGCCAACATCTGTCGCGCCAATTACCACACACCCCTACCGGTTTGCACACCAGACGATGCCCGTCCGTGTTCAGAATATCACAGACACAACTGGCTGTCTGCAAGGTCAATCCCGTGAAGGCGTGACCGGAGTACCGCTACGGTCGCAGGTTCGAATCTTGCCTCGGACATGGATGTGTGTGATGTCCTTAGGTTAGTTAGGTTTAAGTAGTTCTAAGTAATAGGGGACTGATGACTTCAGAAGTTAAGTCCCATAGTGCTCAGAGCCATTTGAACCATTTTTTGACCGTAGTACTTGCTTCCTGATGACCGCAAGGCATCATGCAGATTGGATGTCAATGGCAAGTAAAGGAGCGCAGGCCGATCGCCAGGCGACACGCCAGTCAACATGGAGATACTTTCCCTCAACCAAATTCGATGATCTGTTCTGCTGTAGAGGGTCGTAGGTCGCCACCGTGGACGTCAAGTGCGTTGGCAGTATCGAAGGAGGTCGTAGCTCAGTTCGCGGAAAAATGGCGGAAGTGAAAGAAGCACCGAAAGCTAGATAGGTGTTGAGAGAGAG
This sequence comes from Schistocerca serialis cubense, assembly GCF_023864345.2. NCBI lineage: Eukaryota > Metazoa > Arthropoda > Insecta > Orthoptera > Acrididae > Schistocerca > Schistocerca serialis. The sequence goes on from NC_064638.1 coordinate 159,413,112, forward strand.
CGTGTTGCGAGGGCGTCCAGCAACAGGCTGGTGAGAAACGTGGGACAACGGCGCCACAGCACCACATGAAAGCCTAAACCGCCCCTGCACTGCGGGAGGGTGAGGGTCTCGTACCTTATCTCGAACAGTATGTGTGTCACATTTAGAAACGGTTTGTATCGTGTTATTTGGTGCAGACACATTCCTGCGGACATGGCTACATACATGAAAAATGAAAATAAAATAAATAGAAACAATAATAGAGTTTCGAACACGGGATGCCACTATGTGACCGGTTCGGCTGAGCTTATCGCGTGCTTATGGAATCTAAATTACGTCCAAAACTTTGACCGTTGTTTTCTCAGAAACTGTCAAGTACCTTCGGATAAGCAGAGACATGTATTCGCTTATTTTGGCTCCTCTTCCACTGAGCGAAGTTTCTGGGTAGTTGGGTTATGGCCGTGTTCTCCTTGTCAGCATAAAAAAAAAGTGAGTGGATTCGACCACGGCGGCAACGGGAACTTAGCTTCACGCCACGGAAGCTCCGAAGGTGGACGAACAGAAGAACCACGCAAAGTGCGGCGCATCTGTATGCGAGAATTCTGGGGCGGCTGTTTGTGTCACAACGCGCCGCCTTCCGAATTCTGTTTATCCAATGAAGCGGCTACCAGACAGCGGTTCCGGCGGGCAGGACACGTGAGACGAGTTTTTGTTCGGCGCCGGCGTGGCGTGCAACTGCGGGGCTGAGGCGGGAAGAAGCGGCGCGGTCACGCAGCGGCGGGCGCCGACAAAGAAGTCCGCAGCCGGCGCTCGAACCGCGGACCCCTACCTGCGCCGCCGCATTCCTGCCGCTTCCGGCGCGCAGCCCGAACCGGACCGAGTAATTTACGACGCGCAGGCGCACGAGACGTACGCACACCACGCACTAAAAACGTCCCGGACCGTACCTCGCACCACCGCGGCCGCCTTTTGTTTCCTTTCACTTATCTCTCTCCTTTTCTTTTAGCGGACGCCTCGATGTGGGCGCACCTTGTCGATCGCCACCTCTCCTCTTCCTCGGATGGCCACTCCACTGGGTCCGCACGATTCTCCCGCTCTCGTGCTGCTGAAAGCGACGCGCGAACGCTGGCACACACTTTGCGCAAAATGTACCCTTCTTCCCTCTTCTGCTCCTTATTCTTTTTACGCACTGCCTGCGAGTTTTACAACGGCACGCCTGCTCAGTTTAGCGCGGCGGACGCAGCGCTAAGCGGATTCTGAAGCCTCCTCGACCGTCCTACCCGGAACGAAACGACGCGGCAGCAGTTTTAGTACCCGACAATATTTTGGGCGCGCGCTCTCGGATGATTCACGCCTTCTGCGACGCTTTGTGTAGAAAAATCTGCTCCTTTTTTACCTGCCCTCTTTTACCTGTTTCTTGCTCGTCTTCCCCTTCAGCATGTTTACGATCGAGGTTTTCCTCCAGTGGTGCGCACAAGATAGCTTTTCCCGATCCGCATCAGATTTACTCGTGAAAATATCGAGCGCGCTTCTGATGCCTGCGAGCTATTACTCACCGGAAGAAAGACATAAATAACGTGAATCTTGTGTCTACATAGTTCCATATATTCACGGAAGGGGATAAGCACATCCCCCCCCCCCACCTGCGCCTCCCCCACACCCACACAGAGGGGGGGGGGGAGAGGGAGAGAGAGAGAGAGAGAGATAGAGAGAGAGAGAGAGGAAGGCAGAATCATTCTCCTCGTATTTTCTGTTCCGAAATAGTACGTGATGAGGTATGGAAAAAGAAACGAAGCTCCGAGTTTTATCAGGAATGAAAAAGTGGCTAATAATAATGCAAATATCCGAAGACACGGTACTCCAAATACAGGTTCATCACCCCTATACAAATTTTCCATTCTCTCTTCAAAATGCAAAAGGGGCGAATTTCTGATTCACATCAAATTTGTTACGTCACTCAGACATTTCGCTACCGCTGTGTGAAGACACGCAAGAAAGATCGTTCACGCAAATTTTAATATCGATTCTTACGTGTGACCCCATCCACTTTCAAGGGACTATCTTTTGCTTCCTGTATATTTGACAATCGTTTAACGTCTAAAATTAAGCAGCAAGAATTTATTTTATTTAATACAGCCGATGTAAAATGCGTTTAGAGAAATCATTTCAATTATCAACAACATTTTTATTACGTTATTGAAATGGCTGCCTAATATTCACACACTTCTAAGTGTGGAAGCAACTAGTACTATTTGTGAGGTTTTTCATAAAACGTTGTCCAAAATTACCAAAATATCATATACGCTACATTTTGTAGTGCCTAGACGATACGAAACTCCAATAAAAACAGTGTTACACTCGTTTGCATCACTTTGAATTTATCGAAACCATATGCTACGCATACAAAGAAAATATCACAAACAGTATGTAGTGTTATATATATATATATATATATATATATATATATAAACAGACTTCAGAATGAGAATGGTTTCCTGGAACGAGATCATAATGCTTTCCTTTTAGTGTTCAAGAGAGAATAATTTCAATTACGGTAATAAACTAAAGGCGCGGATGGAGTGACGTACTTTCACGGACTGTCGAATTGCTAACCCCACAAAAAGAGAATAATCCACTTCACATAACATGAAAATCTAATGTGGTGTTAGTTCCTCTGTCAGTGTGTGGGTGAAAATGCTCGACCTCTCTCCAGTAACAAATACATTACGAAAATATAAACAACTGCAAGTGAAGATTCCCACGTTGGTAAAATTTTGCAGCAGAGTACCTAGAATCAGGAATAACAGCGTTAAGATAAATCTGTGTGTGCCACCAGTAAGACGAAAAAATAATGAAGAAGCAAATTAAATGCGAAAATTATATTCCTTGAATGCCGGAGGCAAGATTTCCGAAACACAGCCTGCGTTACATCTTTTGACGAATAAGAGAGTGAAGAAAAGGTAGGAATTATCAGTAATACATCGAGGTTTTTGACAGAATATATCGTATGGTGGCATCGACGTTACAACGATGTATCGAAATATGCATTGTTGTTTCCACTATATCGATTGTTTTTTACAACTGAATACGGATGTGGTTTAGATATGCTAAGCGAAACTTTCACAGTTGCCAAAATAATTTATCAGAAATTATAAAAATATGGTCTCCGAAAAATTCCAAGGCTGCGTGCCACTTTAACGTAGCTACAGCCGTACCAGACGCAACAAAATCAATGCACGAAATTCTCTCGGAAATTTTCGGATTCAGAAACGGGCCACTGGCTTTAAGTAAAACCTGTAGTAGTCATAGTGTTGGGCTATACATCGAACTTATTACAGTTCTTCCTGCGCACGTGGGATACACAGATGTTACGCATAAATTTCATTGGAGTTGTTGTTGCTACAATCGCTCGCGACCGTGTAAGTCGCAGAACTGAGCGTAATGTTGGACCAAGCCAGGTGACCATGTGAGATAGAAGGTTGCATCTACGTTAACTTTCGACGAGGTGTGTACTTCACCAAATTTAGAACCAAGCAGCAAACAGTAAACAATTTCAGATTGCTGCTGCAGATGCACTAGGGTGCGCCAGTGCCACACACCGAATACGATGGGCTTCTCTCTCGGTAGTGCCACGTGGCCGTCTACAGCCCGATCGTCGAGCGACCGTACAGTCTTGTGACCACCGCTGTCAGAAGCCATGCACAGCGGCTACATTCCTGCCAAGTTTTTCCACAGTACTGCAGAAGGCACATCCAGCTAGTCGTAGCCCTATTATACGACCTCGTTCAAACTCAGTGAGATGTTGATAAAGCCGTCTTTGTCGTCTTAAAGGCATCTTGACTAATATCAACCCACCACGTTAGGTAATTAACGCTGACAACCGTTACGGCGTGTGTTTAAGGCAAACGTGATTTGCAACAACAGACATAATGTCTGATGGGATAACAGCAATCAGTGATTTTATAATGTTACTTATAATCCGTCTTGATTGCAAATTTTTTATTTTTATGACCGGTTTCGGTTCATTCAGAACCATCTTCAGATCTGATATTTCAGTTACAGGAGTAACACGTCCAAATCCAGCAACTTTCACATGCTGCGTTACATATGCTTCCTGACAGTGTCGCTACTAGCACTACTCTTACGCGACTGGCGCCAAAACTGAGTAGACATCATCTTTCAGATGTAGAAATACGCCTACCTACGTTCATTTATGTCGCACAAGTCCTTCTTGGTGTTGCGATTTTTTTTCCCGTTAGTGTATTTGGTACCTACAGACACTGTGCATTTTCAGTAACATTTATGTTAATATAGCGGCTACATAGTATAATATTAAATCGTACAGAGTAATTACTGTTCACAGACAAGTTAAGCGTTCGAAACGAGACAGCATTTCACTGGACAAGGAAGCACAAACGTTGCGATTTTTGCGCCGTTGCTGACGTACACTCCCCGCTACAAAATCCCTCTCCGTCGCATCGGGGACGGGACAGTCGTTTGTTTTTCTCCTCCCGCGGCCTACAGGTAACAGGGTCCACGGATGTAGGCCCCGTGCGGCGGTGGCCGGCCTTGTAAGTTTAAACAGTACGTGGGATGGCCATTCCGCGCAGGACACCGGCCGCCTGTCGACATGGATATGCTCTCGTCAGCGCGGCACGCAGCCGTCACAGCAGGTGCCAATAAATTCATATTTATGGCCTGCTTTGCCAATAAAGCCGCTCTTTGTGTCTCTTTTCAGAAAAGAGCCACTATGGTTGGGATTAGCCGCCTGCATACCGCGCACGGAGTATGTCTCCACTTACAAAATTACGGACAAGCACCTTTTGTTCCGTTTTTACGGTGAGGGAAAGAAAGCTGGAGAGTTGCTAAAATAAAGGTGAAACAACGTAAATAGAGATTGTCGCTGCGGCATGGTGCCCTACGAGTGAGGTTTGATAAGTCTGGTAAATTTCCATGAACGAATGGAACCTTTATGTTGCGCCTTCATGGCTGGTATGCTTGACTATTCCAGGGATCGTATAAAGAATTTGAATAATGTACAGCATACAGCCCATTACTGAGTGTGTTGGTAGCTATTGAAAATGGAGGAGTTTCGTACCGTTATGGAACATACTCATTTGAAGCGTTGGACTGCTGCACAAATCAAAACAGAATTGATGACGTTCACGTGGACTCTGTACCGTAATTGAGGACAATTTTCTTTTGGATTAATGAATTTAAAAGTGGTCGGACGAGCACCGAGTAAAGGGCGCGCTCCGGCCATCCAATTGAGGTCACCACAAAGAAAACCACTGACAAAATTCGTGATATGGTAACACAAGACACGGTACGCATCTGAATAGAGCGAGTGTATAATATCCTGCAGGAGAACTGGCTGTGAAGAAACTGTTTGACTGCTCACGGCGGACCAAAAGCGCACCCGGCACACCATTTTAACACAATGTCCGGCGATGTTGGATCGCAATCCGCAAGGCATTTTGCTCCGATTTGTGACTATTGATGAAACCTGGGTCCATTATTACAAACCAGAGTCAAAACGGCTGTCGGAACAATGGACTAATGCGGTGCGAGTGTACCGAAGAACACAAAGAACATTTTTTCAGCTGGTAAGATGAAATGTTCATCAAGTGAGGAAGTTTTCGTTGCAGTCAACGAGTATTCTGTAGTGTCTGATAGAACCTATTTTCCCAATGGGATGAAAAAGCTGAGGATCGCTGGACCAAATGTGTATCCCTCAAACGAGACTATGTCGAGAAGTAAGGTGAGTTGTCTGAACGAAACAAAAATTTTTTCTTCATGTTTTTACCAAACTTATCAAATGATAATTTAAACAGTACATGTGATCGCCGCCGGCCGGTGTGGCCGAGCGGTTCTAGGAGCTTCAGTCTGGAACCGCGCGACCGCTACGGTCGCAGGTTCGAATCCTGCCTCGGGCATGAATGTGTGTGATGTCCTTAGGTTAGTTAGGTTTAAGTAGTTCTGAACTCTAGGGGACTGATGACCTCAGAAGTTAAGTCCCATAGCGCTCAGAGCCATCTGAACCATTTGTGATCGCCATTCCGTGCAGGAGCCTGGTCGCCCGACGACACGGATACGCTCTCGTCAGCGTATCATTCAGCCATCTAGAGATGGGTCAAAAATCTCGATATATCAATCGATATTAGAGGCTATCAAAACTAATATATTTATATTTACTGTCTTTCTTTTTAATCATAGGCACACCAGTTCTCACCGGCAAATTCCTTGCCCGTTCCAGCCACCTAATAGTGAATGTCTTACTATTTAATTTCGTATCTGGTACTACAAGTGAGCACTAGATGAGAACAGGAAAGCCTCTGTACTGTATAATCAGTAAAGTTTGTTACTTCCGGGTCGTGCGGTAGCGTTCTCGCTTCCCACGCCCGGGTTCCCGGGTTCGATTCCCGGCGGGGTCAGGGATTTTCTCTGCCTCGTGATGACTGGGTGTTGTGTGATGTCCTTAGGTTAGTTAGGTTTAAGTAGTTCTAGGGGACTGATGACCATAGATGTTAAGTCCCATAGTGCTCAGAGCCATTTTAACCATTTTTTTGTTACTTCCGTCTGTCTTTTCTACCACTGTAAATGACAGGTACGAGGTACAAAACGGTCAGGTTTGGTGACAGCACGATATGAGACTAGCGGCAATTGTCACTCGCTGCTCCAAACTATGAGGCAGAAAGTGCACCCTCCATACTCCTGGAGTGCCTGGATCAAGAAAAGATACGCACTGTAAAAGTAATGTACACTCGGCACAGAAGTCACACACATTACTGCACTGGTTTTTAGAGGAAAATATCATTATCACTTATAAGTACTGATACAATATATATCGATAACTTTTAAAAACTTGCCCATCGCTCAGCCGTCACAGCAGGTGCCAAAAAAATTCATATTTATGGCCTGCTTTGCCAGTTCGGCCTCCCTGTGTCTCTCTTTTTCAGAAAACAAAGGTGACTGTGGTCAGAATTAGCCGCCTGCGAACGGCGCGCGCAGCGTGTCTCCGCTGACGTTTCATTAACTGGCAAGAAAATTATGGGCAAAACTGCGAGTTTTGTTCCGTTTTTACGCTCGGGGAAAACAAGGTGGAGAATCGACCAAATAACGGTGAAAGAACCTGAAATAGAGATTGTCGCGGTGCCCTACATACCAGCACGGTGGCCGCCGTTAAACGTGGACAATGGAACGACACGAAAATTAATGTACGGCTGGCGATTCTTATCGCCGCTGGGCCCTTTGTTCCCGCACCAACGACGTGGCACCTCTGCTTCTATGGATCCCGCCGTAATCCCGCTGTCTCTCCCCGTTTAGCGGTTCCGCCTCTGCCTCGTTCGTTCTCGCCCCTCCCCTCCCCACCCCTTTTCCGGCGTTCCGCCCACATTGAGCGAAGTGTAACGCGCCGCCCCTCCCACCTTCCCGATTTGTAAACAATTCATCTACATTATTTATCTCGCGGCTGTTTCTAATGGCGCGAGTAATTATGAGGAGTGTTTCTCATTTAGATGCGGGGCCCGGCGCGGCCAGATAAGCGAGTGAGCGGCGTCTCTCGCCCGCAACGCTCGCCGAGGTGCCGCTTCCCGAAGATGCCGCTACCCCTCGGTTGCGAAACGCTTGCGGTGCCCCGCCGTGTTTAATAACCGCGCAGCAGCAGCAGCGGCATGTATCTGCTTTTAATTGCGCATAAAATTTAATTCCGACGCTGTCGCTCCGATTGCCAGTCCCCTCGTAATAGGTGCCTCATTAAGGGCGCTATCCTCTGCTCCTGAAAGTCACGAATCCTTCGCCAGTAGCCAGCTTGCCTCGTCGTCGTCCTGTACTGCGCCGCGTCTGCAGTTTTTCCCCGGGCGAATTAAGCGGCTGAGATACTGCTTCAATAAACGAAACAAGCTCTAATGCAGCGAAAAATTGGTTCTCCAACAGAGCGGGCTGCGATAACAGCTTCCCGCGACGCACGACCCAAATTAACTCTGTGCGCTACGTCGGCCAGCGGGCGAATTTATGTCGGAGGCTCTTTAAAGAGGGAAGAGGGACGAGAGGGGTTACCTACTGGAACGTGGGGTGAGGCTGGCTAGGTGAGCGGGAATAGAGGAGGCGATGATACCGTAATCTGCCCATGCCCCTTTTCCTACACCAGACCGTGTATAACGACCACCGAAATATCATGACACGCAATCAGTTCGCATGGAAACTAAGTAAATTGCTATCGAAGTGACTGGACAACGAAATCAAAGACTTCTGGCCAGTCCCTTTCACAGATGTTTATACGTAGCATTCAATTTTTCGTCTTGTTCAGAGCCTTCTAATCCTTCTTCATCTAATGGTTCCCAACCTTTCTGAATAAACCTAGACAAAGGATAATGGGTATAAATGCTGATATCTCTATTGGTGACTGAGGACGCTGTACTGAACAACACTGCATCAGTATTTACATCATTTGCAGACTAATAATTATAGTAATTAGAACTTGCGTATTTTTAGGTTGGTTAGTAAGTCCAAGTACTCGTAACAGCAAGCCATTAACGTTCATTTTCCCTGGGCAGCAGGCCAGGTGTTGAAATCTGGATGCGTGGATGCAAAACGGTTGGCCTATACTGATAGGCGTAGTCCACTTAATGTTGCAGTACGACCATATACTGGGTGATCAAAAAGTCAGTATAAATTTGAAAACTGAATAAATCACAGAATAATGTAGATAGAGATGTACAAACTGACACACACGCTTGGAATGACATGGGGTTTTATTAGACCCAAAAAAATACAAAAGTTCAAAAAATGTGCGACAGATGGCACTTCATCTGATCAGAACAGCAATAATTAGCATAACAAAGTAAGACAAAGCAAAGATGATGTTCTTTACAGGAAATGCTCAATATGTCCACCATCATTCCTCAGCAATACCTGTAGTCAAGGAATAATGTTGTGAACAACACTGTAAAGCATGTCCGGAGTTATGGTGAGGCATTGGCGTCGGATGTTGTCTTTCAGCATCCCTAGAGATGTCGGTCGATCATGATACACTTGCGACTTCAGTTAACCCCAAAGCCAATAATCGCACGGACTGAGATCTGGGGACCTGGGAGGCCAAGCATGACGAAAGTGGCGGCTGAGCACACGATCATCACCAAATGACGCGCGCAAGAGATCTTTCACGCGTCTTGCAATATGGGATGGAGCGCCATGTGGCATAAACATCGTACGTTCCGGCAGGTGTTTCTGATTCTCTCTCTCATTACAGCTCCTTTTATACACGATTGTCATGCGCAGTCACTGACGTTTTGCTGTCCAGCGCCATCTGTATGACATTTTGTGAACTATGTTTTTTTTGTGCTAATAAAAGCCCATGTCATTCCAAGCATGTGTGTCAATGTTTACCTCTCTATCTACATTATTCCGTCGTTTATTAAGTTTTCAAATTTATACTGACTTTTTGATCACCCGGTACTTGTGGTAACAGCAAGCCATTAATGTTCATTTTCCCCTGGGCAACAGGCCAGGTGCTTAAATCTGGATGTGTGGATGCAAAATGGTTGGCCTAAACTGATAGGCGTAGTCCACTTAATGTTGCAGTAGGACCATATATATATATTTTTTTTTTTCGCTACAGTGCAGATCGTACAGAGGTCCGGGTTCTGTGATAGAGTTTTAGTAATATACAGCGTGTAAGTGCTACAATTGCAGATAGTTTGTGTGGCGCCTTTACATATATATATATATATGTAAAGGCGCCACACAAACTATCTGCAATTGTAGCACTTACACGCTGTATATTACTAAAACTCTATCACAGAACCCGGACCTCTGTACGATCTGCACTGTAGCGAAAAAAAAAAAAAAATCGATTTTCAATATTTCGCGTAATTACTGACCAGATTTTAAATGCTGTCAAAATCTGCTCGTTATAAGTTATAAACTTATGTTAAAAGTGTAACATAATAAGGCAATAATGACAGTTAGAAATAGTGTGATTTTCTTTAGGTAGTGTAAGCTGACGGCGCACAGTTTACCCGGACTATACTCATCCGGTATTAGAGAATGAGAACGCTTAGCGACTTCCAACAATATTTACTTGTAATTTCACACTTTATACGAAACGTTTTCTCGCTGACACCCCTCACAAAACCATGAACGGAAACAATCTCGTCGCTTGCAAATTTTCGCTCTTCATGCAGTCAAACTTCAGCTTCCCGCATGAAGTTTTAATTTGTAACTTCCTTACTGCCGACTCTATTCGCAACGCAGTTTGCAGACAGTACCCACGTGTATCACTGAATGTTACTGCAAAATTCTATCACTGTATGACACACAGTTCAGGAGGTACCTCGTCTTGAACACAAAGATGTACGAAAAACTAACTATTGTTTAAAATTCTTGACGATGCAGCTTTTGAGGACGAAGTTCTGTAACAGGTGACGACTGCAAACCGATGGAAGTAAAACAAATCACGTCTACTACGTAGACAAATAACTGTTTCACACCTTTGTTTCGAAGTTAATGAAGTTAACAGATCTGGTATCTAATAAATTATTTTCTTCTATTACTGGTACGTAATGCAATTAAAAGTTCAAATTAAAAGCAATCTCAGTGACATACGACGGCGTGCTTTAAAGCCATTGAGCATGAAATTGCCAGACCACACACGAGCGTTGCGACACCTGTAAAAATTCGACGCCTTGGGGTCACTATCAACGATCATCCTCCCACTTAGCCCCAACCAATTTTCGTCTGCTACCAAAACTTAAAGAACTCCTCGGAATGGCTCTGAGCGCTAAGGGACTTAACTCCTGAGGTCATCAGTTCCCTAGAACTTAGAACTACTTAAACCTAACTAACCTAAGGACAACACACACATCCATGCCCAAGGCAGGATTCGAACCTGCGACCGTAGCGGTCGCGCTGTTCCAGACTGTAGCGCCTAGAACCGCTCGGCCACAGCGGCCGGCAACTCCTCGGAAGACTTCATTTTGATAGTGATGAAGCGGTGCAAGCAGAGCTTAAGTTGTGGCTCCCCAACAATGCCAAACATTCTACAGTTACGGTGTCACCAAACTGGTCTCTCGTTGAGAGAAATGCGTTCGTTGACAGGGTGATTATGTTGATAAATTCCATTACAGCACGCTGTTTCCAATGCACCGACTCGGGTGCGTTAAATCCCGCCGCGTTACACACCCTCTAACGGCAGAGTTTTGCAACTTGCGTGAGCAACGGAGTAATATGCAGGACGTGTAATACCTCAACCAACATTGAGAACAGAATAAAGAATTGGGAGGCACTGCTGTTCAGCGCGGCCTGCAGTACTGAAAGGTTCGATCAACACGTCAGTATTGCAGCAGTACGCCGTGAATTCAAATGGGGGAGGTACATTTTCGACAGACGGTAAAACAATCCTACTGCCACTACCGTAGGCTCCGTGTAGGGATCAATGTACGGGGAAGAAAGCATATACACAGTCGTTGGTCCCGCTCTCCATTTGAGGTTGGAATAGGAAATTTTGGCCTATCGTAGATGTACATGAAGATGTAGCTTTCTGCAGTGGTTCACACGAGCTATTCCACATCAGTGATCGTTTATAACACGTCCCATTTCGACTTCTCTGCTATCCCGACGTATGGCGCGCCACAGCTGATTAACGTACTGTTTCGAAGAGAACGTATGGTTTCTCCAGTCCGGTGCTGTACAGGTGCTGCAGGGAAGGAACGCGCGCCGGTCTTAACTCACAAGAAGGCGGCAGTGAGAGATTGCCCCTCTCGCCTGGAGCTTTTTCGCTTTACGCTGCACCAAGAGGGAGCGTGACTGTCCCGTATATATTACAGTAAATTTCGCGTTTAGATGCCGCGTTGCGGTTTCTGTTTGTTATTGCCCTTTAAGACTCTAATGACCCGTGCGCGGCGCATCCGCTCGCCTTTATAGCAGAAAGGGCGACTTCCGAAGGGACGCGATGGCGAAGGAGGGTGCACGCGGGGGAGGGGGGAGGACTGTGCGCCTGCGGCGAACAAGTGCTGCGAATGTACGGCCGCGGGGGCTGGGGGGGGGGGGGGGGGGGAGGGAGGTGGAAGGTGAGGTATGGGACGGCTTTTGTACATATATATATATATATATAAAGTTGCGGGGGAAGCAAGTTCCCGCGAACGGGAAATGCTGTCGATGAATATTTCAACGAACGGCGAGGATTTTATTACGAAATTCTTCGTACAGGTAACAGAGGAAGGCTCCGTCCGCACTTGAGCGGGCGTTATAGGGATTCCTGATGCCGGAAATTTATGCAGGGTGATGCGATATCTTCCGCCGGTTTATTACTTACGGCAAAATTCCGGCGCCGACCTGTTGTGAAAAAGTCTGTGCATCCTGAAGCAGGGTGCCTAGTTCCCCTGCAGCGGTAAAAGCTAGTGGATGAGGTTGCCTAGCTTCGTAGTCACCCCCGTCACCTGTGAAGCATGAGGATTACGACCCCGCAGGTTGTCGCATCACGCAGGGCTGTTTCCATGGCCTTCTTAACCATTGCGGGCTCCAGTACAAAGGGGGACGCGAGTAATGAAGCACGTGAATACGATCAGCATGCAGGTAGGGTAAGAAGAAAAGCAACGAAATAGCGCAGTCGTAAAGTAAATCTGGACTGCAAGTGGCCATCTCCCGACTTACGAGAAGAAAGTTATACGAACATCACTTCGAAGTGACAGTACCGATATCATACACAAAACTAGAATTACTGTGATCTGTTTTCTCGTTATTACCAGGTAAAACATGTCACTTTAGGTTTAGAGCATCATTTTGTCGTTAGGAGACTATTCAAAGGCCTAACTTCCGTGAAGTCACCTAAGTGATGTATTGCCATTTGTTGCCGATGTTTCGCAACTGGTATTGTTGGAATGTTTAACCGTAATGAATTAAAGTTGAAGACTTATCCTCTACCAACGGCAAACTGAAATTTGAAAAAAAATTACATATAGTCAATATATTCGTATTTCAAGTGAGAAGTGAAAGAAACACAGAACAAGAATCTCAATTATACGTAAAAATTTTACAGACCTCGCAAATGTCTGAGCACTATGATACTTAACATCTGTGGTCATCAGTCCCCAACAACAACAACAACATTAACAATATAAACCGTAGCGCACACTACCCAACCACGATATTATTGCACTTGGCCTTCTGTGGTCGTTATCAGAAACAGGCGGTGATGCTGCAGTAAAGAAGTACAGTGGTCACTAAGGAAAACGCGTTGCACTTTGAACAATTTCAAGACAGTTGTGCCTATACTATCAAGTGTTTCGGCCTGTCCTCGTGAAATATCATGGCAAAAACTCACGATAAGCCGACCGAAGTGCGCTCCCTCCCAGATGCGGTAACATCACGCTCGACTAACAGCTTATGTGCTCGAGAATTGACGTTCTGCACGGGTAACGTATACAGAGGGGCTGCTATTAGTGCTACGCCGCAGTCCGGGACATTTATGAGGAAACTTCCTGTCTGGATGGTAGCGAGTGCTGACAGGGACCGTAAAAAAGATTAAGGAGCGCCGTAAACACCCCGGTAGCGCAAGTGAGGCGATCCCGCACGGCACAGTGAACGGAGGTCGCGCGGAGAGAAAGTGCGATCCCACTTGCAAAGCCAGGCCGCAGGCGATTCTTTAATCGTTACTCTCAAGGTAAACATCGAAACATTTCTTTGTAAATACGGCAGAGGAGGTCATTAACGATCAGAGGGGAAAAGCCTCAGTCGCGATGAAAATACGTTGACAGGTTTGCATAATAAGAGACACACGCGTTATACACTCGTCCGACTGACAAACACGTCACAGGACAACTGGATTTTTGTTATTCGATGCAATTCTCAAAAATTCTCGAGAAAAGCGACTTTGAAGATTTCCAAGAAGCTTCAAAGCACTGAAGTTAAGTAAATTTTCATGACAAGACACTTGACGCAATCCGTAGTGACATAGATTGATAATCAGGTAAGCGGCGAATTCCTAGGGTCTTCTTTTTCGTTATGTTCGAATTCTTAACAACATTTATATCTAAAATTTATCAACTATGGGGTGCTCGGAAATTCCCGTTACTAACTTCTACGACTTGTACACGGGAGTTAGTAGGTAATATTTTGATTTAGGACTCATGTCTGCAAACACACTCTGCTTAAGTCGGATCGGCTGATGTAATGTGACGTTCATCCTACCTCTCTGACCTGGTTCAAGCTTCCTTCGAGTGTTAGGACAACACGATTGAGTAAATGTTTGCAGAATACACCGACATGATCCTTCTGTATGCTGAACCTCACGGTAGTGGAAGAGCTGCCTGTCGCCTGTATCAAGATAGTTAACCACAATGTACGACTCCATAGCGTACCGTTTTCGCCACAATTACGCAATGGCTTCGGGAAAAGGGTACCTTCACCGTCAGCAGGTGCGGCTGTGGTGCTCCAAGGAGACGCCCAACACCTGAATTGGAAGAGATCATACTGCATCACACTGAAGAGAACCTAAACGAGCACGCGAAAATTTGTGCGTGTTCCTGTGGTTATTAATGAACTGAATTGTAAAACACGTGGTGTACTGGGTCACGCCTGATAAATTATTTGTAAAATTGGTCGCATTACCAACATGTTTTTAAACGTCTGTAGAACGGAAACTGTACCTTCCAGGACATGGTTCCGACGGAAAATATTTACTTACTCCTCTCTACAATTCCTATAAGTGTTTAACGAGTTTTCCCAAACATGTTAATCAGTTGATCAATATATTGCTGGTTGGAATCTTGCTATGATTTTTTCTGGGCTAGTTGTAATGCTTGAATACGAATATTTACTGACGTTTAAAGGGCATGCAAACCGTCCTACTACGAGTTTAAAGACGAATACAAAATTTCCAGTCAAAGAAAAGTGCGTACATATGACTAGCTGACCTCATTACGCCAATCATCCAGTGTTTTGACATTTACGGTATATGATTAATCCCTCGTGATGAGACTCTCCTAATATTTTTAATTATATCTAGTACAGACGACGCAGATATAAAGGATCGCAGTAAAAGTTGTGCATAACGACACTTGACATTTAGCGAAGAGGTACTGCATTCTATTAATTACTGGAAACAGCATAAACAGGTCATACGTGAACGATGCTGATTTCTACAGCAAGGTTCCAATTTCAGGAGGAATAAACATGAAAACCTGTAGAAGATCGACAATTGCTGCAGAACTCGCAGTAGAGAATATGTGTAACGTATTGCGTGTAAATAAGGGAAGATATTCTTGTCTGCTCGATCATGCCATTGGCGAGAAATCACTTCAGGGAGTAACAATCGTAAAATACCTACTAGGGGTCAAAAGTGTAATGTGAAAAGGTTTCTCTGAGACGTCAGACAGTCACAGTTTCTCTTATTGTAACGTTTCGTGGACCACAATCAGAGATGCGACAACAATATTTGCAGATTACACTGCAAGTAACGAGTAACACCAGTGTCGAAACATCAATAGTTAAAACGGAACAACCTTTGTTTTGACCGCTATCTTATTTCTGCTACACGACAGAGTTGATTGAGGTCACGAGTTGTAAGTATCCATTGCAAGTTTATGAACGCTGGTTAACAATATCCAAAGAATCAGAGTAATTGAGGAGACTGAAGATACCAGAAGAAGACTGCCACATGATACTAAGAAAGTGAGTGATTATTATTAAACAAAATATGTGACCGACAGGCTAACAAACGAAGAGAATATTGGCTCACATTGGCTTATCGTACTCATCACGATGGCCACAGCACCCCATAGCAAGACAGTGAAGAACAACTTTAAAAGATTGTCACATTTTTGAAACAGTCACGGTCGATTGATAGTCAGTATGGCTTTAAGGTGAAATGCTCACGCAAACCTAGGATATGTCAGGGTGAGATTCATTGGAAGGATATTAAAGCAGTATAATTGATCCACGAAAGAAGTGGCTTGCAAAACACTTATTCGACCATTTCTTGAATGTTGCTGATAAGTCTCGGATCCTTA
This sequence comes from Schistocerca serialis cubense, assembly GCF_023864345.2. Classification (NCBI taxonomy): domain Eukaryota; kingdom Metazoa; phylum Arthropoda; class Insecta; order Orthoptera; family Acrididae; genus Schistocerca; species Schistocerca serialis. The sequence goes on from NC_064638.1 coordinate 159,429,098, forward strand.
CCAGTTTCGATTATTAGAAGAAAGAGAGAGAGAGAGAGTAGATCCAACGAACGGCGCGTTTTGTCGGGGGTTCGTTTATTAAACGCGAGACTGTTACGGAAACGGTCAAACGCTCGAGTGGCAGTCGCTACAAGAATAGCGTTGGACGTCACAGAGAGAGTTGTTGTTGACAATCCGAGAGCTGTCGAAGAAGAATCTGGCAACGTATTTCTCTGCCCCTCATTCGACTCCGGAAATGGCAATATGAGAAAATGAAAGAAATTAGAGCCAACAGGGAGACGATAGTGCTGCCAAAGTCCACGAAGTACACAAACGTTGCGACTTGTGCATACGGTACGTGGGCCCCAACGTGGTATAGGCAAACGCAACGCGCTCCAGCGGCAATTGGCTGTATCTGGCTCGTAAATCACACTGTTTACGAAATGGACGGGGGTAAAATTCCTATATTAGCTCTACTGAAACGTAAACTTCCTCCGTTATCCATACCCTAGTCGGGATGTTATAAGACAAAAAGGAAAATACCATGTCCAGTGAATAAGGATATCGCTCTAGTGCCACCGTCATTTTTACCCTAAAAACTAACTGGGACGGTTGTTTGCCACCAATACAAGTTCCGCTCACGAAAGATAATTTATTATGCCTCTGACCTTTTGTTAAAAAAGAAAGGAATAAGTAAAAGGGTACAAGGGTACAATACTTTTATTATATTTTATTTGTTTCATTTTTTTGTTTTTATCTTTTTTTTAAATCTTCTTCCGGAGGTGTCCACAGCAGCCAGACGGTGGGATGTCCAGGCCGTCTTCTCGTGCAGCGAGGGTGAAACTATAATTACAGTTGGTGTATGTCATCAGTCCAGCATGTGCTTTATCCGCAGTCTTTTCTCCCACCCGGTACCCTTCAATGATCTGGAGGTCGCGTAAACAACGACCCCAAGCATTTCGCAAAGAGCGGAATAAACGACGACTTGCGCCGTAAAACCCTGTAGTTGCTCGTTAAACAGAGCCAAAAATCTAACAACCCTGCGAAGCGCTCAATAAAAAGTATGACAATGCCATACCCTTAACCCACACCGTGGCGTTACAACAAGTAGCAGGGTAGTCAGTGAAGTCGGGATGGATCAGTTCGGTGGGCTCTACGGACTGAGGCGTCCGTCGCAGCAACAATGCGAACACGCGCCGTGTGAGGAGCCTGGACGCGGCAGCCGTATCACAAACGAAATGGTAAGTGTCGGTTCCCTAAGCCGCCCACAAACGTTCGACAACCGTGTCTAGCTTTTTACAGTTCCTGAAAGAGTAACGTTACTAACTGAAATATACTTATGACAAATTAGACCAAGAAAAATGCGTTTTTAATGGTTCACAAATGTACCGTTGCCTTAATACGGTATACTCACGTAATATGCAAGTAACAATAGTTCTTTATCTACGAATATGACGTTTCTCGTCATTTTATTACAACGAATCATAAAAAAAAACGGCTAGTTTTCGAGAGCTCTTTAATTTGCTGATGTCCAGATACGGTATATATACATATGGGCTTCAACTGAAAGCCAATATGGCGCTTCGTGACTCTGTACTAGGGTGATGGCGTGCTTGTGACGTGGGTGGCGTTCTGCTGTCCCATTGGTCAACGTTAAACACACGTTTAGAATATCTGACGTGTTAGATATTGTTTTGCACGCTTAGCAGGAATTCCCAACGTGCTATTCCACGCTATGACGTCAGAAGCTAGGCACGCTCACCGTTCATCGTCTTAAGTTAGCTTGTAAAGGAGAGACGTAGATGATGGACATACGATGTACGAGGAAAGAGGGAACAAGTGGCTTGCCCAGATGGAGCGTCGGCTGACTGTGACGGACAACGCAGCGACAGTAGGGCTGCCGACAGGTGCCTTTGTTCTGGGACGCGGCACTCTCTCCCACCCCTGTGCTAATGGCGGCGGTGGTCAGGCTATTGTCGGGCAGAGGCGCCAGCCTCGACTGGGGCAGCCCTCCCAGCGAGTGGCGACCAGATCGTATCTCCGGAGTGCCGCGGAATGCGGGCCACGCTCTGCTCTCGTCAGCTCCCCGCTAAGAGAGGCTCCAGCAGATAAGGAGACACTCTGCTGGAAAGCTGGAGAGCGCTTAGTGCCTCTAAAGGCTAACGGGACCGCTGACCGCCGCGGCAGGCACGCGGAAGCCTCCCAACAATAGCTGCCGAGGTGTTTACCGCTGCGACCGCCAGCAACTTGCCAGCAGTGAGGTGTAGGCGATCTTCAAAGTTAACAGCGTTCCACGCACGTACTTGGACGTACGTGACAACAACAATAAACAGAGAATATTTTCCTGATGTTCTGCAACTAGTATTTATTCACTCAAATTATGAATACACAAATTTCTGCGCCTAACAATTTATGGAGATATGAAACATAATGATCACTTACGATCAGTCACAGATAAAACACGTGGCAAACTTTGGTTCAATGGTAGTGCACAGAAGAAAATGGTAACTGAAAACGGATGTCTTTAGTTTACAGCTGAACTCTGAGAGCATGACATACGCCAACATGAGGTGTTCTAAGAAGTATTTTATGTTTTGTAGTGCATGTTTACCGCTGGTCTTTTACTTTTGACAGTGTCTAGTGGCATAGAAGCTTTAAGATATGATATTCTACAGGACAACATAAATATCTTAATACTATTAAAAAAACACAATGCTCTATAAAATTACATTTATTTGGTCACGAACCGGCTTTCTGATTTTCAGGCCGTCTTCAGCTGACAACTGAGTGTCGCAAACACAGATAAATATGGTATGCTATTTACACAGAATTAGTTGTACAGAAAATACGAAGATGATAACTGTCGCAAACACAGATAAGCACGATGTGCGATTTATGCAGATATTATATGTACAAATGGTTCAAATGGCTCTGGGACTTAACACGTCAGGTCATCAGTTCCCTAGAACTTAGAACTACTTAAACCTAACCTATGGACGTCACACATATCCATGCCCGAGGCAGTATTCGAACCTGCGACAGTAGCAGCAGTGCGGTTCCGGACTGCAGCGCCTAGAACCGCACGGCCACAGCGGCCGGCTTGTGAATGTCATTTATATTAAAGTTCTTATACTGTACTCTCGCCTAGAATGATGTGATCTCCGTACTACGGCGTTAGGAGACTGTCGGTGTTTTGTTTAGATGGTAAATGACGTAACTGTATTGAAAATAATACGTTAATTACGTTTGACAGTTCTACTCATACGACGTTATATGTTTAGAACGGTTATACACATGGGCAGCGGTATTATTTTATTAACTAAATTCTCTCACGATTACTGTTGCAGACATAATTTCCGATTTATCCTTCTATGATGTTCTAAAAGTTCAATAAACATTTCAGGTACTATTTGTGTCCAAATTCTCTGCGCACGTTTAATATTTCCTTTGGGTATTTTCTTGTGCCTATGAAGATTTCCGGTTCTTTAAGAATGTTCATTGCAAGACCTTTTGGTATTCTATGCAGAATATGGAGCGTTTTCGATAGCATGAGCAATCTGGGCCTGATTTTTTCAAATGTTGAAAGAAGCACGAACGATTATTCCTGCTGTTCCTAATGTGTCCTTTACGTATGACGTTAAAAATTCTTCCTGCTTGGCCAATTTTAAAGTTATTACAGTTGCTACATGTGATATATATTTGTGTGTGTGATTTTATATATGCCTGGATTATCATACGCAGGTGTTCTAGTGGTGGCGGAAAGTAATTTTATTGAAAGGTTGTTGTTGGTTGGAAAGGCTGGTTGAGTATACGGAGGTGCTTGACAACGGCGATAAATGCCGAAAGTCTGTCGTTAATAAAGACTAATTACTATAATCAGCTATTCTGGTGCATCTTTCTGATAATCATGCCATTATCTGACATATATTGTGCTGCTGACCCTAAAGAAGGATTGGAAGAAATGAGACGTTTGAATCTGTTTTGTAGATATCGGAGTTCGATTCTTTAAGGAACTGGGAGTGGGGGGAGGTGAGGTTGCTGGTGTCAATTATCCTCCACTAGCCAGTCGTAGCACTGAAAAACCTGAGTTGCTCGGTGAGTGCGCTAAAGTTTCTTTGTAAGGCTTCCGTCTGAGACTGTGTACACATCTGCCAGCAGACGTTGCTGACGCAGCACAGTTAAACGATGCCACTATTTGTTCAGACTTCTTCCGAAGCCTGCTGCTCATCAGCATGACTAAAATCCATACGCCACCGTTCAGCGTCCGAGGCAGGCCGGGACGTGTGCGGCGATTGGAGGTCGGTACCGGACATAAGACACGCTATAGTCGTAGCCTTGTGACACGCTTGCTGGAGGGCCTTCGGCAGGAGCCTGGCGCTCGTAAAGCACGCTGTGGTCCCGCCGCCGGCTGTGCTCTGCTGAGTCGGTCGCCGGATCCCCCCGTAAGCCCGCCCCCGCCCCGCCCCGCCCCGGCGGGCCCTAATGCTCCTCCGCCAGATGGGACGCGGCCGTGGGCCTCCGTGGAAAGATTTGTGTGTGGCGGCCAGGCATTTCCATCCCGCCTGCGTGGGGAGGCTCCCCGCTGACTTTAATAAGCCGGAGACCCCCTCCCGTCGCAGTTATTGCCTCTATTATCATTTTTCTTTGTGTGCGCTAGGTAATAAAATACACGCTGGCTACTGTTACCGACACGGGAGGGCCGAGTAGGACTCGAGTAGCGCGAGGGCCAGTGTCAGACCGAGACGCGTGCTGTCCCAATCCCGAGATGTATGGTTTCAATCGGAAGGACACACACACACACACACACACACACACACACACACACACAGATGCGTCAGTCCTGCCGGGAGATTCGCCGTAACAAACAGCTCTCCAGGGTACACTGTGCGTTGTCGGCATATGCTGTCTCTATCTGCTCCGGTAGCCCTCTGGCATCTGCAAAATAACACTTCGCAACGTAACTCGCTTGCTAGGGGTTCCGCAATAGTTCGCTTTTACGAAGAGCTAAGATGAGCTTCACCAAAGTACTCCGGTCCAGACTGTATACCAGTGAGGTTTCTTTTGGAGTGTGCTGATACAATTGTTCCAGACCCAGCAATCATACACTCCTGGAAATTGAAATAAGAACACCGTGAATCCATTGTCCCAGGAAGGGGAAACTTTATTGACACATTCCTGGGGTCAGATACATCACATGATCACACTGACAGAACCACAGGCACATAGACACAGGCAACAGAGCATGTACAATGTCGGCTCTAGTACAGTGTATATCCACCTTTCGCAGCAATGCAGGCTGCTATTCTCCCATGGAGACGATCGTAGAGATGCTGGATGTAGTCCTGTGGAACGGCTTGCCATGCCATTTCCACCTGGCGCCTCAGTTGGACCAGCGTTCGTGCTGGACGTGCAGACCGCGTGAGACGACGCTTCATCCAGTCCCAAACATGCTCAATGGGGGACAGATCCGGAGATCTTGCTGGCCAGGGTAGTTGACTTACACCTTCTAGAGCACGTTGGGTGGCACGGGATACATGCGGACGTGCATTGTCCTGTTGGTACAGCAAGTTCCCTTGCCGGTCTAGGATTGGTAGAACGATGGGTTCGATGACGGTTTAGATGTACCGTGCACTATTCAGTGTCCCCTCGACGATCACCAGTGGTGTACGGCCAGTGTAGGAGATCGCTCCCCACACCATGATGCCGGGTGTTGGCCCTGTGTGCCTCGGTCGTATGCAGTCCTGATTGTGGCGCTCACCTGCACGGCGCCAAACACGCATACGACCATCATTGGCACCAAGGCAGAAGCGACTCTCATCGCTGAAGACGACACGTCTCCATTCGTCCCTCCATTCACGCCTATCGCGACACCACTGGAGGCGGGCTGCACGATGTTGGGGCGTGAGCGGAAGACGGCCTAACGGTGTGCGGGACCGTAGCCCAGCTTCATGGAGACGGTTGCGAATGGTCCTCGCCGATACCCCAGGAGCAACAGTGTCCCTAATTTGCTGGGAAGTGGCGGTGCGGTCCCCTACGGCACTGCGTAGGATCCTACGGTCTTGGCGTGCATCCGTGCGTCGCTGCGGTCCGGTCCCAGGTCGACGGGCACGTGCACCTTCCGCCGACCACTGGCGACAACATCGATGTACTGTGGAGACCTCACGCCCCACGTGTTGAGCAATTCGGCGGTACGTCCACCCAGCCTCCCGCATGCCCACTATACGCCCTCGCTCAAAGTCCGTCAACTGCACATACGGTTCACGTCCACGCTGTCGCGGCATGCTACCAGTGTTAAAGACTGCGATGGAGCTCCGTATGCCACGGCAAACTGGCTGACACTGACGGCGGCGGTGCACAAATGCTGCGTAGCTAGCGCCATTCGACGGCCAACACCGCGGTTCCTGGTGTGTCCGCTGTGCCGTGCGTGTGATCATTGCTTGTACAGCCCTCTCGCAGTGTCCGGAGCAAGTATGGTGGGTCTGACACACCGGTGTCAATGTGTTCTTTTTTCCATTTCCAGGAGTGTATTATGCAACCGCTCGTTCGTCGGAATTTCCTTACCCACTGCCGGCCGCGGTGGTCTCGCGGTTCTAGGCGCTCAGTCCGGAACCGCGCGACTGCTACGGTCGCAGGTTCGAATCCTGCCTCGGGCATGGATGTGTGTGATGTCCTTAGGCTGGTTAGGTTTAATTAGTTCTAAGTTCTAGGGGACTGATGACCACAGATGTTAAGTCCCATAGTGCTCAGAGCCATTTCAACCATTTTGAACCTTACCCACTGACTGGATAGTTAGCACAAGTCACATCAATAACCAAGAAAGGAAATAGGAGTAATCCACTAATTTACAGACCCATACGACTAACGTCGATTTTCAATGTGGTTTTGGAACATATAGTGTGTTCGAACATTATGAATTACCTCGAATAAGACGATTTATTGACATATAGTCGACAGGGATTCAGAAAACATAGTTCTTGTGAGACACAAACAAACAAATGTGTGTGAAATCTTATGGGACTTAACTGCTAAGGTCATCAGTCCCTAAGCTTACACACTGATTGACTTAAATTATCCTAAGGACAAACACAAACACCCATGCCCGAGGGAGGACTCGAATCTCCGCCGGGACCAGCCGCACAGTCCATGACTGCAGCGCCTAAGACCGCTAAGCTAATCCCGCTCGGCTTGTGAGACACAACTAGCTCTCATTCTCATGAGGTAATGAGTGCTATCGACTAGAGACAACAGCTTGATTCCACATTTTTAGATTTCCAGAATCCTTTTCACACCGTTCCTCATAAGCGTCTTCTAATCATAATGCGAGCTTTCGGAGTATCACCTCAATGATTTAGACAAGATATCTGTATGGCGCGAGAAGTGGAAACTGACTCTAAACAATGAAAAATGTGAAGCCATCTACACGAGTATTAAAAGAAATCCGTTAAATTTCTGTTACACGATAAATCACATAAATGAAAATTACGTAACTGCGTCACTGTTGTGGTCTTGCTATGGCCATCTCGTTAATGTGTCCTCATTTACCTATTAGTTCTTCAGTCCGTTCAAAAAACGTTCAAATGGTCATCAGTCCCTAAGCTTACACAGTACTTAACCTAAATTATCCTAAGGACAAACACACACACCCATGCCCGAGGGAGGACTCGAACCTCCGCCGGGACCAGCCGCACAGTCCATGACTGCAGCGCCCCAGACCGCTCGGCTAATCCCGCGTGGCTCTTCAGTCTGTGTGATTCTGTTGTTTTTTTTTTTATATAGCCTCTTGCACTACGCCCATTTGTACTTCATCATGCACATCTGCTAATCTTGTTTATTTATGTCCGTCAGTATTCACACAAAACACCTGTTGTGTATTGTTTGTATTTGCCAAGCTGTGAATGTATCAAAAGCTTTGCGGCGTGGAGTAAGTAATAATGAGTGTTGGGCGACAGTAGCAAAATGCATGAGATGTTACAACCGTCCTTTAACGCACTCAAAGACTGAAATTAGTCTTGACCACTGTATTTATTAATTTTATATTGCCTTACGCGTTTCAGCCTTGTGCCATTTTCAAGGGCTCAAAATATCTATAAGACATTCTTAGGTAAAACGAAACTGAATTTCTAAAACATGCAAATATATATATTGTCTATTTTACTTAAAGACATCTGAGAATAGCTTAAGACCAAAAAGCCTAATGCTGTATAAAATTAATAAATACAGTGGTCAAGACTTTTATCACTTTTTGAGTGCACTGCGAGATAATCATACATCTAAGGCGAAAACATGTCCTTCAACAGGAAAGAGAAGTGATTAGGGGCGCAGGTGGAGATCTCAACGCCACGACAGGCGAGCAACTCGATTTCCGTACGCACTCTAGCTTGCGAAAGGCTTGCACCTGGGGAGTTCGACAACTGACGCCTTGGCAGCAGTTGAGAGCGAATCACACGCCCAAAACGGCGCGGTCATGGCTAATTACAACCGAGTTAAAGCCGTAAAGCCGCCGGACAGCGCGCATTAGACACACCTCTGCTATCCGGCAGTCGTTTTCTTCTCTTCACTGGTGGTTAGCGACAAGTGCCTCATTACGAAACCGAGTTCTTTCCCACAAGACAAGGAGTGGAAAAGGAGAGTCGCCGCACGGAGCGTATCATCACGGCTTCCCGCGTCCGTAATCAGTCTCTCCATTGCGAATTCCAAATGTGTTAATGCGGCCTTTAGCGCTCTCTTATTAGCTGGTGCGGTACGTCCTTCACGTGCTTATGTAAGATGTATGAGATGTAGAAGAAGGTATTTACGTGTCATTTGGCGTGCCTGCGGCTCTCCGCGAAGCTTGCAAGTGACATTTAGGCGGAAATAAAGCTTACGCGTTTGTACATGCCAGTGTAAATGTCGCACAAAGAATTTCTTAGTTTCTTACGACGGAATAAAGGTAGGAACGGTGCTGCATTGTAAATACTTATTATTAATTGTAGGGGACTGCAGGTCAGGAAAGGTCAAAATCGTAATTTTAGAGAAAAGTGTTACAAGAATTACCTGCGTTACTATTGTTATTATTAAGTGATTTCATTGTAATTAGTTAAATTACTGCTACCTAAACACGCACAACAGGAATACTACGGTGAAAGAACTGCAGAAGCTAAATGTCGGGAAAACAAATATCACGAAGATAAACAGAATGATGTAAAGGCAAAGTATCACAGATGAAGGAAAAACGCTATAAAGTATCTTTAAAGTTGAGTAGTTGAACCTTTTTATCAGCGAAGATGGGAAGATAGCAGAATTAATTGAGGTCTAGTCGGGCAATATTGCGATCTGTGTATTCAGAGTTTTTGCGGTATTCAGGTTCAGATGTAACACTGGCCCTATGTTGGCCTGCATGGGAACGTGAGGGCAGGCATACTCATCGTCACATTTCTGGTCAACCACCTCCGACCACCACCAGGGAATGTCGTCGTATTGCGCACCTGCGTCTGCCATCCGAGAAGAAGTAACGGACGGCCTGCGAGATTCCGTGCCATCCCGTACCATTGGTCGTAGGCTACCAGCAACCAGATTGGGGAACTACTGTCCGATGAATAGGATACCGTTTAACGCCACAACAAACGGCTGTCTTTGAAGTGGTGCCGTGTGCGGGATGCATGGACTGGTGATGAACGGCGACACATCGTGTTCAGCGATGAATCGCTGTCCTACAGTATTGCGAGTGACCATCGTCAGCGAGTATGGCGGCTACCTGGGGAGATGCCCCATTCTTCCATTCTTTCAATGTTTTAGAGAAGCACAGCAGATCAATGTGTGTGTGAATTCCTAAGGGACCAAACAGCTGGGGTCATCGGTCCATAGACTTACACACTACGTAAACTAACTTATGCTAAGAACACCACACACGCCCATGCCCGAGGGGCGGGAGGGGCCGCGCAATCCGTTACACAGCGCCTAAAACCGCGCGGCCCCTTCGCGCGGCAAGCACAGCAGAGCTAACTCGTGGCGTCATGATGTGGGGAGCCGTCGACTGTGACTTTAGGGGAAGACTAGTGGTGACTGAGGGGTTTCGAAGACACAACAATACGCCACGGGTATTCAGCGACCTCGTATGTTAACCACTCGTGCGACATTATTGTTAGGCCTTTTTTTCAACTGGGCAGTGTTCGTGTCTCTATGAACTGTTTGCTTGATACTGATGTGCCCCCATGGCTAGCAAGATCCCCAGATCTGTCACAGACAGGTGTGTGTGGGGAACCAACTCGGATATCAATGCTGTCCCAATGCTAGTAGTCAGGATATTAGGAGCCAGTTACGTCTGTGTGCGAGCTGGCCTCAGGAGATGAAACAACGGCTTTATAGCTCCCTACTCAACCGAATCAGTGCATGGGACTGCAAGGCTGTACACATAAGTGGGCTCACACCGACAAGTTCTTCGTAAAACTGACTCGATTTTGTAATCCATGAAATAACATCACATACACTCTCAAACCGTGAAGTTGCTTTACTCTTCCACTTGTGGGTGCTGTGTATATAAATGGAACGATAAGAAGCGTTAATTACTGATGCCAAGCGAGGAAGCCTCGGCCGTGCTCAACAGAGCGGTTAGCAGGGTCTGTATGTAGGTGCAGATCGAGAGTACTTGGGAACAGCAGAAAGTTGCAGGATATCCTCATACAGGGTGTTTATAAATTAGTTATACATAAGTAACCTTTAATTGTGAAAAGGGTAAATAACTTACAGAAATTTTTGATACGGCAGCACTGAATACAGTATATCTTCAAGTCTTATTTCCGCCTAACACCGTTAGTTCCCGACGTTCCTGCTAGGTGGCTTGCACGAATGAGTTATTCCAACAGTCATCATGGAGTTGTATAATGGTGCAGAGAGTGCGCATTGCTGTTTGCGTTTTCTTGAATTCAAATCTCTTATTACAATTCTCCTCGTAGACAAACTGTTATATGCTGGTCCAATCGTTTCACCTAAACTGGCTGTGTGCCACATAGGACGCCGGGTGAGGGTCGGCCAGCAGTCTCTGACCTAGCAATTGAAAAGCTGTAACTGGCACATCGTACCATTATTGAACATTATCTAACGCCTCAGTTACAGTAGGATATGGGCACAGAATTTATTTCCAGCAAGAAGGCGCGTCACAACATTTCACAGTGAGGTTGTAGCGTACCTCCGCAGAACTGTGCCGACTTGGAATGGTACAGTATCCTGGCCACCACGATCACCTGATTTAGCCCGGATGGACTTTTGTGCATGTGCATGTGGTCACATTACAGGCACAGTGAGCCGCGCTGCTGCTACGGTCGCAGGTTCGAATCCTGCCTCGGGCATGGATGTGTGTGATGTCTTTAGGTTGGTTAGGTTTAATTAGTTCTAAGTTTTAGGGGACTGATGACCACAGCAGTTGAGTCCCATAGTGCTCAGCGCCATTTTAAAGATACAGTGTTTGTTGCTCCGCTTCCGGGAAATGCTGACGAGCTACGACAACGGATAACACGTGGAGTTGCCATCGCACATGAAAGACTTGATTCATAGGACTTGACAGGAAATGGGACATTTGTCGTGTTACAAAAGGTAGGCACAATGAAACATTTGTAACTACATGTTAAATATTTTAGTTCTGCATCAAACATTTCAGTAAGTTATTTACTTTTTCTACAATTAAAAGTTACTTTTGTATGTTGTTGTGGTCTTCAGTCCGCTCTCCATGATACTCCATCCTGTGAAGGCCTCTTCATCTCTGAACAACTACTGCAACCTACACCCTTCTGAATTTCTCACTACTGTATTAATCTGTTGGTCTTCTTCTACGATTTTTACGCCTCACACTTCCATCCATCGATGTCTCAGAATGTGTCCCACCAACCGATCCCTTCTTCTAGTCAGAACGTGTCACAAATTTCTTTGCTCCCCAATTCTGCTCAGTACCATCTCATCAGTTACGTGATCTACCAATCTAATCTTCCACATTCTCCTGTAGCACCACATTTCAAAAGTTTCTATTCTCTTCCGGTCTAAACTGTTTATCGCCCATGTTTCACCTCCATACATGCCTACACTCCATACAAATACGTTCAGAAAATACTTCATGACACTTAAATGTGTACTCGACGTTGACAACTGTCTCTTCTTCAGAAACGCTTTTCTTGCCATTGCCAATCTAAATTTTATATCCTCTCTACTTAGGCGATCGTTAGTTATTCTGCTGCCCGCAAAAAAAAGACAACATCTCATCTACTACTTTATATGTTTCCTTTTCGAACCTAATTCCCGCAGTATCTCCTGATTTAATTCGACTACATTCCATTATCGTAGTTTTGCTTTTGTTGATGTTCATCGTATATCCTCCTTTCAAGACCTTGTCCATTCCGTTCAACTGCTAATTCTAGTCCTTTGCTGTCTTTCGGGATTACAGTGTCATCGGCAAACCAGGGACTTTTTATTTCGTTTCCCCGGACTTAAACTTTTACTACAAATTTTTCTTTTATCTTATTTATAGCTTGCTCATTGTACAGATTGAATAATATCGGAGGTAGGCTACAACCCTGTCTCACTCCATTCTCGACCACTGCTTCCATGTCCCACGAGTCTTGTAAGCGCCATCTGGTTTCTGTACCAGTTGTTGATAGCCTTTCGCTCCCTGCACATTACCCCCGCTACCCTCAGAATTTCAAATGGTTCAAATGGCTCTGAGCACTATGGGACTTAACTGCTGATGAGGTCACTAGTCCCCTAGAACATAGAACTATTTAAACTTAACTAACCTAAGGACATCACACACATCCATGCCCGAGGCAGGATTCGAACGTGCGACCCTAGCAGCATCAGAATTTCAAAGAGAGTACTCAAGTAAGCATTGTCTAAAGCTTTCTCCAAGTCTACAAATGCTATACACGTAGGTTTGTCATTCATTATCTTCTGTGAGAAGTTGTAGGGTTAGTATTTTTTCCGGAATCCAAACTGATCTTCTGCATGTGCAAAGAATTCGTGTCAGTATTTTGCAACCAAAACTTATTGAGCTGATAGTTCGGTAATATTCACAGCTGTCACTTTTCTGTAACTGTTGTTGTTGGGATCTTCACTTCTGAGACTGGTTTGATGCAGCTCTCCATGCTTCTCACTATCCTGTGCCAGCTTCTTCATCTCCCAGTAACTACTGCAACCTACATCCTTCTGAATCTGCTTAGTGTATTCATCTCTTGGTCTCCCTCTACGATTCTTACTCTCCACGCTGCCCTCCAATGCTAAATTGGTGAGCCCTTGATGCCTCAGAACATGCCCTACCAACCGATCCCTTCTTCTAGTCAAGTTGTACCACAAACTTCTCTTCTCCCCAATCCTATTCAATACCTCCTCATTAGTTATGTGATCTACCCATCTTATCTTCAGCATTCTTCTGTAGCACCACATTTGGAAAGCTTCTGTTCTCTTCTTGTCCAAACTATTTATGGTCCATGTTTCACTTCCATACATGTCTACACTCCATACAAATACTTTCAGAAACGACTTCCTGACACTTAAATCTACTCTCGATGTTAACAAATTTCTCTTCTTCAGAAACGCTTTCCTTGCCATTGCCAGTCTACATTTTATATCCTCTCTACTTCAACCATCATCATTTATTTTGCTCCCCAAATAGCAAAACTCCCTCACTACTTTAGGCGTCTCATTTCTAATCTAATTCCCTCAGCATCACCCGATTTAATTCGACTACGTTCCATTATCCTCGTTTCGCTTTTGTTGATGTTCATCTTATATCCTCATTTCAAGACACTGTCCATTCCGTTCAACTGCTCTTCCAAGTCCTTTGCTGTCTCTGACAGAATTACAATGTCATCGGCGAACCTCAAAGTTTTTATTTCTTCTCCACAGATTTTAATACGTACTACGAATTTTTCTTATGTTTCCTTCACTCTGTTACTAATTTATTTAAAAGGAGCCTGTACATTGGATGACCTCAGGTGGGCCGCCATCGGAGAACGGGATAAGCTGTGGTAACCACTAGAGCATATTGGGGACTGTGGTGTCACCGCCAGACACCACACTTGCTAGGTGGTAGCTTTAAATCGGCCGCGGTCCATTAGTACATGTCGGACCCGCGTGTCACCACTGTCAGTGATCGCAGACCGAGCGCCACCACACGGCAGGTCTCGAGAGACGGACTAGCACTCGCCCCAGTTGTACGGACGACTTAGCTAGCGATGCAACACTGACGAAGCCTCGTTTATTTGCAGAGAAGATAGTTAGAATAGCCTTCAGCTAAGTCAATGGCTACGACCGAGCAAGGCGTCATAGCAATTGATAGTTATCGTATGAAGCATGTCTCATCAAGAACGATGTATACAAATGATGGATTAAAGTTAAGTATTCCAGAAGCTACGTACTTTTCTTTATAGCATTCATAACGTATCCTGTTTCAGACCTCACGCCATCCTGCGTGAGCTTATAGCGTGCATTTCGGCCTTTTCTAGCAATATAACAGGGACCGCATGCCAAGGACCATCCAAGCACGCCAGGATCCACAGGGTGGAGTAACACGGTATCGAATGTTACCCAGCAGCAGCTTTTGATTTCCCAGGTGTGGAGAAATTTGTTGTTCCGAACGCTTTTCTCTTTGGTTGTCGTTTTCTCTTATCGTAAAGTTTAGTTTCATGAGGTTTATTCTTTCACTCCTGGCTGCCTTGAATCTTTTTGAGTGCGGACGTGTGCTGACTTGGATCGACGTGGGAGCAGGCGCGGCCGTTGCACGCAGAGTGGCGCCCGGTGCGGCGAGTGGACGCAGCTTTAATTGGACCTGTCAGCGGCGCGCCTGCCGACAGTAATGGCCGCCATTGTGACGAGCGAGCCGTCCGCTGGCCGCGACACTCCATTAGGCGGCTCAAAAGCTGGCGGGGCGCGCTTTATTCTGGCTCTGCCGGCGCCAGTGAGCCGATTTGCGCTCCCAAGACGGAGGGTCACCGGACGAGACAGCACAGCACAGCACAGCGGCGCACTGCCGCGGAGACGCCCCCCCCCCCCCCCCGGCGTGACGGAGAAGGCGGCATCTCGCCTCCCTCCCACACACACCACGGCCCGCCAGGCTCCATCAGCCCCGCCGACAGCGCACTCTGTGACATCCGTTTCTTTCCCGCAGTGTCCTACACGCCAGTTCTTGATGCTGCGTCCTTTTCTGTCAAAGGCATCCTTGACACATGTCTTCTTCTTCCTTTAGTGCTTTTTCTATTTTGTAATTTCACGATATGTAACCATGACTCCCTTGAGTTGGTGGTTACAGCCCTTATCAAGTAGCAAACTTTTTCGAACAATAAAAATTTTGAATGAGATTTTCACTCTGCAGCGGAATCTGCGCTGATATGAAACTTCCTGGCAGATGAAAACTGTGTGCCGGACCGAGACTCGAACTTGGGACCTTTGCCTTTCGCGGGCAAGTGCTCTACCAACTGAGCTACCCAAGCATGAGTCAGGCCCCGTCCTCATAGCTTACTTCTGCCAGTACCTCGCCTCCTACCTTCCGAACTGTACACAAGCTCTCCTGCGAACCTTCTCTGCAGACGTCAACGCGGACTTCGCAGAAGGAAGGAAATAGAAGAGTCGTGCAGCGTTGTTGAATGGAAAATGGCGAGGGTTAGGTCCACGCGCCTAATCGGAAGAGGTTTCCTACCTCCGCTCACTGGCTGTGTGTAAGAGTTGTGTCTTAAACGTGGACATGATGATTGCAGAGAGTCTGGTGCAACGGGGTGTCACGTTTGATGATGACGAGAGAACGGAGAGGGCGAAAGTCGGTGCCGGCCGACAGCCTGTAGTGGTATTGAGAGGGCCGCAAGGTGAAAGCGCAGCGGCACCACGGCTTAGGAGATGGGAATGCCACACGCGCGTTACACTCGCTCCCCTCGCCACAATCCTGCCACTGCTCAACAGTCACATAAAACAGGGAGAGCTGTCTAATTTCTACCAGCTCCTAATCTGTACCACTAGAATTCCTACCTGTTGCACTAACTGATGTGACTTGTGATGTCAACAAGAACTACGAGTTTCTTGGAGCCATATTGTCAGCTGTCAGTTCTGCGTGTTGAGGAACAGTTCATCTGAGGACAGCGTCGATTTTATTCCAGTTTCCCACTAACTTTCTGTGTATGTTGCGAAGAGTATTACTGTTACAAGGTGGCAACATAATGTCTCGTTTATGGATGTACATACAGAGTGGCCAGAAACAATCTGAAAAGGTTTTAAGGGTGTTGCACGTTAGACTGTACTGAGAAATAATTGCGAAGAAAAAAATTCGATACTTTGCACCGTTTACGAGTTAATTAGCATGGAAGTTAGCCAATCAGACGGTTGCGCCAGAGACGGGTGTCCTCCGTTTGGTTTCCTAAAACTGAGAAAGAGACCGATACAAAAACAGCACATGGGGCGGTAGAAGGCATCGAGCCGAGTCAACGCCTGAGAAGTCTCGTGCACTATCATCCACGCTATGAGAACAACTGACACTAATTGTATGTGGCGGGTCGTTTCAATTTGCGCGTTTCAATTTGCGTATTTGGCTAACTTCAGTGGTAATTATGTCGGAAACGTAACAATATTTTTTCGTAACAATTATTTATCAGCACAACGTACCTTCCAACACCCTTACAGGTTTTTCATACTGTTTCTAGCAATCTTGTATATAAAATAATCCTTGTTAAAGACAGCCATGTATTCGTTGTGGGTCGTTTGTGGGAAACTGACAAAGACAAAACAGCGACGTTGCCTATAATGTTCCGCTATAAATTTCCGATATTATTCCGGTATAATGTGAGAAACTTTTCCATATAGTAAGCTTTAAAAATGAGTTTGGTATTATTAGTGCAACATAATGTTTAATGTGATGCAGCGAATTTTGTAATCTGTTATTTACTCTCAGTTATTAATGGAATAATTAATTTTTATTATAGTATGACAACGGAAGGGCGTTATTGAAAGCGGAACACAGACGAATTCCATTTAGCAGTAACAGTATTTGTAAATGGTGGTGATGGATGAAATGAATGTGTGAGCATATAAAATGTGCCTAAGCCAAAGAGGCACACTGAACATAAAAAAGAACGTGCAAAGTGGGATACAAAAAACTTTGGCTGCAGTGAAAGTATTTTCCAGTGAAGTTGAAAACAAATTGGAGGAGCATGTTCTTATACTTGAAGAGATCATGTTGGTTTTAACCACGTCGTGCGCGAGGAAACTTCCGTTCGACATTGCAGAAGGAAGGAGACTGATCCGTAACTTGAATGAAGAAGTCAGGGCAGGAAGAAACTCGGCAGAAGGAGCCCACTCAAGAAATATCGCCGAATCCGCGAGAAATGATGAAAACTTTCAAGGCATAGCCAAGAACCCTATGTTCTTTTAAATAAAACATTTAAAAAATAAAAAAACAAACAGAACCAAAAGAGAATAATTCTGGAATTACAGATTGACCTGTAAACAGATAGCGTTTTGGAGACTCCGCGGGGATGCCACCACATAAACGGAACCGTACATTCACTTCAGAAGTATTACGTACAATCAGTGCCTTTACTTTCTAAATATTTTCCTAGTTCCTTACCGAATACTTCGTTCACAAGTTGCCATTTTGATATTGAAAGACAGGATGTCTTCGTGGAAGGCAGCGAGCATGCTCACTCGGAACGATTATGTTTTACATGACGGAATACGATGTACTAATTCTTTGAATTTTCATCTGATGACGGCAGTCTGCCGAAACGCATTACGCATTTGAAGAAAGGACGTGCGGTCTAGACAGATAATTTTTGCACAGAAATGTCAAATAACAAATACCTCCAGTCGTCTATATTCCCAATTTTATTTATTTTGCTACCAGTTTCGACATTACATTGCGGCGTCATCTTCAGGTCCCCTGACCGACGTGTATGAAGAATCCCACCTCATATACTTTAGGAACAGAGGTCAGCTTACAGCCACTGGTATCCGCACGGTTGTTTATAACAACGAGATGATGACGTCTACGGATACCTGTGGCTGTATCTTGGCCTCTGTTTCGATTTTACGCGATATGGAATTCTTCCTACACGTCGGTCATGGGTCATGAAGGTGGTGTAATGTAACGACGAAACTGGTAGAAAAATAAAATTGGAAATATAGATGGCTGATGTGTTTTATTATTATTAGTGACATGTAAGTAATCAGTATCGTCACAAGGTGTCAGATTTTGGTTCATTGGTATGGTACTGGAGAAAATATATCAGCCTACAAAGTACAAAAGGGACTACTTACAAAACATTCGTGTGACCTATGTCGCTCAGGTGTGTGGGGGCTGTACCTAACAGGACTGAGCGTATACAAGGACGAAGGGTTACTGGTTTGTTTGACCCATGACAGAATTTCCTGCACATGATGAAATAACTGAATTTGCAGACACTTGAAGATGAACCCAAACTTTCTCGTGAAAGCCTACTTAGACAGCTTGTAGAACTGTAAGTGATAAATCTAGGGTATATTACAACTCCCTACTTGTCGCTCACATAGGGATAGTGAAGACAAGATCATACTAATTACAGAACGCACAGAGGCGTTTAAGCAGTCATTGTTCCAGAGTTCCATACGTGAATGGAACGGGAAGATGTCCCAATAACTCGTACAATAGGACGTAACCTGTGCCATCCACTGCACAGTGGTTTGCAAGTTATGGATGCAGACGCAGGGATCTCAGTCGACGCCTTCCTGTCACGTTGACATTTTATACTGAACAGCCGAGGTCCCGCAAACATCCTGGATAAAGGTGGACTTCCAGACAATTTTTGCACTGGCTCCATGTGCCTTTCCAGCAATGTCACTTAGTGTTTTAAAGCCTGTTTCTAGAGTCTGCAGTTGTTGACGAGCAGGGCTCCTTAGTACGACAGGGCCCCGTATCGACTACAGCTGGTGGCTCCATAGAGTGGACACTGGGGCCGGTGGAACGCGCCCGCCATCGTGCGAGAGATGGCGGACACGTCAGGGTGGAGGCGCGGGGGGTGGCCCACGTGGAAAGCCAGCCCAGCAGCCGGAGGTCAGCGCAAACAGCGCGGCGCGGCGCAGGCCAGCACGGCCGCTTCCAATTACGCCACCTGTCGCCGGCGAACAAACACGGCGGCGTCGCGCGCGGCATTAGCCCAGCCCGGTTGACAGATTTAAATCGGCGCCCGAGGGCGGCCGCCCCGCGGGCCATTAATCCAATTATCGCCGGTCGGCCGGCGGCTGCGGCGCGGTTTGCGGAGGCTAAGCCTGCGGCCGGTGACAGCCACCGGCTGTGTGGCCTGCCTCGACTCTGCCGCCGCCGTACCACTGCATGCGCCGCGGCCCGCACGGGAGGCCGAGCACCCAAAACACACACACACGCACGCACACACACACTATCTCTAACGAAGCCGTACGCGACTCCTGGTACCGACCAGTGCAGACACTGTAGGATAATACTTGCAGCTGAGGATTCTCAATCTCTGGGAACTACACTGATCAACGCAATTAAAGGATCACCATTTCGAAACCCTGTAATTGTCTCCCATTAGAACGCAGAAGTGCTCTGCGTTGTCTCCTTCGGGCTCGGCGACACTTGAAATATCCAACTGTCGACACTTGCGAAAGAAAATCCAGCTTTCAGCATTTCATGTGAGGTGTAACGCGAGTTAATGATGTCACATTGGCATCAAATTCCACTACAATTCTGCCCAATGCTGTAATTGTATTGGAAGGTTGTAACACCCCTTCTTAGCCACATTTCACACCTTCTGTTAGCGTCTCTGTGAAAGAGGTCAGAAACACGTTTTTCTTATACCTAGACGAGGAAAACATTTCAGACAGACCGCCGTTCAGAATCGACCAAAAAGGCCACCGGGGTGGCATAAAGGGCGTTAATTAAATCGTCTCTTCCCTTCGGGCGGTGTTTCCCACACATTTTGGGGTCGAAAACAGTGTGAAGTGCGATGAGCAACAGGACGACTTTTTCCCGACCTTTGACAGTGCTAATACCCTCCACACGATTCAACCCTTGTCTGATGACATCGTGGGCCAGAAACACCCATGAACGTCCGATTACAGTGCGACCGCAATTTTTTGCGATACTGCACAGGGCGAAACTACACACAACCGTTTAAAAGCATTCTACGAAATTTGAATGTGCTTCGAAGCAGCAAAAGGTGCTTATCGATTTTCAGCCCTCCTGTTTCGCGCCTTTCTGTGACATGACCATGGGGGACAGCGACATTGACACATATGTGAATAAAACAGCAAAGTGTGCCTCTAAGACCACCCTGTTTCGCAAGAACTTCAGTGCCACTCGCCCGCGTCTGTTGTGTACTTTAGAAATGTGCATGTGCTGACTGAGTCCTGGGCCCCTCCAGATAGGCAACCACTTGATGCTCTGCTGATTCCTCGTGCCTATTAGCAGGCTTAAGAGCAGCAGCGTAGCTTGCCCGCAGGCGTCTAGGACTCATTGTCACTGTCTGTCTCTGAAAAGGTACATTTTAAAGTGCTCAACAAATATGGACAGGTGGCGCTGAGGGTGTCGCCGAACTGGATGATGTTAAAAGGACCGTGTGCCATTTCATTCACCCATATGTCAGTGTCACACCCACCATGATCACCTCATAGGAGGGCATGAAACAAAAGGGGTGAAAAAGCAGGAACTTTGCTGCTTCAGATTACGTTCAGATTTCGTAGAATGGTTTTGAGTGGTTCCTAGTGGTTCCACCCCCTGCAGAGCAAAAACTGAAATTGGGCTACACTCCAAAGAGGTGCGATCACGTTCAGTGGGGTTTCTGCCCAAGCTGAGAAGCTTTAAGTCGTCCTCGGGTTGTCAGCTGTGTCAAATGTTGTCAAGAACGTGATCTTGTAGCTCATCTGAAAACTATAATTTTCGGCAGCGAAATGTTTGGCAATCAACGTCCCAAGGGAAGAGGTGGTTTCATTGATGCCATTTATGGTACCACCAGAAGCCTTTTACTGTTGATACTGAGCGGCAGTGTGCTTCAAATGCTTTCCTCGACCACTCATAAGAAAACTGCGCGATTTCTACGCTTGAGGTCGCTGTCCTCCATCGCAGAGGTGTCAAAAGGAGGTGTGAAATGCAGCTAAGAGGGGGTATGACGACCTTCCATTGCCTTGCACAACCACAGTGGCTTTGGGTACAAGTGCGGTGAAATTTGTTGCCAATGTGACATCACTAGCCCACCTTACACCTTGTGGTATCATGTACCAACACCACACCATATGCCAATGAGATTGCAGTTGTCCATCAGACGCCGACAGCGGCCTCGCGGGATCTGCCGAGCCCAATGGTGCGCGCTCGCTGAGCCACGTCTCCAACGGCTCTCGACTACAAGCACCCTCTGCCGCCACTCCACTTGCGCTTGGGGCCCTTCGCTATGACACCATTCTTCGTGCTTACTTTAGAGCGCCTCATCCTTTTTTACACTGTGATAACTGAATTCTGTTTCTTGCTGCTTATTTGTAATGAGTCTTTGTACTCTTGGAGAAATACGAGTTATGTAAGCTGAAGGCAGAGGAGGGAGAAAGGAAAGCGAAGAGACTTTTGTGGAATGATCAATAATGAATGGAAATGTGTGCTGGACAGGGACTCGAACCTGGGATTTCCTGCTTACTAGGCAGTTGCGTTAGCCACTGCACCACCCGGGCACAGTGCTTATCGCAACTGTGCGGCCGACCCACATTCCCATCTGGAAAGTACAGACACCACGCATTCATATAAAAACAAGTAAATCTTCTGTTCGCTAATAATTTCTGCTCCTGTCCAGCTTTCCTATGACAACAGCTGCCACACCGCTCTGCAGCCCACCTCTCCTTACAGTTGTGTACGAAGTCGTGCACAACACACCTCACATGACTTCGGAGCTCTGGCTTTTTTTCTCGGATGTGTCGACACATTGCTGTTTGAAGCGTCGGCAAGCCTAAGGGTGACGGCGGAGGACGCTGCGCTTTCACACCATTACAGCGTTGTGCCAAGTTTCAAACTTATGTGATCAACGGAAGAAAATTACTGTTTTCGAAAAGGTCGCACAGTGTAGGTCGCTGGTGATTAGTCCTTTTTGGGACCTGATAATTTTTACTAGTTCGCAGTTCCTATTTCTGTCTGACTGTCGTGCCCGGCCGTATGAAACCAGGGGAAGACCGATGTCCCACTCACACAAAAAAGCTGACAGATACGAACCAATATTCGACTGCGCTCAGATGGATGCATTTTGGGAAGCGTCAGTGTTGCGCACCAGTTGCAACGCCTCTGCGACGACTCACCTGCAACAGAGGGAGAGAGAGAACGATATGAATAAGGGGTCTGCGCCGGGGCGAGAGGAATGACGTCACAGCGGGCGGCGGCACGTTACCGCCGCGCCGCGCCGGCTTTCACGGCGCCCACCAGAGCGGGAAATGAGCCGTCTGCAGGCCCGAGGCGGCCAGCACTGGCAGTCCGGCTACGTCTGGCGCCTCTGACAGGGGAGAAGCGATGGGGCGGGGGAGGGGGGAGAGGGAGGGATTGCGGGGCGCCGGGCTAATGCGATCCGCGTCCCGGTCCGGCCCTCTATCGGGATTACGGCGAATTAGTTCGGAATGCGGCGGCGCGAGATCTCAGCCCGGGGCCTCGCGGTCTAAGCGCTAAGCGAGCGGCCGGCGGCAAGGCGTGTGGTGTCGGTGGGCTCGCCTCCGGCCGCTGCCCCCTGACACTGCCGTCCGAACTCGCTGGCCGCCGCCACTGTGCGCTGGCCAGCGGCCATTGTGTATTCGGGCACTTCCTGGACAAGCAGAAACGCTTCCCCCGAAAGTGATTACTCTAGGGTCAACTGAATCTACCGATACCAAACGTTCACCCTTGCCTTTGATGAAATGATGCTGCAGCGTGAGAAGCATCACGTACCTGAACAGGGACTGGATGGACGACTGACAATATTTAATCTGCGTCTGTGTTACTTTTTGCATTGTAGGTTGTGGTGACGTACTGGTCTGTAGCATAGACTGAGATCTAGGTTACAGTGGAAGATGACACTGGTT
The DNA here is from genome assembly GCF_023864345.2 of Schistocerca serialis cubense. Taxonomy (NCBI): domain Eukaryota; kingdom Metazoa; phylum Arthropoda; class Insecta; order Orthoptera; family Acrididae; genus Schistocerca; species Schistocerca serialis. The sequence goes on from NC_064638.1 coordinate 159,452,096, forward strand.
GTGAGCTGTCGAGGACAACCAATATGATTTCATGAGAATAAATGTAATTTTATGCATACTGAATTTTGCTGAGCTATTTGCCCGCCTTTTGGATGACATCATCCATCAAAGCAAGATGGTATCGACAGGTTTAATACGTCACTTGCTGAGAAGGGATTTCTCTCGTTACTCACCTGTAGTGCTCTATCCATATCATCCTAGTTCCATAAAAAACATTAAAAATCGCATTTACTCACTCACTTACACACACACACACACACACACACACACACACACACACACACACACACACACCACACACTTATTCACGTACGCACAAAGAATGAGAGATAATTAAACGAGGCAGAGGAAAAGTTTTATCACTTACACACACACACACACACACACACACACACACACACACACACACACACACCACACACTTATTCACGTACGCACAAAGAATGAGAGATAATTAAACGAGGCAGAGGAAAAGTTTTACAACACTTCTACTGAGAAGCAAGACAATAACATGAAGAAATACAGCTACCAGTCACTTTTTGTGTAACTTTATTTTTGCCAAGGTACATTTCGGGCTTCCACCATTTTCAATTGGCGTAATACATTCATATATTTGTCAATAGAACTATTTTATTGACTGTATTTTCAACGCTGCAGTTGCCCTAAACGATCTGCTTTGCTACCACCTTTCCCGAGTATTATTTTACCTTCAAGTCATAGTGGGGTACACTTAATTTTGTTCTATACGCACCGTTTAACATGCTTCCAGTATGCTCAAACTATTCATAGTAAACACATTCACATTATAAGGCAGCTCCTTGCCCTGTCCAAATGTATATGAAATCTACATCAACACTCCGCGACTCACCTTTAGGAAGTGGAGACGCGGACTTCTGGAGCCACTATCTGATCCTCACTTCTCTGCTCCATTCGCGAATTGTGCATGGGAAGAACGGCTGGCAGCAAACTTCCGTATTACTGCTAATTTCTCGGATTTTCCTCGTCATTATTCCTCGAGAGGTATATGGTAGGAAATAATGTGTGTCCAGACTCTTCCCGGAACATGAGTTAAGAGTAGAACAGCTAAGTGCATGGCGCAGCGCATTCCAGCACCAAGGAGTGCAGTACTGCCATATGGAATGGAAAAAAACCTACTTTCAGAATGATCGGGAGACAAAGTCTGCTACAGAGAGAAAACGAATAATTTCGTCGACACTGGTGTGACAGTATGGGAACAGAGCAATGGACTGTCAGTTTGCCTTAGAAGAAGACCACATACCAGTTGGATATGTGTCATCTTTCACATTTATGGTAAGTGAAGTTCCTACCTCAAATATCACTATCCCAAAGCTTTTCGATGTAAATATCAACAACTCTCGAGGAAATCGACTTTGAAGTTTTACGAGGATATTAAATACCTTAAATCCAGCTAAATGTTTCGATGGTTCGCGTGGCTCTGTGGTAAATGCTTGCCTTCAATGTGGGCGGCTCGGGTTCGATTCCTGTGCAATGCACCTTTGTAAAAATGGATGCATGTCCTACGAGCGTTTCCGTGAAGGGCAAATATATATATAAAGATGAAAAATACGATTTTTAATGTTTCTTAGTTTAAACGACCTTTATTAGCTATGTTCTATTTAAGATTGGTATTAAATAATTTATATTTGGAATGAAAACTGGATTTTTGTGTGCGATTTGGAATTATAAATAAGACGACGTGCATTTTTCATAAAATGGCAACTAGATGCGTGTTAATGAACATACCTGTATATGTGATGAATTTTATATTAAAATGACGTAGATATTCGAACTGAAAGGAAAAAAGGCTAGAATAATTTCAAAAACGAGACTCAAACCAGCGATCTGATGAGGAAATTGGATGATTTTTTTTATTTCGTCCGTCTCAGTTGCATTGATATAAAATTCAGTTGTAATAGTTACCGCTTTCGGGCTGACACGCCCATTCTCAAACCACACACCTTGCTATTAACGGTGATTGTCCATACGATACGGTGCCAGAAGTCACGAACAGCTTCTGTACAGCAAAGTACACAGCAAGCAACAGTTACCCCCAGCGATCTCAGCTTATGCGTCCGTTGCAGCTGACTGACACACAGCCTAAGGTCAGTGAGGGCTCTTGTTGCCCGCTCTATACTTTGCGGTACAGAAGCTGTTTGCAGCTTTTGCCTGAACAGTTGCAGACCTACCACCCAGCGGCAGCATGTCTCGAATAAGATCTGATGATTACCGGTCCCGAGCGGTACCGATTTTTTTCCATCGTTTTGTATTTTACGCTATACAGAAATGCTCTTAGAACATGATACCTGTCGGCGAAGAATCGAACCCAGGCCGGCTGCGTGACGGGCGAGCATTCCATCGCAGAGCTACGCAATCCATCAAAGAAGTTAGCTTGTTTTAGGTATTAAAGACACTCCGAAAATCGATTTTGTCAAGAATTTCTGAGAGATACATGGAACCGCTTTATGTTATTGATATTTGGGGCTCGAACTTCACGTACCATAAATATAAAGAAAATACTAAAATCCGTTCGGCAGGTGGTCTCCTCGTTAGCGACAGCCGCATTACGTTACGATTTTGGTGAGGCAGGATGAGAGACAGTGCAATAGACCAACATTTATGTACTTAGTGGCTATGAAAAAAAATACATAATATCATGCAGCTGATGAAAGTCATGCGCTTGACACCGAGGAACTTATCTGTTACTTGAAGTAACTTTATGGCTTGAAGATGGTCGCTTGACCGGAATGTTTACCCATAAGTAAATACACTTTACAGCAGCTATTTGTGTCTTCGTGATGCCGTCCTTTAAGCGCCAAAAACTGTTATATTGTACAAGCCTCTCAGGCTAGCAGCAGTCAGGATGCTCGTTCGATTCACTATGATTTAAAGTACGTACGATGTTCTGTTCACACACTTTAAGCGCCTAAAGACAGCTGCATTTTTACAACGCACGTGAATCAGGCGCTGCAGTAAACGTCTTTTAAGCAACACGGTGCCCCAACTGATGGGGCCGGTTAGGAAGAGAATCAGCGATCGCTGCTCGCTTGAAATACGACGCCATTACCACGTTTCGGAACCCGCTCGCCATAAAAGTGTAGGGCGCCCGCGTGCCACTGCCGGCCGACCACGACAAAGGCGCTGCCCGGGACGTCTGCAGCTCCGCTTTTACTGTCCCGAGCCGCAGCGCTACAATAGCGGCACGACGGCACGAGGTGTTCGATTAATAATCGGCGAGCAGCGACTGGCGGTAAACCGCGACGAGAGGCCAGGTAGGGGGGCACTTAACGTCGGCCGAGGCGTCCAGTAACTCAGCGTGGGCAGGGGTGCGGGGGAGGGGAGGGGGGAGAGGGGGGGGGGAGTCTCTGGAGCAGCGCAGCAGAGTGCCCGGCTATCTGGAACACGACCGCGCTTAAAACGCTCTACCGCCACCGTTCTAAATCGCGCCAGTTTGACTAAGTGGGGCGATAAGCCGGTGGGGGCTTTGTTTATCCGGACCTGTGAGAGATTACATAAATGGGGCCCTCCCGTAGGCCGTTACGGCCTATGATGTCGCTCCACTTGAAGGGGACTGGCGATAGATCTATTCCAGTGGCGAATGCCAAGAAGATGGTCTCACTTATGGTGTAGAGATTGGTGCCCCTCCTCCGGTCGATATACTAATCGAGTAATCCAACAGGTTATGCCTTTGCTTCAATTATGTCTCTGGTCTCCACACGTGTGTGGATTTCCTGCTCAGCTGTGACTCTTCATGCCGTTACCTGTAGAACCCACAGTGGAAGTTGTCGTCTGAGGAATACAAGAAGATCGAGAACTATCGCCTTTCTGTGCACTAACCGCCTGAAATCCACGTCCACACTACGGCATGCAGGCGACGCTGTAGAGGACATCGACGCAAGAGGACAATTGAAGACAACCTGGGATGTATTCAAAGCTAGGAACCATACACGTAAACGTATCCGAGTTATACAAAGCTTGGTGACATCTGCAACTTTCTTACGAAATTTGTAAGCAACACACTTTGCTGAAAGCTTGGTGACATCTGCAACTTTCTTACGAAATTTGTAAGCAACACACTTTGCTGCTTCAGTCTCGTTTAATAGCTGTTGGGGACTGAGATAGTATGGGAATGGGAGACTAAAAATTTTAGGTCGCCACAGGCCAGCATTGCTTCTGCAGAGAGATGTGTCAACACAAGCCAGCCGCAAGACGTAAACATTTCGACATGGTTAGTTGGTCACCAAGAGTGCGGCATCGACACTTCTATGTGTGAGTGCAGGTGAAGTCAGCGGAAAACTGTAAGACAAGCGGACACTGAAGATCTTTCGTTGCCCTCGTAACATTTAAGTAAAATGCACTAGACAGGACTCAACAACGCCCATCAGGGACCTGTCGAAGCAGTTACGGTACTGAAACAAACCCGTTAAGCAAATATAACAGAGCCAGAGACCGTTGTCACTCATAACACACTGGGCCGATTCACTCATTATAAATGATGTCTCACAGCAAAGCCTCTCTTCAGCTCAATATAAATACCCTGACCAGGGTAGAGGTGGTCGCTTAGTAGGATCGGTGGCGTCCATGTCGTTTGCACTCTACTCTCTGATTATTGTATTGTAGCATCTTGTCTAATATTGTTCCAGTATTGTCACACTGTGCCAGTCACCCTCTCGCTGTCTGGTTTAGTGACAGCAGCTCTGCCTCAGTCACCAGGACTGCACCTGCTACTGATGCGTAGTCATGGGCCCACCACCACCACCATTTCAGTTGAGGGCACAAGCTGCTCTGTTACTTCAGCTTCATAAAGAACAGAGGGCGTACCTAACCAGCAGGCCAGGATCGTGTACACCACGACATCAGACTTGATGCCAACCAACACTGCGGCCCATCTGATGGGACAACACCGCCAATGGCAGAGCGCACTCAGGACGGGGTGTGGATCAATTCGCATCGATCTGCCGCAAGGGAAGCGACTACTGACTGGCGTACGGGTGACCCACCAGACCACGAGTCACCAGCCAATGCTTAGGTTCACAAAGCGACCTCGTCTTGTTTCTGTGATACTAAACGATCAATAATAAAACAATACAGATACAGTAGATTCACAACAGAATATAGACACTATTGTATTGGAGACATGAGTCATTTGCTGCTATGCTCTAGTATTATGCAGTATCTTGTGGCACGAATTGTCCATACAGTCCCACGTACGAGATTTTTCTGATGAATCCTAAGCAACAGAGTGTCCTATGCAACTCCATGCACTGGAGTTGCAGTGAGTGTCGCGCATGTGTATCAATACAAGACAGGCTCTGCTGACAGGAGTGGGTGTGAATCACCTTCATCGTCGTGAGAAAGCTAGCAGTCCTAAAGGTATCATCTTCTGGTCTGCCAGATTTTCACTTCCTGCTCTGAACGCCGATCTAATAAATGTTCTAAGAAATCTGTAGTTTCTTATCCCTGTATCCTTCATCATTCATGTCACTGATGATTTTTTTTTCCAAAGTCGCCAACCTTGTCGAAAGGAAAAAAGGAAATAATTCCTAAAGTCCGGAGAATAGCAAAACCTTATCCGGGAATGAGAATGAAGTGCTTTAAAATTAATCATGTTTAGTGCTAAATTTATATTACAATGGATGTTTAAATTACTTCTCGATTTATGTCCTTATGTATAAAATTCCAGCCTGCTTATGTTCATGCTCATGAAACTCGAAAAGTAGTCAGTCGCTTGACTTGAAAATTTAAGACAACGTTGCATTCAGATATGCGCGTGTTTCTATATAACCATTTTTAAATATAAGTAATATATTAATAAATACGTCTTTAATGAAGTGGAAACGCTAAAGCCAAAATATCTCGAAAAGTTCTAGACCGACATGAATATATAAGGAAAACATTGTTTCCAAAATTCACAAAAAATTGCTGGACCGATTGATTTCAAACTTTTACAAATTACTGTAATAAAAATTTGGTAAAAAACATGGACTATATATTTTACATAAATAAATATGTATATAAAATACGTAATAGCGAAACGTGTTTAGCAAATAGAAAAGATGTGTTTACGACTTATAGGCTTATAATTAGTATACTACTACAGAATCTAAATTTGCAGTAACAGAAAACGAGGCTCGAGGTCATAGAGAAGAGGAGATGGGTAAGCGGTGTGAGGAAATGGACACAGAGAGTGGAAAGGAGGAGCTGGACAGAGAGAAGGTGAAGGAGGGGAAGTTGGTTAAAGAGAGGGGGGAGAGGAGATGGATAGAGACAGCGGGGAGAAGGAGATTAGGATGTATATCCAGTTCCAAAACATACTTAGCAATTTTCCGTTTAATCAGAGCCAAAGCAGCATGTGAACAGGTACTACTAGTACTGTACAATACTACCAAATCATGGAAATAACCTGCTTGCCTTTAAATTACACACAGAATTCATTCATTTTCCCATTTAATAAAAGACGGAGATAAATTCAGCACTCAAATTAACTTCCTCTACGAGCTAGTACACTACTGGCCATGCTACAGCAAGAAGAAATGCAGACGATAAACGTGTATTCATTCGACGAATATATTATACTAGAACTGATTACATTTTTACGCAATTTGAGTGCATAGATCCTGAGAAATCAGTACCCAGAACAACCACCTCTGCCCGTAATAACGGCCTTGATACTCCTGGGCATCGAGTCAAACAGAGCTTGGATGGCGTGTACAGGTACAGCTGCCCATGCGGCTTCAACACAATACCACAGTTCATCAGAGTAGTGACTGGCGTACTTTGACGAGCCAGTTGCTCGGCCACCATGGACCAGACGTTTTCTTGGTGAGAGATCTGGAGAATGTGTTGGTCAGGGCGGCAGTCGAACATTTTCTGTATCCAGAAAGGCCCGTACAGGACCTGAAACATGCGGTCGTGTATTATCCTGCTGAAATGTAGAGTTTCGCAGGGATCGAATGAGGTGTAGAGCCACGGGTCGTAACACATCTGAAATGTAACGTCCACTGTTCAAAGTGCCGTCAATGCGAACAAGAGGTGACCGAGACGTGTAACCAATGGCACCCCATATCATCACGCCGGGTGATACGGCACTATGGCGATGACGAATACACGCTTCCAATGTGCGTTTTCCGCGATGTCGCCAAACACGGATGCGCCCATCGTGATGCTGTAAACAGAACCTGGGTTCATCCCAAAAAATGTTTTGCGATTCGTGCACCCAGGTTCGTCGTTGAGTACACCATCGCAGGCGCTCCTGTCCAGGGTAAGCGCAGCCATGGTCTCCGAGCTGATAGTCCATGCTGCTGCAAACGTCGTCGAACTGTTCGTGCAGATGGTTGTTGTCTTGTAAACGTCCCCATCTGTTGACTCAGGGATCGAGAAGTGGCTACACGATCCGTTACAGCCATGCGGATAAGATGCCTGTCATCTCGACTGCTAGTGATACGAGGCCGTTGGGATCCAGCACGGCGTTCCGTATTACCCTCCTGAACCCACCGATTCCATATGCTGCGAACAGTCATTGGATCTCGACCAACGCGAGCAGCAATGTCGCGATACGATAAACCGCAATCGCGATAGGCTACAATCCGACCTTTATCAAAGTCGGAAACGTGATGGTACGCATTTCTCCTCCTTACACAACAACGTTTCACCGGGCAACGCCGGTCAACTGCTGTTTGTGTATGAGAAATCGGTTGGAAACTGTCCTCATGTCAGCACGTTGTAGGTGTCGCCACCGGCGCCAACCTTGTGTGAATGATCTGAAAAGCTAATCATTTGCATATCACAGCATCTTCTTCCTGTCGGTTAAATTTCGCATCTGTAGCACGTCATCTTCGTGGTGTAGCAATTTTAATTGCCAGTAGCGTATTTCAATACCACTTGCCTCTGACATTTTAACTGTAGCTACCTGGACTGATCGTAATTTAGGGTACAATCCGTGCTTCTCAGTATAACGCCAGTCGCACCAGCTGCGAGCACCGAAATTATGCTGGCCAACGCGTTGGCGACGTGGAACTTGTGGAGTCTGCCGCGGAGACAGCAGTATCGCGGACAGCGGAAAAAATTGCGGCGCGCGTCCGGTGGGAGCTGGCTGCGGTAATATCGCGGCGAAGGCAGCCGTCACCTCGCGTTACGTCACGTCACGTGACGCGGGCTGCCGCGGCGGGGAGTCCCCGGGAGACGGCAGCCCCGCTGTGGGACCAGCGCCGTCGGCGCCACTTCCCGCCCGCCGCCTTCGCTCTGTTGCTTTTATGTCTTGCGCGGCGCCCTTCACGCCTTCTGGGACGCGAGGCTCCAAACTACCTGCAGACCGCGACCCGACGCGGCCGTCCTCGCACCCCACGTGCCGCCAACTTTGTTTCCATTATCTACTGGCGTAAACCGCATAGGTGAGCGACAGTGAGACGCATTCGGTAGCGCTCAGTTCGCATTCGCTGGTGTTCCCTCGTTTTTCTCTGGTTGTCGGTCTTTCATCTAAACATAAAAAACGATCGCATCTTTTCCGCTTTGGCGCTAGCACTACAAAAAGATTTCCTCTGCTGTTTTTCGAACATTCGCTGCCGCTCGTTCGTGTTCCTCTCATTGTCGGTCTTTCAGTGAACGGTCAAAGGAAGTTTGCGCCTTTCCGCTCGGGCGCTAGCAGCAAGGACAGCGTTCGTCTGCTGTTTTTCCATTGAAGGTTTGTTGTTGACATGAGTCACGAGAGGATGGATTTGTCTGAAGAAAATTTTATGTTTCTGATGGCAGAGTATAGATCTCGTGAGTGCTCGAGAGACCCACAGCGCTACAGGGAACGTGAGAAAGACATCGGTAGATGCTTGCATTAGGTGGGAACGGTGAGAATTAGCACATGCTTTGTACTTATTTTTGTTAGAAAGTAACAGCACAGGAAATTTTCTGGAAGTGATTCTTGAAATGTTCCCAGTGTAACGAGTATTCCATGAAGTTTGGGGTTGCAGACTGATGACGTCGTCTTCTTGCCGCTATATTTCTGCTGACAACCACGCGCGAAGGCAGCCGCTACATGAGGGACCTCTGTCGAGTTTCGCGCCCTCTTCGGATATTGCTCCATTCATGACGCTCAGGCGCGGGCGTAATGGTGATACAATATGCGCGCGCTCTGCCTGAATGCAGGTTCGCGGAACTAAAATTCATATGTACAATTAGTAAAATTTAAAAGATATATGACTAATGATACAGATAATGACAGTAATTTTACTAATTTGAAGTCTGAATTTTAGCTCCGTGAGCCCACATTCCTACAAAGAGCGAGCAGATGGAGCAGTATTCGATAAGGGCGCGAAATTTGACAGACGTCTGTCGTGTAACGGCTGCCTTTGCGCATGCGTCTCCGTCCCAGATTTTGGTATAAAATTAGCGATGCGAACTAACAATCTCCAGTGAGGAACTCTCGGCTGAAGATAGCTGCGTGTCAGCCGAAATATCAAAGCAAGTAGTTGACATCATTCGGCTACAATCTCAAAACTTCATGGAATTCTCTTGAAAATAAACAAGTGGGAATATATATTATTACGGTGATTAAAATTAAAAATTTATGAAAGACCTGACATCCTCGTTGCATACGTTATTATAGCAATAATTATGCAGTTGACGTACTACCGTTATTTCAGAGGTTTTTTGTGTAATAACCCAATAAATAAAAATCGTTTCAAATGTTTTTTATTCCAGTCTTTGATCACAATATGAATTCCTTAGACGATGACCGGTTTCAGTCCGTAAAGACCATCCTCAGATCTTTTTTACACCATGTCCTAAAGTGATAAGGCCATAACGTCATCGTCAAAACATATAAATATAATCAGCATAGCATCGTCATATCGATCTAAAATAAGCTGTAGAATAGGCCGCATCGTCCACACAGTCATTATTGAAACCTTATTTTAGATCTATATGACGATGCTATGCTGGTTATATTTATATGTTTTGACGATGAAACTATGGCCTGATCACTTTACGACATGGTGTAAAAAAGATCTGAGGATGGTCATTACGGACTGAAACCGGTCATCATCTAAAGAATTCATATTGTGATCAAAGGTTGTAATAAAAAACATTCGACAGTATTGGATCACTGTTTGTATACGCGACCATGTCGCAGTTGGTGAAAAAATCGTTTCACCTCGAGCACTCTGTCTGTCCTCTAACAAAGTATACAGCAGATTTTATCAAGTAACTTATGTGACAGGTTGAATGGGGGCTATATTTTTCAACTTGCGAACGGTCGCGAAATTAAAAAAGTGAAATCCTGGTGTTGCTTTGCGCCCGTCTATTGTGTTCGTCGCACTTTTCAGTTATGAGCGCACAGTGAGCACATAAAAGTGCATAGGAAACGTCTCCCAACAAGTGTAAAGACTTGCTGAGAGTTTTTGCCTGATTTCATACAACCCGCATAACGTAACTGTTACGGGTTTCCTTCTTCATGACAATTCTCGGCAGCACACTGCAGGAGCTACAAAGACGCTCCTGCAGAAGTGTCTGACCACTCGCTATACATCCTGGAAGCGGCTCTCTCTGATTTTCCTCTTTTTACTCACATGAAAAGCTAGCTATGAGGACAGCATGCTGGCGCAGACGACACCCTGCAGACCAGTGTAGAGAACTGGTGAAAATCATAAGCGAATGCCTTCTATGGCGTGTTGGAAAGTCGGCACCACGCCATGACAAATGCCTAAGTCGGAGCGGCGACTACTTAAAGAAGCAGCTAGAAGGTTTAGCTAACTATTTCAAATGAAACATTTTTGATTTTTATTGTGTTTCCCATTTCGCGACTGATCAGAACTTGAAAAAATTGCCAACATAAAATGAGGGAAAATATAGATTGATGCTACTATGAGTGTACGATCCGTCAAAAGTGTATCGCTTTTGGTACAATTTGTTATAACTAAATATCAAATAACGAGATCTATGGTTGCAGCCTCCTGTGTAAATGAGCGTTTGAGAGTAAGTAGGTGGGCGAAAGAGAAACGCGACCGAGGACCTGTATGTCGTAGCGTGCTTTGAAATTTTAACTGCATCGTTACGCCGTGAAGTGGCAGAGGATCGACATTTCACTTTCTAAATGCAGTGCGTAGAACGGAAACGGCCGTGTTGGCGGAGCGACGATCACTGTCCGGCGAGCGTTTGTGAGCGGCACTCCACCACGTTCCCCGTCCGCCGGATCAGCGCACTCCGGCGCAAATATTAAACAGCTTTCATCGCAACATGACTGCCACATATCGCTGCGCCCCAATTGCGTTCTTGAAACAAACGCAGAACGCAATGCCAACATAATTACGCTGTATTATCCGCAATAGTGAGCTGTTGAAGAGAACGTGTATTGCGTATTGAAAAGCGTTTGCGCGTCATCTGAAAAAAAGAAAAAAAAGTGAAAGAGAGAATTAAAAGCCGAACAAACTCCCGCAAGTCCTATTGTGCCATATGTTAGCCAGCCAGTATATGTGTGAGTGTATGTTTGAGTAGGTGTGTGTGTGATAGAATCATTTCAGTGGGATAACAGTAACACGTTGGCGGTATGTTTCTACTAGTGTTTCCATCTAGACGATGGCTTGTAAAAAATCCTTATTGCTCTCCGCCTGAATGATGATATCACGATAGTGCTAGATCCTTTTAGTGCGGCTGAAGATGGAAACACTCTTTTTAATGCTATGCTAACATTAATCCACCCATTTTATCCCACGAGATATACACTGAAGAGGCAAAGAAAATGGTACACCTGCCTAATATCGTGTAGGGCCCCAGCGAGCACGCAGAAGTGCCGCAACACGACGTGGTATGGACTCGACTAACGTGAATTAGTGCTGGAGGAAACTGACACCATGAATCCTCCACGCTGCCCGTAAATCCGTGAGAGTACGAATGGGTGGAGATCCCTTCTGAACCGAACGTTGCAAGGCATCCCAGATATGCTCAATAACGTTCATGTCTCCGGAGTTTGATGGCCAGCGGAAGCGTTTAATCTCAAAAGTGTGTTCCTGGGGTCACTGTGTAGCAATTCTGGACATGTAGGCGTCGCATTGTCATGCTAGAATTGCCCAAGTAAGTCGGAATTCACAATCGACATGAATGGATGCAGGTGATCAGACAGGATGCTTACGTACGTGTCACCTGTCAGAGTCGTATCTAGACGTATCAGAGGTCCCATATAACTCCAACTCCACCCGTCCCACACCATTACAGGGCCTCCACCAGCTTGAACAGTTACCTGCTGACATGCATGCTCTGTGGATTCCCGAGATTCTCTCCATATCCGTACACGTTCATCCGCTAGATACAATTTGAAACGAGACTCGTCCAAACAGGCAACATGTTTCCAGTTATCAACAGCAAAATGTCAGTTTTGACGAGCCCAGGCGTGGCGTAAAGCTTTATGTCGTGCAGTCATCAAGGGTATACGGGTGCGCCTTCGGCTTCGAAAGCCCGTATCGATGTTTCGTTGAATGGTTCGCACGCTGAATCTTCTTGACGACCCAGCACTGAAATCTGCAGCAATTTGAGGAAGGACTGCACTTCAGTCACGTTGAACGATTCTCTTCAATCGTCGTTCGTCCCGTTCTTGCAGGATCTTTTTCGGCCGCAACGATGTCGGAGATTCGCTGTTTTACCTGAGTCCTGATTTTGGTCATACGGGAAAATCCCCACTTCATCGCTACCTCGGAGATGCTGTTTCCTATCGCTCTTGCGCCGACTACAACACCACGCTCAAACGCATATAAATCTTGATAACCCGACATTGTGGCAGCAGTAACCGATCTAACAACTGCGCCAGACACTTTTTGTCTTATAGAGGCGTTGCCGAGCGCAGCGCCGTATTCTGTTTACTTATCTCTGTATTTGAATACGCATACCTATATCAGTTTCTCTGGCGCTTCAGTGTGATTACCATAGCTGAATAGTTACTGGGTAGCCACCACATTAGAAATTATGGTCTTAATAAATGTGTTTGAGGCATCTTTTTTGGATAAGGAAAGCTAGAGAGTATAGTGATCTTTCTCCTGCGGGCCACTGACTGCTGTCTCCCGTACTAGATGTGTTTGGTTAAAAACAGTTAACCCTTGTAATCCCACCGCCTCCAAACCGATTCTTTAAAGAATGGAACCCCTATGTATAAAATAGCTTCAAACGTCTGATTATTTTACAAATTAGGTAATGTTCTAAGTGGTCTAGAAAAGGTTTGAAATTATGTTTAAGGTTTGTTGGAAATTGCTAAGCAGTCGTTCTGAAATACTGGATGAGCCAGAGTAACTTCCGTTCAGTTAGTTTTTCACGCATCCCATTGATTATGCCGCACAGTGATATAATTATGCAGGTAAATTCAATGGTATATGTAAACAGTGACAAAAAAGTCTTTTGCAAATTACAGAACCAGTAATGAACACGATCAGGAAGAAACGTATCTCATTCTTTGGACATCTGATGAGAACAGCAGAAAACAGAATTTGTAATGGAATAATACAAAAAGCGTGGAATAGTAAGAGCAACATGAAATGGAAGATATAAGAGAATTACAGCAGATGACTTAAAAAACAAAACAGAGAAAACCAAAGTACTGCAAAGACACACAAATCGGGCCAAAAAGGAAGATCAGTAAAAGGGCTACGGGAAGAGTGGCCTCAGACGAAGAAACAGAGAAAATACCTGAAAAAATGAAGAAGTACCGGGCACATAGAAGACCAAGACACCCTTCAGTTAATAATAAATTATAGTAATCCCTGTCTAACCACTGCACAATTGAATTGTCTTACTGAATTATTATAGAACTGTACTGTATTAACGAGTAACAACAGCTGTATAAACACTTGAATAAGTGACTAGAGTTGTCCAGTGAAAGCTATAAAATACAAATAATAAAATAATAATAAAGATATAAGAAAATAAAAAGTTGTCCCTGAAGCTGAAGTTTTACTGTATGAACAGCGAAGATGTAGGAAGCAACAACCTCTTTTCCTTTCATTATTTTGTGGAGGGTGTAAGCAAGAAAAAGTTTCAGAAAGGTCTGCAATTTTGTGTAAAGTTTGTTGAAATTCGCGAAGCGCTTTCCGAAAAGAGATGCAGCAAGAAGGATGGGAAGAACTAACGAAGAACCGCGCCAGCAGAGTGAGGACAAAGACAGGAACGAAGTAGGTTGTTGAACTCATGGACTGGTCGGAATTGGGGATCGAAGTGGACGGAAAGAAAAATTGGGGAAGCAAGTACATACCGACTAATATGAGAGAGATCGTTGACAGAGAAGGATAGAGGTGAAGGATAAAGAGACACCAGTGGACTAGACAAGAGAAGAGGTACTGAAGATTTTGGAAGAAGAGCGAGAGAGAAGAAGAGAAAGAATGAAATGTTTCTGGGAGGAGAAGAAGAAAGTGCAATTAACGCAGGGGCTACCCTGTAGCGGAAGAAGGAGAAAAGGGAGAAGAAGAGGTAGAAGGAAAACGATACCCGGAAGATCGGCAGAAAGTGGGACCTACAACTGGCTGTAAATTACGAAAAAATCCGAAGTGAAGAAGCAGAGGATACGATCCTTGGAAGTACAGGAAAACGAGCCTAGGCACTCCACCAACCACTCACTCACTCATTTTTGGAGGTGACTACCGCCAGTCTCCATAGAAGGCGGAAAAATTTATCAGAGGATTTTCCAGCCATTTTAGGCCAGATATGTGTCATGAGGAACTACGGTGCGTGGACAATTTCGACGATTTTTCACACACACACACACACCCACCCACACACACACACACACACACACACACACACACACACACACACACACGGCGACCGCCAGCTGTCTTCCGTATCAGCATTCTCGGGCCATCACGAGTGGCGCGAGTTAATCTGAGAGCGCGGCCCAAACAACAGGTCGTTTGTCGGGCTGGAATATAATCCCCCATTCGCCTGCCGCCACAGAGGGTGCTCTCCGGCTGGCCGCTCCCCCCCCCCCTTCCCCTTGCCACTAACGCGGCCATATATTAGGCTTAACCGATTACCATACAGCGCGGCGCCGGCCGGAACGGAAAACTGTAACACGGGCGATCGGCGCAAGCGGGCAGTGAGCCGGTATATATAAAACATCCCGCCAGGCAGCCGGGCTCGGCGGACCGCGGTGCGTACACGCACCGCCCCCCGCCCCGCCCCGCCCCCACGGAAACTAAATTATGTAAATAGGCGAGCGCCGCGCTGCGGCCGTGCGCTGGGCCGCCGGCTCCATCCGTCTTGTCGGCGCTGCTGGCCGGCAGGTGTTGCTCGATCGGGCCGCCGGGCCGCGCATGCATAATTCGGGCCAGCGGCGCTCGGCGAGGACCGAGTCGGCGGCTGTCTGCCCCGCATTCCTCCTGCCCAGCCACGCATCCGAGCTCTCCTTGCCTCACTCGCAAACCCCCTCGTTTCTACCTATGTGTCGCTGTCGTCAACACCGTGCGTGTAGAGAGTAGATATATTATAAATGACCTAGTAGATAGTGTCGGAAGTTCCATGCTGCTTTCCGCGGATGATGCTGTAGTATACAGAGAAGTTGCAGCATTAGAAAATTGCAGCGAAATGCGGCAAGATCAGCAGCGTATAGGCACTTGGTGCAGGGAGTGACAACTGACCATTATCATAGACAAATGTAATGTATTGCGAATACATGGAAAGAAGGATCCTTTATTGTGTGATTATATGATAGCGGAACAAACACTGGTAGCAGTTACTTCTGTAAAATATCTGGGAGCAACGTCACATTCGTAGTTAACGAATTATTGTAGCTTGCATATTACGAGAGTATACAGTATTAAGGCAACGGCACATTGGTGAACCATTAAAAACGCATTTTTCTTGGTCTAATTTGTCATAAGTATATTTCAGTTAGTAGCGTTATTCTTTCAGAAACTGTAACAAGCTAGACATAGATGTCGAACATTTGTGGGCGGCTTAGGGAACCGACATTTACCGTTTCATTTGTGATACGGCTGCCGAGTCCTGGCTCCTCACACGGCGCGTGTTCGCATTGTTGCTCGACGGACGCCCCAGTCCGTAGAGCCCAAGGAACTATTGCGAATATATAGAAAGAAGGATCCTTTATTGTATGATTATATGATAGCGGAACAAACACTGGTAGCAGTTACTTCTGTAAAATATCTGGGAGTATGCGTGCGGAACGATTTGAAGTGGAATGATCATATAAAATTAATTGCTGGTAAGGCGCGTTCCAGGTTGAGATTCATTGGGAGAGTCCTTAGAAAATGTAGTCCATCAACAAAGGAGGTGGCTTACAAAACACTCGTTCGACCTATACTTGAGTATTACTCATCAGTGTGGGATCCGTACCAGATCGGATTGACGGAGGAGGTAGAGAAGATCCAAAGAAGAGCGGCGCGTTTCGTCACAGGGTTATCTGGTAAGCGTGATAGCGTTACGGAGATGTTTAGCAAACTCAAGTGGCAGACTCTGCAAGAGAGGCGCTCTGCATCGTGGTGTAGCTTGCTGTCCAGGTTTCGAGAGGGTGCGTTTCTGGATGAGGTATCGAATATATTGCTTCCCCCTACTTATACCTCCCGAGGAGATCACGAATGTAAAATTAGAGAGATTCGAGCGCGCACGGAGGCTTTCCGGCAGTCGTTCTTCCCGCGAACCATACGCGACTGGAACAGGAAAGGGAGGTAATGACAGTGGCACGTAAAGTGCCCTCCGCCACACACCGTTGGGTGGCTTGCAAAGTATAAATGTAGATGTAGATGCACGAAACAACGCATTCGGAGGTGGGAAGGGTGCTTAGTGTTCTAAGAGGAGCGCATCATACTAGTCGCCGTGGCCACTGAAGGTAAAATGTCTTCTAGATTCTTGTGCCGCACGCCATGTTTCTCTTTAATTTCTCTTTTACACAGTCGGCGTTTCTATCCCTCTACTGTTCTGGTGTTCCTGGTTGGCTGAGTAGAATAAATGTGGTGTGGCATGAATGGCTGAGTGATCGCGAAGGTTGTGCAGCGTCAATTGGAAAAATGTTTTCTATTCTTCGCACCCCTAACTACCTTTCTAAGTGAGGGCGTTGTGTGTTGTTTACGCGAAACTGTTAAGTGAAGGTGACTGTAGTGTGTGTGTGTGTGTGTGTGTGTGTGTGTGTGTGTGTGTGTGTGGCGTGCTGTGGTTTGTGTGTGTGTGTGTGTGTGGCGTGCTGTGGTTGGTTTGTGTGTGTGTGTGTGTGTGTGTGTGTGTGTGTGTGTGTGTGTGTGTGTGTGGTGTCAGATATATGTTGTATTATGGTGTTTGGAGAAGGGAGAGGGTGAAACTCGCAGCAAGTGACTTGCCGAGCTTAAGGTTGCCATCCCACGAACGGATCACCGTCAACTGTGTTGCATGTCCTCACTTGATGAGATGTCGCAGAGGGTTTGGACTTTAATCTTGGGCATGGCGTTTGGTGACTCGACGCCACCACCCCTCCTATCTCCTGTGGCGTGAAAGCAAGGGGAAGTTGCCTACTAGCCAAGCCCGACGGTGTTCGATGAACTGACGGGACGCGGTCTCCCCACCGCGGCACTGTCGTTGACCCCGGTTAGCTCAACACTGTGAAAGACCAGTGTCAGACTCACTTGGCAAACATTCTGAGATAAAAAGTCCAGCAAACCCTGGCTCTAAACTGTGTACCTTAAGAGCTAAGAGTACTTGTTCTTTGCTACCATGAGACACACGTGTTCTACAGCAAGCTCTTCCTTTCAATATCTCGAAGGCTGAGAGTATGGACCGAAATAAGAAAAAAGAAAGCAGCTAGCAGAACTTATTCGATGGAGGAAATCTGTTTCACAGTAGCGAAGAACAAAGAGTGCTCATAGATCATAAGGGGTGCATTTTAGAGCTCATGTTGGCTGGAGATTTTTTTCCTTGTTTTTTCCGTACTGCCTCCTAGCAAAACATAAAAAGTAAGCAGTACAAGCGATGTGTTTCACAATATGCAAGATGAACAGTTGTTTATTGCTGTTACGATGTGCATTTTACAGCCTGCGTTTATTGGACTTTTTTCATTGTTTTGATGGTTACTCAAAATATTCGAGGCATTTTTTAAGAACTTGTAGAACGACAGTCCGACAGATGGCTGAGATTTCTAATAACGAATGTAATTTCAATAGAAATTATGGCTACAGACTCTATAGGCTTCCAGCTTGGTAGCTTTCCGCCGTCAAGTAATACAAACAACGACGTCTGCGACACGACAGTTTTGGAAAAACATTGCCCCTCTCTTTTTTTCGTTGTTTTGGTGGTTACTCAAAACATTCAACACATTTTTTAAGAGCTTGTAGAAAGAAAGTCAGAGAAGTAGTTGACATTTCTAAGAACAAATGCAATTTCAGCAGAAATTCAGCTATTGACTCCCAGCTTGGTGCTTTCCGCTGTCAACTTATACAAAAAAGACCAGGAAACCACGTCTGCGACACGACAATTTTGGAAAAAATATAGCCCCTCTCTTTCGCAGCCTGTTCCTCTTTCTGTCCAATAGCGATGACCCACGAATACTGGCCTGAAAATTTTCACCGAATAACCCGACTTCTTCAGAAAAGTCACGGGGAAACTCCCTTTTGTAAGTGAAATAGACACTGATCCCTGACAGTGTTCAGCTAACCTACAAAACTGGCGCGGTGGCGCAGTGGTTAGCATAGTGCTCAGAGCCATTTGAACCATTTTTTGTATACGACCATACAAGAAGATCGTACAGAAAACCGCTGCAGAGGGACAGAAGCGTCTCCTGTGTAAGTAGAATTGAAAAATGAACTCGACGCGCCCTACAAATGTAGAAGAGCGTGTACGATAACCTCTCTATCAAACACTTTGTGTCGGAAATGACGCTGTATTCATGTTTTTATGGGGAACCGACGTGGCTACAACCCTTCCCACGGAAACAACAGGAACATGTTGTTGCTGTCTTCAGTCCAAAGACTGGTTAGACGGAATTCTTCAGGCTAGTCAATCCTGCGCATGCTTCTGCATAACTGCTGCTAACTACGTCCGTCCTTCCCCAGCCAGCAGCTGCCGGCGACGCCTCAGCTGCCGAACACACTTGGGCTCATCCAGGAACGAGGAGCGCCGGAGCAGAGCAGGACAGGGCACCCGGATTTTAGGGCTAGGGCAGGGACACCGGCAGATAGCCAGCGCGAAGCGTACCCGAGGGCTCAGCGGCGCTCGGCACGCGATAGCAGGGTGGCCTGTCGAAGGGGACACAGGGGAGGGGGGGAGAGGGAGAACACGCACCCACCTGCATTCCTGCCGCACTGTCGGGGTATTTCTTTTTCTTTAATTCTTCCATTCTCACACCCGAAGGGCCAGCGTGGGCTCTTTTCAGCCATAACTTCAAGAAAAACGTCGACTGTGTAGATAGGAGAATTATAGGGAACGTATCCCATAGGGTACCAACAGTAAATAATAAACGTGATAAAAAGCCTATGCAAAGGTACAAAAATAAGAATAACGACTAACCATACTATATCAGAAGACATACCGGTAACCCAAGGGGTCCGGCAAGGGTGTAGCTTATCACCCACGCTTTTTAGTATATACATTTATGATATGATTAAAACACGGAAACAACAAACTGCTGAGGGCTTGATATTATCATATAACATAAATTTTAACACAGCGCTTTTCGCAGAAGACCTTGCAAGACTTCGCTACAAAGATCCATCTGTACACTGGTCCAGATTTCTAAATAAAATAATATGAAAATATCCATTCCAAAATCAAGAGTGGGATCTTCCAAAGGGACAAAACCACTGACAACCAAGAGAATAGCAGGAAACAAATCCATTGAACAAGTTAGTCACTTCAGTTACCTTGAAAATACAACATCAAAAAAAGTTTTGCATCACTCCGGTTCCCAGAACTCCTGAAGACAGACGTTGACCGTGGATATTGTATCAGAGACACAGTCCCTTTGACTGTTCAGAGATATCACTAAACCCGCCCAAAGATGTAAACAACAATGCATGAGCAGCGACTATTAGACAGGGGGTGTTCGACTTATATAATGCTTACTGATAGAGCCAACGTCTATACTGCCGTATATATTAGCAAACGGACAAAACCGGGGCACACAGTTACTCGTTGCCTGTCTAAAGGCTTGCAGTGGAACAAAGAACTGATTTTTCTTTACTTCGTACAGTTATCGACCGAATTTAAAAATCTAAAATGCTATCATAATCTCTCTTACGTTAAATGTTTAGCACAATAAGTCCAGTATTACAGCTGTGGATTAAGAAAAACCCTTAATAGTCAACATCGTAAATGTAATTGAAAATTATGATTTTTTTTCTTTAAGTAGATCGGTCGTTAGTTTGCTGGTACTTAATCTGTTCAGTTCTATTTTATTAGGAAGTTCAATAAGTCAGTACGTTAAAGGTTTTTATATTGGCTATTCTGTATGTGACTTTGTTTGATGCATATGTGCTAGAACTTACAGCCATCCTTTGGATTCTTCTTTCTGCGGTGAATAAGTATTTTGTATGGTTGTGGATAACCATTCACACAGGCGCTAGATATTTGAGAATTGGACTAATGAAGCTACTATATGTATGAACTAAGATTTCGTTTGAAGCGCTGTTTATGCGTCCGAGTCGTCGTTTTGCTTTCGCGATAATGTTGTCCATGTGAGATATCCTTGATCATGTCGCATCCATAGTCAACCCGAAATATTTAGATTTCCTTTCTGATGATGTTTCTTATCCTCATAACTTTAACCTTACGTCTTCAGTTGTTTGCTTTTTTACTTCTTGTACAATTTAGTGTCTCAAGATAAGAAGTTGACTTTTTTGGGCATTACGTTTTACCATCGACAGGCGGAGCCATTCTTCTAGTTTTTTGATGTATTGCAAATTCTATTGTTTTGTGCCCTCTGTTTTCTTTTCGTGACACAGTGTGGTCTCAGTACGATGGTAAACCTTCATTCTAGCGAACTGGGCGAGACAAATATCAGCAATGTGTGTACTACATACCAACGGAGATAATATGGCTCCCTGTGGAATTACAGCTTCCGGGATAAAAATCGCAGAACGTTTGTAACCTATTGTGACGTTGTGGGCCTGTCATCGCACTAGCCTGATTAGCTGTACAGTTTGGACTCTCTGCTGAGCTGCGCCTCTCGGAACTTAAATTCACTCCCCTCCCCCCCCCCCCCCCCCACATCTCACATCCCGCACCACCCTGCCGCTCTCCCCCCCCCCCTCCTCCTTCGATCCTTCACGCACGAGATATTTTTCTCCGCCAAATGAAACGGAACACAGGAATCTTTTTTGCTGGTCAATTGCGTGTTCGTAGTTACTGGAATTCCTTGGAGACAATAGCGGCCGGAGGGACGGAAGTTCCCGCATCCGGCTCTATTTCTGTCGAGGACAGACGCAAACCAACGACAAGTTATTAAGTGGACGAGAACTTTCTGTATCTACTGTCAACTTTTCCTTCTCGAAATGTTACTCTTCTTTCCCCGCGAGCTCTTGTGATGGAATTTCTCACAACTGAGCGGTATGACGTGGATGGAGGATGGCAGAATTACGTGTGCTGGCACAGCTTAGGTATAGTTTTCAGCTTTTTCTCCGCTGATTACATTTTGTAGTTTCCTCGACGACGCGGGAATAGAAGGTAGACTGTTCTAGTTCCCGAATGTAACATGTCGCCAAATCATTACTGCACGACATCGGACGAATATTTCGGTGAACTATTCGACATGATGAAAAAGGAAAATGTATTGATTTCATAGAGAAAATTCGTGCGACGCAGCCCTGAACAGCAGACGTATTTTTTTCATACGCACCTACCTGTCGCCCTTTAACAAGTCATAACAATGGAAATGGCCAAGACGTGTTTATGTCACCTGACACAACGAACTGACTGACAGGCTAGGCACTAGAGGGGGAAAACTAGATATTTCATGCTGTTAGTTACTGATGATGGGCGCAGATTGTGTGAAACGGAAAACTGGATAGAAAGCAACGATGGCCGTTGTTAGATAACTAGATATACTAATAACAAGAAAAAAAGCGGAATAAGTAGATAAATACACTCCTGGAAATTGAAATAAGAACACCGTGAATTCATTGTCCCAGGAAGGGGAAACTTTATTGACACATTCCTGGGGTCAGATACATCACATGATCACACTGACAGAACCACAGGCACATAGACACAGGCAACAGAGCATGCACAATGTCGGCACTAGTACAGTGTATATCCACCTTTCGCAGCAATGCAGGCTGCTATTCTCCCATGGAGACGATCGTAGAGATGCTGGATGTAGTCCTGTGGAACGGCTTGCCACGCCATTTCCACCTGGCGCCTCAGTTGGACCAGCGTTCGTGCTGGACGTGCAGACCGCGTGAGACGACGCTTCATCCAGTCCCAAACATGCTCAATGGGGGGCAGATCCGGAGATCTTGCTGGCCAGAGTAGTAGACTTACACCTTCTAGAGCACGTTGGGTGGCACGGGATACATGCGGACGTGCATTGTCCTGTTGGAACAGCAAGTTCCCTTGCCGGTCTAGGAATGCTAGAACGATGGGTTCGATGACGGTTTGGATGTACCGTGCACTATTCAGTGTCCCCTCGACGATCACCAGTGGTGTACGGCCAGTGTAGGAGATCGCTCCCCACACCATGATGCCGGGTGTTGGCCCTGTGTGCCTCGGTCGTATGCAGTCCTGATTGTGGCGCTCACCTGCACGGCGCCAAACACGCATACGACCATCATTGGCACCAAGGCAGAAACGACTCTCATCGCTGAAGACGACACGTCTCCATTCGTCCCTCCATTCACGCCTGTCGCGACACCACTGGAGGCGGGCTGCACGATGTTGGGGCGTGAGCGGAAGACGGCCTAACGGTGTGCGGGACCGTAGCCCAGCTTCATGGAGACGGTTGCGAATGGTCCTCGCCGATACCCCAGGAGCAACAGTGTCCCTAATTTGCTGGGAAGTGGCGGTGCGGTCCCCTACGGCACTGCGTAGGATCCTACGGTCTTGGCGTGCATCCGCGCGTCGCTGCGGTCCGGTCCCAGGTCGACGGGCACGTGCACCTTCCGCCGACCACTGGCGACAACATCGATGTACTGTGGAGACCTCACGCCCCACGTGTTGAGCAATTCGGCGGTACGTCCACCCGGCCTCCCGCATGCCCACTATACGCCCTCGCTCAAAGTCCGTCAACATACGGTTCACGTCCACGCTGTCGCGGTATGCTACCAGTGTTAAAGACTGCGATGGAGCTCCGTATGCCACGGCAAACTGGCTGACACTGACGGCGGCGGTGCACAAATGCTGCACAGCTAGCGCCATTCGACGGCCAACACCGCGGTTCCTGGTGTGTCCGCTGTGCCGTGCGTGTGATCATTGCTTGTACAGCCCTCTCGCAGTGTCCGGAGCAAGTATGGTGGGTCTGACACACCGGTGTCAATGTGTTCTTTTTTCCATTTCCAGGAGTGTATTTAACATACTGATGACTGCATCGCTGCTATCCACAATATATACAAATAAACTATGTTACAGAAAGGTATCGAAAAACTTTCATAACAAAGAAGAAAAAAAAACATTACACGGACGTGGGTCCGGAAACGCTTTATTTGCGTGTTTAAACACATTTTCTACTATTCTTCACAGGTCCACCAAGGTCCCACGAAGGAAATTAGACTACCATACTAGAGAACAGATATGCTGATCTGCTAGAAGACATGCTTATATTAATGACACGAGACATCTGCTTCGCACAGTATGGAGATCCTTTCATTTCAGTTAGGTACTTTTATTTGTAGTAGGCATTTTCTGTGCCGAATTCCAGTACACGTTGGTGGGAGTATTCGCACAGGAAGTCTTCGCTTTCGTACTGCAGGAGGCTGCGAAACCATACGTATGACTTCAGGAATATTTCAGTGCCTCCGGGATTCAATGCGACGGTGGGCTGATCCGGTGTGAACTTTAACTGAGGGCATTTTCAACACTTTATATGAGAAACATTTTTATGCAGTATGCCGGTATTTTCTTTTCTGGCTTGCCTTACATTATTAATGCGTTATGAATATTCATAGTAGTTAAGTTCTAATATGGAAATAGAGCGTTATGTCCCACATTGACCTAGGCGCGCAGTCCGGAACCGCGCGGCTGCTACGGTCGCAGGTTCGAATCCTGCCTCGGGCATGGATGTGTGTGATGTCCTTAGGTTAGTTAGGTTTAAGTAGTTCTAAGTTCTAGGGGACTGATGACCACAGATGTTAAGTCCTATAGTGCTCAGAGCCTTGTGTGTGTGAACCCACATCGACATAACATGTTTTATTATTTGTGAAGACTGTGAACTGGAAGTTTTGCCGTGCGTTTCTGTTAGCCCCTTTATAACTTGCGAGGCGGGAACGCTATTCGCACACAAAAATGTAAAATTGTGCATTTCATAGAACGAAAGAAGGCACTATCCAACGACTACAGTATCAACGAATGACAGTTAGAATCGGTCAACTCATATAAATATCTGAGTCTGACAATGGACAATGTCCTGAAAGGACAGTGCAGCAAGTTTATCTGCGTATCTCATCACACTGCGATGTTCGTGACGAAGCTAGACTGTAGACGATGATGAAATGTAATCGAATTAAATCAGGTGATGCTGAGGGAATTAGATTAGGGAGTGAGGCACTTAAAGCAGTAGATGAGTTTTGCTATTTATGGAGCAAAATAACTGATGTTGGTCGAAGCAGGAAGGATATAAAATGTAGACTGGCAATGGCAACGAAAGCGTTTCTGAAGAAGAGAAATTTGTTAACATCGAGTATAGATTTAAGTGTCAGGAAGTCTTTTCTGAAAGTATTTGTATAGAGTGTAGCCACGTATGGAAGTCAAACATGGTCTATAAATAGTTTAGACAAGAAGAGACTAGAAGCTTTCGAAATGTGGTGCTACAGAAGAATGCTGAAGATGGGATGGGTAGATCACGTAACTAATGAGGAGCTGCTCAATAGAATTGAGGAGAAGTAGAATTTGTTCAAAAATGGCTCTGAGCACTATGGGACTTAACATCTGAGGTCATCAGTCCCCTAGAACTTAGAACTACTTAAACCTAACTAACCTAAGGACGTGACACACATCCATGCCCGTGGCAGGATTCGAACCTGCGACCGTAGCGGTCGCGCGGTTCTAGACTGTAGCGCCTAGAACCGCATGGCCACCCCGGCCGGTGGGACTGATGACCTCCGATGTTAAGTCCCATAGTGCTCAGAGCCATTTGAAAATTTTTTCTAGGAGACTGATGACCTTAATGTTAAGTCCCATAGTGCTCAGAGCCATTTGAATTGTTTTTGAACCATCCTCATAAATTGGTACTCACAAGGAAACACATTAGAAATAGAGTTTTCAGTGTCCCATGCATCCTCCTAGAGTCTGTTGGTTTAATTAATTTTCACCCTGTATACCATCAGCGGTTACACGACTGGAAAACATTTGCTCTGAACGGAATCTGCGTTTGCTGTAAGAGAGCGTATTTCATTCCTTTTGTAATTACAACGATGCTCAAAGTTAAAGTTTCAGCGAAACATGTAGTACAGACTCAGCGAATATACTCTTCGCACCGCAGGGAAACATCGTGTAAACAACTGTGAGGACTGTTCGCACAGTGCAGCAAGTTTATCTGCGTATCTCATCACACTGCGATGTTCGTGACGAAGCTGCTGAAGAGAGCGAAGGTTACGCGCCGCGGGGAGGAGTCGACGAGAGGCTGTGCTGCAGGTACGGTACTGCGAGTGCAGGATGCACACGCCGCGGGGTGAGAGAGGTTAGTAAACAGCGATGCCAGCCACTAGCCAAGGCCACGAACGCACACAGCACGGTGTCTTCCGGGTGCTGGCGTTTGCGCAAGGCCACATTGTACTGCTGCTGGCATCAGCAGCAGAGGCATTATGCTGGCAGCGGTGGAGGGGGCGGGGGGGGGGGGGGGGGGGGGAGAGCACAATCATATATGACTCATACCTGCTGCGCAATTGCTGCCGCTGGAAGAGACTCCGCACGCCTACGCGATCGCTCTGAAGCAGCCAGGTCCAAAGACAGAAAAGACGGGCTCGCCGTTGTATTTAGCCGGAAATTTTGCTCTAAAAGCCGGACTGCCCATTTTAAGTGCAAATAGAGCCAGCTGAGTATTTTCAGTCGTCTATAAGTAATCAGTTACAACCAGGTTTTCGCGCGATATCAATCTTAAACGTGCTGAAGCTAAAAAACAATCAGTTAACAGCCTCATAATTTGGCTGTTATCGTAGCAGCTATGTCCCCAGGCTACTCAATTGTTGTCTTGCTCCTAATACAATGTAACGTAAAAAAAAACTAGTTTTTTCTTTAAACAAAATAAAAAATTATCTGTTCTTCTGGGACGGAAAGGAAGTTCAATAACTTTGGTCACTTCATACAAATGAAACGGTTTCCTGCATTAGTCAGTTATTTATTTTGTGACTATGCGTTTCGATGGTTTACACCATTATCTTCAGGAGGAGGACTGTTTGTTTGCATAGCTAGTGGCTCAAAATGGCTCTGAGCACTATGGGACTTAACTTCTGAGGTCATCAGTTCCCTAGAACTTAGAACTACTTAAACCGAACTAACCTAAGGACATCACACACATCCATGCCCGAGGCAGGATTCGAACCTGCGACCATAGCAGTCGCGCGGTTCCAGACTGAGGCGCCTAGAACCGCTCAGCCACCGCGGCCGGCTGCATAGCTAGTGTTAGTGAAGAGAACAGACGCCTTTTCATAGTGGCAGACCAAGGGTAATGTAGGTTATAATGCGTCTTTTGATGGGTGGTAGAGTCATAAAAGTTCTGCATACTGCCGCACCTCAAAACACGTATTGCTATTGATCTCCTACTGAGGAAAGGCGTCTGTTCTCTTCACTAACACCAGCTATGCAAATAAACAATTCTCCACCTGAAGGTAATGGAGTAAACCATCGAAACGCGTAGTGACAAAATAAATGACAGACATTCGCATCCTATATAATGCCGCACTTTATGGACGAAATATTCATTTGGTCATTTCAATTAGATTTATAAAGAAGTAACAATAATCTGTAGTTCAGTAATATTATTTCTCATTTAAGCCCCCCCCCCCCCCACGAGGATATTATATTGCTTGGAAATCGTTTCGTGAAACTCTTGATCGGTTTGCGTATTATTGCGTTCCTTTCTCCATTGGTTGTTTACGGAAAAGGACAGCCTTTCGATAAGATTCTGCATTATGATCTGATTTGAAATAAGCTGCACACTTCTCACGAGCCAAAAGTATTTTAAAGGCACACTCGCTTTTTCCTTTGTTAAGTGAATTTAGTGAAATTTTATTAGTAGTCAAAGAAATTACTGCATCCAATTAACAATTTTTCTACAGTTTATTCTAAGTACCCGCGCTTACGTCATTAGCTTGGAATGGGCTTTGGTTGTGCGTTCTCTACTTCGTCGCTAAACAGGCTAAGAAAATCTGAGGGTGGACTCGAAGGGTTTTTGCTTTGAAGGGAACGAGTGCTTCTTCAGCGTTTATGAGACAAGAACATTGAAGTCAAGGAGATACATCAAGGACAGTGTACGGCGATAAGACGGTATAGAAGACAGAGCGAACGGAAATCTTTGCACTTGTCTGCACGTAGCCAGGACAGCTGTACACAAGATGGTGAAACATGATCAAAAAGTGAAACGTCACACGCATTCGTTCGTCTCCAGTTCCAGGCACCTTGAGCTTTCTTTGCAGGATAACGTCAACAGTTGGAAATACGAGCGTTTGAAAAACTTTCATTTTACGATAAGAAGGGAAGAGCGTTTCATATTATTGTAAGGCATGGGGAATGCTGATATCTTCTTGCACACTGCAACTATGTGCTCAGCCGAGTTCTTTTCAACTTTATGCTGAGCGAGAGAAACTGATTTTTGTCTCTTTTAGGACTAAAGATGGTAGAGATTTCCGATATTTCGGGATAGCTTTGAATGATTAACTAGGACCATTTAGGTTTCAGATGGACTGAGCTGTAGCCCTAGATTCTGTACCCATTTTGGTAGTGCACACGGGACATCCTCGAAATTCTCGATGTCTGTCTTCAACAACATTGGTTTTGCATTTAGCTCTATCTGGAAGTCGTCAGCACACATGTGTACTTAGAGGACGAAACTGATGATGCAACATGACAAACAATGGAAGAAGTAGAAGTATAGGACTTAAGACTGAACCCTGAGGGATGCCCGATAGGCTATTAGAAAAGAAATGTGTTCTTTCGTCCGTTCGAGAGAAAAACCGGAAAGAAACTGGAGAGGCACTGGAAGAAAAATTGGGGGGGGGGGGAGGGGGGGAAGAGGAGCAGTTGCAGCGAATAATAAGAACACGCTGCCACCTGTGCTATGGTTGTACCTGCATCGTATGTTGTAAATTTTCTGTTAACTCGATTGGCGGACTATCTTCAACTCTTCTACGAGTTCGTTTCCACCGGGAACAGGGTGTCCCGAGCAAAGTTTGTGAGCGTAGGGACAGCAGACTGCATAGGGAATCATTGGGAAGTGCGTTAGGAGCAACAGGAAGTTGGCAAGTGTGCCGGCCCGGTTCCCCGAGGCGAAGCGAAGGGGCTGCACGGGCCGCCCAAGTTGAGCGCGCAGGCCCTGCGTTTCGGCCGCACTTCGTCGTCACGATTGCCTGAGCCGGCGATCGACGAGGCCGCGGCAGACGGACGGAGGGCCGGGCGCCACCAGAGCACCATCCTAACTCCGTCCTGGCAACTCTCTCTCTCTCTCTCTCTCTCTCTCTCCCAGTCTCCTTCCCCAAAAGGCCACCGCAGAATTCCATCACCATCACTAACACTGTGGTGCCTCTTCGGTCTCACCTGAAACTCCTCCCACGCAAGTGCCGTCTGTACAAACGGCATACAGATGAGAACTGTACGGATAATGCATTCACAAAAATTCAACTCTGGGTTCAAACTCCTGTGGCCCTGAATGAGATTTTCGCTCTGCAGCGGAGTGTGCGCTGATATGAAACTTCCTGGCAGATTAAAACTGTGTGCCCGACCGAGACCCGAACTCGGGACCGAGTTCGAGTCTCGGTCGGGCACACAGTTTTAATCTGTCAGGAAGTTTCCTGTGGCCCTACTGCTTGGTAAGGGTGTAAATCGTCCATCCATCCACCCACCCACACATCCACACACCCACAGATCCACACACACACACACACACACACACACACACACACACACACACACACACATACACACACACACACACACACTGACTACATTCCACACCGTTTTTCTGGAGTGTGAATCTCACTGGAAAGTTGTAGATGGACAGTCTCTTCAAATTCACATGCACGAGAGCCCTTGCGCAACTGTTTGGATTCTACAATCAGATGAGACTTTTCCCCTAGCTTTATAGTGCTGGCTGATAAAAATCAGGACTTTGGCATATGAAGTGATATATCTGCTGGAGAAAAATATCTCTATATTTCAAATAAAATGATTTTGCGAGTGACATATAAGCCCCCGTCCGTACATGGGTGGTCAACGCAGCTATCATGCTGAGGACACCAGTTCGAATCCCAGTACTACCATGGAGAGAGGACGAGAACGGGTTGTCTTGCGAAGGTAAGTTAGGGGCTATTGACAGAGAAATAACGGGTCCAGGTCATAAAAACTGGTAACGGCCGGCAGGGCGTCGCTCCATACCACATCGAGTGACGCAACGGCAGAGGATGACACAAGTGTCAGTCGGTACTGATAGGCCCGCCAGGGCCTGTGGGCGAAGTTTCTGTTTTATGATTGACAATTCTCAGTAGCGGGAAGCAGTGTTTCCGGTGAACAGTCAGCAACTCTTGACACGGGCCGCGCGGGATTAGCCGAGCGGCTGGTCCCGGCGGAGGTTCGAGTCCTCCCTCGGGCATGGGTGTGTGTGTTTGTCCTTAGGATAATTTAGGTTATGTGTAAGCTTAGGGACTGGTGACTATAGCGGTTAAGTCCCATAAGATTTCACACACACACACACACACACACACACACACACACACACACACAAACACACACAAACACGCGCGCGCGCGTTCTTGACATGGCTCTATGTGCACGTGTAGAACAGGCAAAACTGCGAGCACATGGCGTTCAAGAAAGAACTACGGCTAGCTGTCGGCAACCCCCCCACCGCTCGGCTCACTGACACGTCACTCACGAAGTTATTTTAATGGACATACAGTGTCTCGTTAAGTGGTTACCTTTTTAATTTATTTTATACACAAAATTAATTCCTCTAAATCTTCGAGAAATGGGAAGGAATTGATTACATATTCTCGGGTGATCAACCGAATGGAGG
Source organism: Schistocerca serialis cubense (assembly GCF_023864345.2). Lineage (NCBI taxonomy): Eukaryota > Metazoa > Arthropoda > Insecta > Orthoptera > Acrididae > Schistocerca > Schistocerca serialis. Next base: position 159,482,427 of record NC_064638.1, read on the forward strand.
CGCCGTCGTGTTGCAACGTTTCTATGATTTTCGCATCCGTCATCTTCATGCGAAGTTATGGATCGAAACTCATCGAAATGTTGCCTCCGGCCGGAGTGGCCGAACGGTTCTAGGCGCTACAGTCTGGAGCCGCGCGACCGCTACGGCCGCAGGTTCGAATCCTGCCTCGGGCATGGATGTGTGTGATGTCCTTAGGTTAGTTAGGTTTAAGTAGTTCTAAGTTCTAGGCGAGTGATGACCTTAGGAGTTAAGTCCCATAGTGCTCAGAGCCATTTGAACTACTTGAAATGTTGCGACAAGACGACGCCACCACTTGGCTGATCACCCGAGATGAGTTTGTCACCTCAAGAAGATGTGTACGAAAATCATCAAAACGGTGCGACAAGACAAGGCGATCACGTGGCTGATGACCCGAGAGAACTTTATCTGTCTGAAGATTATGGGTACGAAACTACAATCGCACCAAAAAGTATTGGCACAGTTACATTTTAGTGGTTGTAGGTTAAACGAAACATATATTTCAGAACAGAACCCATACATGTGACACCTTACATTACATAGTTTACAAATATGTCAAAATCACCTGTCCTTAAAGTAACATACAGTGTCATGAAAAAAAACATCGCTCTTCTGCACCCAAAAAAGTATTGGCACACGCATATGAATCGGACAGTGTGTTCGTTTTCTTCATTGATGTTCACCATCTAATAGCTAGTGTGCATCCCTTTAGCATCTATAACAGCACGTAAACGCCTAGGAATGCTTTGTATTAAATTCCGGGTGATATCAGGGGTAATTTTCGACCATTCCTCCAGGAGCACTTTCTCCAAGTCGTTTTTACCGGACGGACGCCTTTTTCTGACTTGTGTGTCAAGATGAGCCCACAGGTTCTCAATGGGGTTCAAATCAGGGCTCTGAGGTGGTGTTAGAACCCTTCTGGGGGCATTGTACAGTAACCACTCCCGGGTTTTCATGGCGGTATGTTTTGGGTCGTTGTCTTGCTGGAACTGAAACACCCCAGTAAGGCCCAATTTCTGTGCACTAGCGTGTAAATTACCTCGCAACACGTCAATGTATCTCATATGATCCATTGTGCCGTGAATTACAGCTAGATTTCCAACGCCGGAAGCCGCCATACAGCCCCAGACCATGATACCGCCCCCACCGTGTTTGACTGTGGGATGCATGTGTTTGATGTCGAGGTGCGTATTCGGCTTGCGCCAAATTTTCTTTCTTGCATCAAATCCGAACACATTGAACTTCGATTCGTCGCTAAATATCACAGTGTTCCAAAACTCCATCGGCTTGCTGATGTAGTCCTTGGCAAACTGCAGGCGTTTCTGCCGGTTAATTTCCGAAATGTATGGCTTCTTCCTGGGAGAACGTCCATGCATGTCAGCCTCATTCAACACATTTCGTATAGTCTGAACACTAACCGTCTTGTCGGACGTTGTCTGAACAATCTCAGCAATAGTTGCTGCACTTGTAGCAGGTTCCTTCCGAGCAAGTGCGATGATATGGCGACGCTCTCGGGTTGTAAGCACTTTTGGACGTCCAGGACGACACTTATTCACTGTTGTTCCAGTCTCTTTATATTTCTGAATGATGGCTCTTACCGTGGTGTAGCTCACAGACACCTCTGCTCCGATTTGTCGATAGCTTCTCCCTTGTGAATGGAGCAATACCACTCTCTCACGCAACGCCACTGAATGTTCCTTCTTCTTCGGCCCCATGCTGACCACTATCGCGCACTACAGCAACATACTGGCGACCGGGCCGTCAACAACACGCAGTGTCTAATGTGTCAGCAGATGGCGTTCCGGTACCTGAAAACCCAGCAATATACCGAGATGCCATGCTCTGTGCCAATACTTTTTGTGTGCAGAGGAGATACGTGTTTGCCCATAACACTGCATTTCTTTGTTAATGGTAGGCACTATGGGCAGAATTGTAATGTCTGGTATGTGAGGTAGCACGTACATGTACTGTGTACCGGAAAGTGCGGCGTTTGTAACCAGCAACGATAAATACGCACGTGTGCCAATACTTTTTGGTGCGATTGTAATTGAAACGCCACGACAAGACGACGCCACAACTCGGCTGAAAACCGGAGATTTTATCACTGGGATAAGCCGAGACGCCCCGCAATCACAAGGGGAGGATATCCTCACAAACGTTGCCTGAGAAATCAAAATTTGGGTAGGCCTATTGAGATTCGAACCTCTCTCTTTATGAACGCATCTTCAGTTCAGCCACTGCGCCATATCGTTGCGTATAAGAGGTTTCGCCATAGGAGCAGGTCAAGGCAGAACTGTTGTCTTTTATCGAGCCAACCAAGTAGTCGTTAGGGGTTAAGATGGAAGCCGGACAGGAACAGATTCCAATTTTTGCCGGAGCGTTCAAATACGGCAGTACATTGGCGGGCAGCGTCTACCGTGGACAGTAGGGGGTACGGCACGGCACACAGGGCTCTACTGCGTTGCGGCTCGTTAGCCGGGAGCGCCGCAGGCGGCGGGCAGACAGACAGCGTCATAGGAGACGCCGTGTCTGTCCTTGTGGCAAGGGGAGAGGGGTGGGGTGCACTGTCCACGGTGTTTACCGCTCTGACTGGTGTTTGTGCTTACTGCGAGAGCGCGCTGCCATCAGGGGTACGGAGGAGGGCAGCGCGCAAAGTGACCACTGCGTTCAATGGGTAGCTGTGACGCCGAGGTCTCCGAGGAAAAGGCATCGCATACTTGGTCGGGTTCCACACACTGTCTTATCAAAAGTATCTGGACAACGCTACGCACTGCGGAAGTGACCACTAGAAGTGGAAAGGTGGACCTGTCAGTATAAAAGGACGCAGGGAAAGGAGAAGCAGTAACACCAGAATGGACCTTAGCAGAACTCAGTGACTACGAATGCTGACTAGCCATCGGATGTCAATTCTTCTAGATTTCTGGGGTATTTGTCAAGCATCTAGGCGGGGTCAGCATGGTTGCTATGGGCTTGGCATGGATAATTTCAGGGGTGGCCAGATGATCATTGTGTTATTCCTCCGGAGAGAATGTGTGTACCCCAACTATCTGCGTGTAGCGTTATCCACGTAAACAAGATTGCGAACGTGTTCTAAATGTTCGCGAATCGTGTTACTATGGCGGGAATAGGCTACCAGCTCGGTATCTACCTAGTTGGATGTGAGTGACAGCCTAAAAACCACATCCAGGCTGGCCGGCACACCAGACCTCGTCGAGGGTGGATTCGATCCTGACCAGAAGCACCTGCCCGAACCCTGGAAGCGGTGTGCTAACTCCGGTAGGTAGTCCTCGGATCATACCTGAGTAACATATCCATCAGGGACATTTAAACCTCCCTACAGATGCCAAAAATGCCTGTTGATCACCAGCATTGAGAGGTGGAAACGCAAAGGAAAAAGCACAGCTACAAGAGAGACCATCAGGCATTGCAGAGGGCGGTTGTAAAAATTGCAGGAAATCAAGGGAAGGAATCACTTGTGAGCTCTAAAGTGCTATCGACACTCGAGCTAGCGCAGTGCCTGACACGAAAAAATACGTGTCTAAAAGAACATTTAAATAACAATAAAACATAACTAGATATTTAATTATGAAAATTTAATAAACATAGAAAACATTACATGAGTAGTCTTACAGAAATTAAAATGGGATATCATATTTTTTGAAGGCAACTATTTACTGTTAGAAGAATTTATTTTATTAACATCGTGTTTTAACTTTTCTTGTAATATAAGAAAGGCAGATAATAACAGTTACTCTTCCAGAAAAAAAAATTATCTCGACGTGGAGTCGTAATGTGTGTAAAGTAGAATTTATTACTCTTTGGCAGCATGCAGAAATTGAAACATCTTCACTAATTTTCAGTGTCTTTTATCTCCTAAGTTAATTCTGACCAAAGAAGCCCGTAGGTGGAGAAGATTCTCCCATTGGGTGGAGTGCTGGCAAGATAAGAAAAGAGACGCTAATAAAGCAGCTGTATTATTTTGAATACATTAATTGTAACAATTTAAACTGAACTATTTGATCGTGAATTCGTGAATAAGAAAAAAATTAAAAGGAATAAAACGCATAAAAACGAATTTACCCACGCGGTTGGCTATTTAAAAATACGCAGGTTTTTCTCAACTATGATGCATAGGGAGTAAAAAAGACGTGGTGACGGTGGCCGATTAGCTTCTCGTAAGAAACAGATTTCTCTAATCTATGCGAAACGACGCTTGAGGTGTTGTACAGATCGGCGGATGAATGGCAATCCGATGGAAGGGTTTGGGTTTGGCGAATACCCGTAGAACATCAGCTCTCATCATGTGAACTGCCAACAGTGATCTGTGGAGGGTAGTGCGTTTACGGTACGGAGGTGTTTTTCATAGTTTGGGTGTGATCCCCGTATTGCACTTAAGAAAACGCTAAATGCCGAAGGATATAAATACATTAACAGTTCGGAGACAAAGGGTTGTTTGTATCAGCATGAGACATCTGTCAGGCAGTGGTTAAAAAAAAAAAAAAGTTGTTCAAATGGCTCTGAGCACTATGGGACTTAACATCTGAGACCATCAGTCCCCTAGAACTTAGAACTACTTAAACCTAACTAACCTAAGGACATCACACACTTCCATGCCCGAGGCAGGGTTCGAACCTGAGACCGCAGCGGTCGCGCGGTTCTAGACTGAAGCGCCTAGAACCGCTCGGCCACACCGGCCGGGAGGCAGTGGTTCGTAGACAAACAGTGGTTATTAGGCATTACATGAAATGTACTGCCCTGCACAGAGTTCCTACATGAACCCAATGAAACAGCTTTCTGTTGAGTCAGAACCTCGAAGTCAGCCCAGACCACTTCGGCTCTTGAGGAAAAAATGGCCTCCTATCCTCCATAGAAATTCAGACACCCCACACTGAAAGCGTAGCCAGCAGAGTTCAAAATGGTTAAAATGGCTCTAAGCACTATGGGACTTAACATTTGATATCATCAGTCCCCTAGACTTCGAACCTAACTAACCTAAGGACATCACACACGTCCATGCCCGAGGCAGGATTCGAACCTGAGACCGCAGCAGCAGCGCGGTTCCGGACTGGAGCGCCTAGAACCGTTCGGCCACACCGGTCGGCCAGCAGAGTTCAAGACATCATAAAAGGTGAAGGGTGGCCGTATCCTACATTAATGTCCATGGAGGGGCGTGCAGTCAGCAAACGGCTCTCCCGGCCGTTGTCAGTTTTCGTGACCTGGAGCCGCTACTAATCGGTCAAGTAGCTCTTGAACTGCCATCACGAGGCTGCATGCGCCTCCTACCAGCCTTCCCACCAAGGAAAAATGCCTCTAGAATAGATGCATCAGAAAGATTTAACGCATACACTTTTCTGTTGCGCAAACACAATACTGTAATTGAAACTCAAAAATACTTTTGTGAACACCAGAGGATACGTTGAAATTTCGAAGCATAAACGGAAACAATATCATGTGATTCGTAGCCTTTGCTCGACCGTTTTATCCGAAACGCTTGCCAGTATATATTCTGACACACGCTCCGGGGTAGGGGAAAAAAAAGAGAGACAGAGAGAGAGGGAATGGAGGGTGGAGGCAGTTTATAATATGTCTGCTCTTACAAACGGCGAAACACCACCTGAAACCAGGAAGCCAGCCGTTAAATTCGAGCTCTCGCTCACGTCAATCCAGTGAGTGAGGCCTACGTCATGTCAAAACGGCTGGTACACAGGATCAGATGTTTCAAAATTTGATGTTGCAGGGTTTAGGGAACATCTCGCTGTACTAGCGAGAGAACGCGCTCTAATGGGAAACTGACTCACCATTTGCAAATGTATAACGCTCTCGTCAGTTTTCCGTTATTTCTGATATGGCTACATAAAATAAAAAAAGATATCTCACCAGTTTAGTCATAAAACAAGTTCTTTCCGAGTTTTCTTCAATCATCTTGAAAAGACGGCGTGGAGCACTAGGTATTTAAGATGCGGGTAGACATCGTCCTGAAGAGAGGTCCGTTATCGAGCTAAATTCAAACATTCGTGTAGAATAATTTTTTGACAAATGTAAGGAAGCACGACAGAAGCTGAACAGCTCACTACGAGGCTACATACTCAAGTTGCTCAATTATAGATATGAAACTCGTAGCAGAAGATACTTTCAGGAGTTACATCAGAGTAGGATCACTGCTTAATGCAGTGAAACGTAAAGTGGCGATAAATTACGAATCACGCCAAGAAATTTTCAGGGACCTTTTGGAGTGATACAGAAGAAACGAAAGACAGTTGAGCAGTGCATGCGAACAAACAATCCAGAACGTTGCTGTTAGCTACGAGTAAAGTATCAATAAATTAAAGGTCGATTTCAATATCGCAAAACTGTCGTAGACACAGTTCTACTGAACGTTGTTCGCTCTTGCCTCTGTCTCTCGTGTAACCGTAATACAGGGCATTTCACGCAAAGATGAACTCTTCATAGATAGAAAAGACAGTACAAGCAGAAAATATGCAAGCTACTGGTGACTGAATTCCAGCCCTTTCCATCATACAGCAATATGAGTAACGGTTTATACATGGAATCGCCTAAGCTGATGCCAAGTGAGAAGCAGTCAGATTAAAGTGAATGTTTGGATAAAATATGAGTGCCTACTGACCAGAGTGAATGTTAGTGGCAAAAGTCTTGGCACGCAACGGAGCATCTGAAGAACTTAGGAATGTAGTAAATCACTTTATACTTGTTCTGCTTTCAGTAAATACACTTAGGGGGCAGACAAAATGATATAAGTAGTTCGTTCATTCTGTGTCAGAAACCTTCACTTGTTATTAAGAAACACCGCATCGCCATAATGGCGTACGAACACGGATTCGATTGTGTACTCAATTCTAATCTATTGCTATTTTCTAAAATTTCGACCCTTGCTGTATTTTCTTGACGACCGTATTGATCTAGAAATCGTCACGATCGGTGTTCGGTGTCCGATTTTTTTCTGGTGCTTGGCTTTCGCCTCTGGCAATGCTTCCTCTATGGCTGCACCGCGGGTTTGATTCCGCAAATAACTGCAGGTTCGCCTGTACCTAGGAAGCGTGACAGTCCTCACATCGACCGAAGCAAACCCAGGAAGGGCCCAACAGTTCCAGTATGTATCTAACTCCTGGAAAAGAGTCTATATGCGGACTAAATATTTTTACGGCAACTGAATGATGCAGACTATATATCAACAAATTAACGGTGTGCATCTAGCTTCCTCCATGTTACCGACATTTATTTCTACTCTTTTTTTTTTTAAAAAAAAGAAGTCGCATGGGTGACGCAATTGTACTCGGTGCCATTGTTTTACCATTAACGCTTTGTGCGGAAATTTTTTGTTGTCCCTGTCAATACTGAGGCGCCATCGTCGAACACCGCTTTACACTGCGTACCCGTCGATGAACAGTTGTCAACACAGGGTATGTAACGCCCCCCTCCCCCTTCGTCGCTATCTCTCTCTCTCCCTCTCTCTCTCTCTCTCTCTTTCCCACCCACCCACCCACCCACCCACCCACCCACACACACACACACACACACACACACACACACACACATTCCTCTCTCTCTCTCTCTCTCTCACGCACACATACATGTACTTCATAATTAACCACTATAACTCCACTCACTTGCTCCACTTTTCTCAATTTCCTTTTGCAACAATCGCTAGCATTTCCAGAGACAGAGCCCCTGCCAATCTTTATACACTCTAACGGAAAGAAAAAGAGAGAACCCCATTATCCGAGTGAGACGGAAATCGGTAGACGTGATGTACATACACAAACAAGTAATTACCATTTCAGGAACACTGGATGATTTATTTAACAGAAAGAGTTTCACAAATTGAGCAAGTCAGTAACGCCTTGGTTCACCCCTGGTCCTTATGCATGTAGTCATTCGGCTTGGCATTGACTGATAGAGTTGACGGACGTCCTCCTGACGGATATCGAACCAAATTATGTCCAACAGGCTGGTTAGTTCGTCAAATTCCCGAGATGGTTGGAGCGCCCTGCCCATAATGCTCTAAACGTTCTCATTTGCGGAGGGATCCGACGAGGATCTGGCGAGAACGAAGACGAGGAATATAAACTCTCGCCGTGTTCGCGGGCGGGCATTATCTTGTTGAAATGTAAGGCCAGAGTGGCTTGTTATGCAGGGCAACAAAATGGAGTGTAGAACATCGTCGATGTACCGCTATGCTGTGAGGATGCTGCGGATACAAATCAAAGCGGTCTCGCCATAAAAAGACGACCATTAGGTTGGTATCCCACTGATGTTGGGGGGGTCTCTAGACACATCTTTGGCCTCGAATCTAATTGACTGGAGTAGAATTGTCTTCAGTGATGAGCCCGCTTCCAATGGAGCCCCGATGACTAGCGGGCAGCCGTGGGGTACCAACGGGACTGTCGCCTGCCATACAGCGCTTCAGCCGGGAGTGACGGCCTGGGGTACCATTTCTTTTAAAAGCAAAACCCATTTACTTGTCATTCGCGGCACACGCGTAACACAGCAGTACGTCGACTATATTCTATTCCCCGTTTTATTTCTCTTCACGGCAAGCCATTCTGGGCTTACATTTCAGCCAGATAATTCTGACCCGCACACGGTGAGTTTCTACTGCTTGTCTTCGGGCTCGCCAAGCCCTGCCTTGACCTGCAAAGTCACCAGACCTCTTCCCAGTTGAGAACGTTTGGAGCATTATGGGCAGGGTCCTCCAACCGTCTCGGGATTTTGACGATACAACGCGTCTACTGCATAGAGTGTGGCACCATATCCCTCAAGAAAACATCCATCGACATTGTCAGTCAATGTCAAGTACAAGTGCCAGAGAAGGACTAAGCGTTATTCACTTGCTAAATTTGTGAAGCTCTTTCTCTTAAATAAATCATACAATGACTCTGCTATGGTAATCATTTATTTATCTGTACGTGTGAAGAGAATAGAAGCTTTCGAAATGTGGTGCTGCAGAAGAATGCTGAAGATTAGATGGGTAGATCACATAACTAATGAGGAGGTATTGAATAGATTTGGAGAGAAGAGAAATTTGTGGCACAACTTGACTAGAAGAAGGGATCGGTTGGTAGGGCATATTCTGAGGCATCAAGGGATCACCAATTTAGTATTGGAGGGCAGCGTGGAGGGTAAAAATCGTACAGGGAGACCAAGAGATGAATACACTAAACGGATTCAGAAGGAGGTAGGTTGCAGTAGGTACTGGGAGATGAAGAAGCTTGCACAGGATAGAGTAGCGTGGAGAGCTGCATCAAACCAGCCTCTGGACTGAAGACCACAACAACAACATCTGTAGGTGTACATCACATAAACCGATTTCCATCCCATTCAGATTATTCGTTTGTAGTGCGTATTTTTTTTTCTTAAGAGTGTACAAATAATGGAAAAACAGGTAAGTGAGGATACACTGCTAAACATTCTTCTACACACTGACGATATTACTATTATATAAAGAATGAAAGTCTGAAGCATCTTGCGCTGTCTCGTTTGTTTTAGCAGAGGTAATTCTTAATGGCGCCAGTACAAGCAACATCTCAAACGGAACGTGACGGGAACGAGGAAACTTTGGCAAGAAATTTGCTATTATAAATGAAATTAGCAGCAGTCTGAGTGAGAAACATGAGCGCTGGAAACAGTTGGAACTCCTGAGGATTCCGGTATTATGACGACCGCGACATTCACGTCAGTGTCGAGACAGCTCGTGGGCCGGCGACGAGCAGCGTCGTAAGAAAAGGTCTGAGCGGGAAACGGAGGCCTAATGCGATTTAGACAGGTCGGGCGTCGGCATTAAAGCGTGCCGGAGACGCAATAGTAGACAATAAAGCGGAGCGCGGCGCGGCGTCGCAGTGTACCCGATCTGGGGGACCCTATGGGGGCAAAGTTGCGGAATTACCGAACGAAGTTTTATCCAAGTTTTAACTCGCCGGCTAACGAGGTGGAACAAATTTCGCTTACAAATATACTTATGCAGCGCGACAAGCTCGACGGAATTAGATTTGTTAAGTTCCGAACACTCCGAAATTTCGAAGGCCTCGCGGGAAATTCTCCTCGCAGTGAGCGGCAGCTGCAAGGGCATGTCTAGCGACGCAGAAGGCACTCGCTGCAATCTTAACAGCGTTGCCCTTTCCTCTCTAAAGTCCCTACACGACGACCAAGACAGGTAGTAAATATTGGCTGTCACGATGGAGCAGAAGTTCGTCAGCTCGTTTCAGATACCCAGGGATGGAAAGGAGTGAAGCACTTAAAAGCGACACGATGGGGCCAGTGTCTGCGTGGTCTTACAGTGTAGGCTCTAGCATCACCCTCATATATATAATGTGTGTGTGTACGATACAGTATGCTAGTGACAAGGTGGAAAGGGCAATGGGTGTGGACAATGTCCCATAAGGAACAAATATGTAGATGATGAAACTCAGGAGGAACAGGTCATCTACAACTTGTACAGAACCCCCTGTTGTAAGTCGAAGGACATGAAAGGGATACAGAAAGTTAAAGCGGTCTGAGACAGGCTTGTAGTCGACTTCCCGTGTTGTTCAGTCAATACACTGAGCAAGGGAAACAAAAGAGAAATTTGGAAAAAGATACCGAAGTTGAGATGTAAGAGATAAAAGCTTTAAGATTTTCCATCGGCATTGTAGCTTCCTTAGAGATGGCAAAGGCATTGGTAGAGCTGTTGAGAGGAATCAAAAGTGTATTGAAAATATCGCGAAGGATGATCACCAAGAGTAAAACAAAGGTAATGGAATCTAGTCGAATTAAATCAGGCGATGCTGAGGGAATCAGAGTAGGAAATGAGACGCTAAAAGTAGCAGATGAGTTTTGCTATTTGGGCAGCAAAATAACTGGCTATGGAGGGTACAGAACGCACTTTGGCAATAGTATAGATGAATTTCTGAATATAAAGTGGAATTTGTAACATCGAATATAAGTTTAGATGTTTGGAACTCTTTTTGGAAAATATTTGTCTGGAGTGTAGCCTTATATGGAAGAGAAACATGGCAAGAAGACAAAAGACTTTTGAAATGAAGTGTTACAGAAGAATGCTAAATATTTATTGTTGAATGGAGCACTAATGAACAGGTGCTGAATTTAATCGGAGAGACAATAAATTTATGCCACTAATTGACTAAAAGAAGGGGTCGATTGACAGGGTACATTCTGATGCTTCGTGGAATAGTTAACTTTGTAATGGAGAGACACACGTAGAACAAATACTGCAGATGCTCACCAAGGCTTGACTACAGCAATCATGTTCAGATTTATGTAGGCATGAATATGTTTGCACAACGTGGACTAGAGTGAAGAGCTGAGTTAAAGCTGTCTTCGGACTGTCTGAATTGTTTCACTAAACTGTATAGTATAGAGGAATTCATAGTGGACTGCTGGTACTGATCCTGGCTTCTCGGTTGATGATTTTTGTCAGTAATGCAGCTGTAAATCATAATGAGAAAGTTTGTTGTTGTTTAGCGAGCAAGCAACCGACTGATGGGTCAGAATGTAACAAGCCAACTTCACTTAAAGACTATGCACTTTTTTTGTAATAGATTATGAAGCGAACACAAGTCACTACGTAAGAGGAGTGACTAATTTACAAACAAACAGCGATCGCAAAGTCGCAGCAGGTTATTCCGTCAGAGAGGAGATAATTGCCGGATCCAGGCAAGACCTAACGACAAGGCGCTAGGTTGATTCGTAGTGGCAAACAGCGCAGTTTGAACACATTGTGAGCCCAGAGCGAGGGCAGTGACAGCTGCGCGGTGTGACGTATTCGCGTCCGCGTTCCCATGCTGGCGTATCTCCGCTTCCGGCCACATGCCGGAGCTATCAGCGATGCCCGCTAGACGCCGAAGCTAGGGAGTGCTGGATAACAAGCCATTCCACCGTGGCCACAATCCGCGCAGTTTCTGCAGCAAGATGAGCCAGCGTCTTCAGTAGCCTATTACCACATTCAGTTTTTAGGACTGTACGACGTATCATCCATAGGAAGAGAGATCCATCTGTTTGAAGTTCGGATGCAGGACTCTGCACTATGAATAAGTGGAGACGTACTGCTCCTGCGAGTTGCGCCGTAAAGCTAAAAACAACACTGACAGCTGAAGACGGAGCCAAGCATCGGAAACGCATTGAGATTTTAAAAATAATTTCATTAAGATTCCCGTTGCTTTGTTTTTATACTACCAAACTTTTCGGATTAGCTATAAACTGCCAGATAATAGCTAATTTATTATTATTTCGAAGAAATGTAACATTTAATAGCTGGCTACTGAGTATTTTTGCCGCTTTAAGAGCTTATCAAACAGTCATATACACAGCGTTTATAAACATGGTTAAGTACGACATAAAGGCTGTTTAACAGTTCCGAGAACGACGTGTGGACTTCTCAGAATAAAATTGCGTATTGTGTCGGATGGGACCATTGGAGCCGCGCGGGATTAGCCGAGCGGTCTCAGGCGCTGCAGTCATGGACTGTGCGGCTGATCCCGGCGGAGGTTCGAGTCCTCCCTCGGGCATAGGTGTGTGTGTTTGTCCTTAGGATAGTTTAGGTTAAGTAGTGTGTAAGCTTAGGGACTGATGACCTTAGCAGTTAAGTCCCATAAGATTTCACACAAGCAGAGAAGCAGGGACCATTGGGTAATTTGCTGGTCATTCATTACAAGAAGGCCAACTTCGCAAATGTGAGTTAAAAATCGGCCGTACTGCGAGTCTTTATCTGAAATTAGTTGCTAAGTAACTCGGAGAAACTTTTCGGGTAGTCAAGGTCATGTATGGTTCACATTATCGACGAACGGAGTAAAGAGAACAGGCTCCCACGAGGCCAACAGGGTGTTAATCCCGGAAAAGAGTCTACTAGTAGTTACACCGTCCGAACAGGTCTTGTAAGGTCCAACGGTACCGACCGACCGCCGTGTCATCCTCTTCCGATAGGCGTCACTGCATGCAGATATGGAGCGGCCTGCAGTCAGCACACCGCTCTCCCGACCGTTGTCAGTTTTCGTGATCGGAGCTGCTACTTCTCAATCAAGTAGCTCCTCACTTGGTCTCACAAGGGCTGAGTGCACGCCGCTTGCCAACAGCGCTAGGCAGACTGGACGGTGACCGATCCGAGTCTAGTCAAGCCCAACAGCGCTTAACTTCGGTGACTGACGGGAACCGGGGACACCACTGCGGCAAAGCCGTAGGCGCTACTGGTTAGACATCGCCTTAATCTATGAAAGAAATTTCTGGAACTATAGATCTGATGTACAACATCGCCATAATCGAAACACAATGTCTCAAGCATCTAGTACCCTACCTGTGGCCACACAGAAAACGAAAACATTCGTAACCTGCTTACTATTGCTGGTATACGCATCAGCATCAAGTTGCCCTGTTCTCTGTGCACAGTTATGTGCCCTGATGCTTTTAAGAAGAAGCCGAAGTACTTCCTTCTGTCACCCTCGTAATGTTTCGCTTCTTTCCCTTTTCATTTCTCACTGAGTCACGGCACTTCCTTCTCTTCTCTCTTCGCTAATCACGTTTTATCCCATTTTTCTACCTCACCCTGTCCCAAACCTCCTGTCACATCCATTGCCGCTACCTTCCTATAATTTTTGCTATTGTTGTACTTCTCATGAACTGCATTTATATCTTTGCTCTTCCTGTACTATAGCAATTAATTAATGTTTTTAATGTTGTTCAGTAGATATAACTTGTAAGAAGTGTATCGTAACGATTGTGTTACAAATTATGTAAAATGTAGCTAGGTGCAAGAGATGGTCTGATAGCTCTAATCCTGCCAGCTTAAAGTAAATAAATTAAACAAAAGATAAATAAATAAGTTGTATGGAAGTCAGTCACAGGCTGTGGGAAAACCGGAAAAGAAGAGAATCGAGGTTGTTGAGATCTGGTGTTACAGAAGAACGCTGAAATTTAAATCGAGTGATAAGGTGAGAAACGAGGACGTTCTCTGTAGACAGTTTCTGTTTCTGAGAAACAGTCATATAATAATTTTTAAATAAACACACGGCCATTTGATTGTTTTGTTGTTTATTTAATTAAGACCCAGATTTCGGCCTTTTATACCATTTTCAAGTGATTGAGTTAAAGTCATTAACATATACTGCAGGACATCAAGCTCAAAATTGTCCATAAATTACGAAAATATATGTTAATGACATAATCTCAATCACTTGAAAATGGCACAAAAGGCCGAAACCTGAGTCGTAATTAAATAAACTAGAATCGTCTAGGAAGATCAAGAACCCACTACAAGAAGGGACGAGATGGTGGGATATCGGGGGGCAACTTCCATACCATTACAAGGTGTCGCACGTGGGAAAACGTTGTAGGGGAAGCAGAGATTGGAATATATTGAACAAATGATTCAGGATGTTGGATTTAATTGCATCAAATAAGTAAGAACGATTAAAAAAGGGTGAACTCAAATCTGAACTCCTTTTCGCTTAGTAAATGCAGTGTTAAAGATAGAGATCGTCTCGGAAGTAAAACACAAACCACATTTTGATATTTGTGGCAGTTTACCATAAGGGCTGCTTCTCGAAACTGCTCGAATTTCTGTCGAGAAACGGAAATGAAAACAAAGATCGCTGTGGAACAATCGCGGACTTTGGAAACGACCATTTAATAATTGTTAAAAAGTGAAGCAGCCTCTTCCCTTTTGTTTTTCCGTTTTATTTCACATCTCTGCAGTACGATTGTAGTTTCAACTAGAACCGTAAAAGAGAAGTTCCGATGGAATGGCAGAAAGGTTAAAGGAAGGTCGCTGGGTAGAGAACCTGCTGTGCGCCTGCTGTTCGCTGCAGTCCGGCAGCAGAGCCGTTTTAGAGGAGCAAACAGCGCCAATTAGACGTAAATGATAACGCCGCGGTCCAAGTAACGCAATCGTCGATACGGAGCGGGCTAAGTACCGCGCCTGCCTTTTAACCCCTCGGCGCGATTACTGGCGGCTCCCGATGCTCCGTGTTAAAGCATGCGCAGCAGCGCAAATATGCCAGCAGGTGTTTCCGCCTCCCCATCGGCCGTACCGACCCAGCCACACCCCCCGCGGGAACTACGGCCGAACTTGTCCCCACAGCATGCGCGCGCGGGGAAATGGCTGCGTGCTGAGGTGCGTGCGTAACGAGCACTTTGCGTGCAGTTCAATTACGCAGCGGGCACTCTCCCTGGAGCACCTAAAAGGCTGCGCAGCTTTTGTGCTTCACGCGCGCTAATCGCGAGAGATGGACCGTTAACCTGACCAGCAGCGCCTCTTTTTGCAGGAATTACGGCGGGTGTGAGAGGTCCTCAGAGAATTCACGTCTCAGTGTGTGGCGTTCCGCCCCGTTATTTAGCCATCTAAGTACGGACATTCACGTGCAGCTGCCTCTTTCTGCTCCCACCAATACCTACAACTGAAATTATTTGGGTCGTCATGCTTACCATGAAAGGTTCACCCCGTGAGAAAAGGGTATTTTTTTACCATTTTTTGCCACGTTTTTTTATTTGGTCGCTTTCTTGACTGTCTGTCCGTTCAGCACAAATTTTTCATCCAATATTGAACTAACTTCCAGATGAGCAGGAGATCTGAAATTTTCATCATAGCTCTGAATTGGACGAAAACGCAATATTAACTCGCCTTCTTGGCAGTCTGTTTGGTAGCAGTGCGTGTGGAGTAGAAAAGGTTTGGTAACATCAACATCTCGGCTGCCCTGCAAGACTGGCTTGTTGTACACGTAGAAGCAGAATGCGTTCCAGTCGGTATGCGAGGAGAGGAGCAGGGTTGAGCAGAGAAAGAGAGAGAGAGAGAGAGAGAGAGAGAGGCGAGGTGGGTATCACTTACTTGTCTGTGTGTTCAGTACAAAGTTTGCAGTTGATTTCAAACTTACTTCCTGGTGAGCTATAGCTGAGCTGAAATTTTAAACATATAACTGATGGTGGTCGAAGTAGAGAGGATATAAAATGTAGACTGGAAATGGCAAGGGAAGAGTTTCTAAAGAAGAGAAATTTGTTAACATCAAGTATAGATTTAAGTGTCAGGAGGTCGTTTTTGAAAGTATTTGTATGGAGCGTAGCCATGTATGGAAGCGAAACATGGGCGATAAATAGTTTGGACATGAAGAGAATAGAAGCTTTCGAAATGTGGTGCTACAGAAGAATGCTGAAGATTAGATGGGTAGATCACATAACTAATGGGGAGGTATTGAACAAAATTGGGGAGAAGAGGAGTTTGTGGCACTACTTGACTAGATGAAGGTATCGGTTGGTAGGACATGTTCTGAGGCATCAAGGGATCACCAATTTAGTATTGGAGGGCAGCTTGGAGGGTAAAAAACGTAGAGGGAGACCAAGAGATGAATACACAAGCAGATTCAGAGGGATGTATGTTGCAGTGGGTACTGGGAGATGAAGAAGCTTGCACAGGATAGAGTAGTATGGAGAGCTGCATCAAACCAGTCGCAGGACTGAAGACCACAACAACAACAACAACAACTCAGATCTGGATGAATGGCTCTGAGCACTATGGGACTTAACTTCTGAGGTCATCAGTCCCCTAGAACTTAGAACTACTTAAACCTAACTAACCTAAGGACATCACACACATCCATGCCCGAGGCAGTATTCGAACCTGCGACCGTAGTGGTCGCGCGGTTCCAGACTGTAACGCCTAAAACCGCTCGGCCACCCTGGCCGGCTGATCTGGATGACAAAGCAATATTAACTCGCTTTCTTGTCTGGTGTCTTTTCCCAATGAGTTAGAGGCTTAAAATCTTCGGCATAATTCAGAACTAGATGACAATGCAATATTAACTCTCTTTCTCCTCTGGTGTACCACTGCCATTTCGCCCTTTTCCTGCTCCAGTCGCAGATGGTTTGCGGGAAGAATGATTGCTGCAAAGTCTTTGTGTGAGCTCGAATCAGTATAATTTTTACTTTCAACTTCTTTTCGCGAGATTTGCGTAGGAGCAAGCAATACATTGGTAGAGCCATGTGAAGATAATCTGAAATTTACCACACGTCTCTGTTGTAACTGTTGTGGCGTAACAAGTTTGCTACGCCACACTGGGAAGGGAGCCGAAAGAACGGCACGCGTACACACACGCCGACTGGCGTCAAGTCTGGAACAGGATAACTACTGAATGGTAGCAAGAAAAGTACGTAGCTGCTTTATACTTAACTTTTATTCTTTGATGAATACAGCGTTCTTCTTGAGACATTTATACGATAACTCTCAAACTAGGTAAGGCTAATGGCGCCTTGCTAGGTCGTAGCCATGGACTTAGCAGAAGGCTATTCTAACTGTCTCTCGGCAAATGAGAGGAAGGCTTCGTCCGTATTGTCGCTAGCAAGTCGTCCGTACAACTGGGGCGAGTGCTCTATCGTATATCGAGACCTGCCTTGTGGTGGCGCTAGGTCTGCGATCACACAGTGGCGACACGCGGGTCCGACATGTACTAAATGGACCGCGGCCGATTTAAGCTACCACCTAGCAAGTGTGGTGTCTGGCGGTGACACCACAGTAACGACATCAGAATGTTTGAAATCGACTGAAAAAATTTACATACACACAAGACTAAAGAGCAGAAAATAATTATTTAAGTAAAAATGAGTTTTTAATATAAGACATTTTTTGAATCGGACTAAAATGTAAGAAAAATAATTTCTCCGAGTCCTATACAGATAGTCCTGAAAATATGTGATAGTCAATTTTTAATAGCTGTGAAAATACTTGTCAGCTTTAAAACAGAAAACGTGTGGTGCATGGAATACACAATTGATGCATGAATAGTCCACGTCGTTACTATTAGCTATTGCTTGCATTCCAAGTTTTTCGTTTTAAACGTTAAAAGTATTTAAAAATATATTAAAAACACACTTTTATATAATTTTTCTGAACTAACTGTGTGGGTTTAGGAATCGGTGTGGGATCTTGTAGGCTGATTTAAAAACATGGTGTACTGAGAATTCAGTTTTATTTACATCAGTTTTTAAATAGAAATAGCAGGCCCTTCCGTTTCAAAAGACCCAGCAATCAATTCATATGATTGGTGAACTGCAGGGAAATCAACGCCAGAAGATTGATAACAAGTTATATCTATCAGGTACAATGATTACGGCATATAGTGAACATAACAACAACACAGACTTCCTGAAAATATAAATTAAAAGTGAAGGGATTTTATGATCCTCCGTTAATTTTTAACGTCTCCGTACTATTACACACTTAGAAACACAAGGTTCACTTAGCCTCAGAAAAAGTAAGTTAAGTCGTATAGCATGACTGGCCGGGGGACCCTGAAGGGCAAGTTCAGGGGCCTAACTGGAAACGTATTCCGTATCCTCCGCGACTGCAAGCACCTTCCTTCGCGAAGTATGAGAGCCGTGTGTGTGTGTGTGTGTGTGTGTGTGTGTGTGTGTAAGTGTACCGTGTTAAGTGCAGATGACTGACGACTGTAACGGTGACTGTGTAGTATGGTGTCGTGTATGTATTGTACGATGATAAGAAACTCTTCCCTTTAAAGCACAGTGAGGACCGTGTTTGGGTACCCTTACTGCCAACAACACTGGAACAGCTCAGGGAAAGCATCAATGCTGCTAGGGTGACCACTGACAGGACGTTGCTACACAAGGTATGGAACGAACTGCACGGTCGATTATACGTGTGTCCTGTGATTTGTAGGAAGCAAAATGCAAACTTGGTGAGTTTACGTTTCTATTCATGCTTCAATCATATTTGTACACGTAATACTTTGGAAAATATAGAGCTTTGAAAACGAATGAATCATTTATAGCAGCCCTGTATACTGAGTTAAACATTCCGAGAAAGGTCCCGCCTAAGCTACCACCGCAATTCAAGGCTCCCGTCGTAGTTGTTTGTGTGTGCGAGCAGGACCATTGTCCAAGTGTGCGTTCGTGCGTGCCTTACCAGGGACAACACGTACTGCGGGTCTGACTCCACAGCCGACAAAGGCGGTTCGTTTTCCGAGCAGAACGACCACCGGTCCCTCAGGGACTGGCGCAACGTCTAATTTCCACGGCTATAATTAAACTTTTCCGGCTCTCCTTATTAACTTTGTAAAGCGCAACTCGCGATGAATTTATCATAGGAACAAATGCAAGTTCCGTTGTAGAAGACCACCTGAAAGCAATTTCTTACCTTTTTTAGATATTTTTTTTAATTTGTTCTCTTTCGTGATAGTAATTACTCAGTTTCTTTACGCTCGGGCCGTTTGCCTTGTGCGCTGGTTAATTCATTTCGATGAAGTACCTTCATTTGTTTCCGTCACGATTATTTCTGCAGGGTGAGCACCTGTTGGAGCAGCAGCGAAGTAATGCCGTTTCTATAGGTGTGAAGCACGACACTTCTGGAAAGACAGTGCAGAAAACTCGCTTGAACCGTTAGGGAGAAGCAGGAAGAACCACGCAGAAACGGAAATGAGGTCAAACGGCAGGCTGTGGAAGGCAAACAAAGCTCCGAGTTGGCGGGTGCTTGACTCTAGGTTCCTTTACAGACATGGCAGGTGTGAATAGGAGTAGTAGAAATTTTCCACGTCTACCAACAAAACCATCAGGTCCTAACCGTCGAGGGTACGCCGTGCATCTCAGTACAGACTGACGGATCGTGGGACGAGAAGAAGGTTCCATCCTCAGTGTTTGGCCGTGAAGCGAAGGAGATGTTCAGAGATGTCCCTGACGTTAGCCCCATTTGGGCATCAAAATTTATCAATGGCAATAATTCACATACGTGACTTCTAATTTTCTGCGCCTCAATCTTCCCACAAGGCTGCCACTTACATGGAGTGTCGGATAAGCCACAAGTCTGACCACTTTCGGGCAGTGCACTTCACATGAGCTCAATAGCTGATTATCATGTTTCCTGTGATTATGTTACGCAATGAAGATGCATTACTAGAAATTGCACTATAACACTAAAATTAAAATGAGAAATGTATACTGATTTATTACATATGATGAAAAGTTGTAAATAACATAACACAATACAATTTGTACTTAGATCTAAGCAGATTGCTGCTCAATCTGGGACTGACTCGAAGCTGTTCAGATGCCCTCCCACCTGGAACAGCCAGATAGTGGGACATCTTCTATCAAAAACCTCTCGTGTTATCTCTTAACTTCTTCTTAAATAATCAAATTGTTTCTGTCTTCTTCTCCTCAAATTATGTTTATTTTATACCAGTAATAAATCATTACTGATACTCTTCTTTCATTGCTAAAAACAAATTTTGTTAGAGATATAGAACAATGCACTGTAACAAGTAAAACCGTAAAGTACACGACCTGATTTTTAAAATAGGCATCAGTTTTTGAAATATGGAATAAATGAAATGAAAATCTGAAAATT
The DNA here is from genome assembly GCF_023864345.2 of Schistocerca serialis cubense. Classification (NCBI taxonomy): domain Eukaryota; kingdom Metazoa; phylum Arthropoda; class Insecta; order Orthoptera; family Acrididae; genus Schistocerca; species Schistocerca serialis. The sequence continues at coordinate 159,502,792 of NC_064638.1, forward strand.
TGTGCCGGACTGGGTCTCGATTCCACATTTCTCGATTTACGCGAGCGGTCGTCTTCACCAACTACGTCGTCAGAGCGTATTTCGCTGCCGACCGAAATCCCCAGCATGTTACTCACTATTGACGTAGTGGCTACTAGCCATGAACCCCATACTGTGACTCCCTAAGATACCGGCCATGGTGTGCATCCGCAGTGAAATACAGGATAGTTAAATTAATTTATGTACATTAGACGTAACAGTACTTTTTAGCATTTTCTCTTCGCGTGTTGGAATAACAGTTTTATATCACAGTTGGTAAAAGTATATATGCACTGGCCTCCATTTGGTCCCAGAATACGGCATTGTGAATGAAAGAGAATGTGATTTCATAAAATCATAGGAGATCATCCTAGGGAAGATATGAGCTGCAAATGGGGAAATCCACTGAAATAAACGACTTTGACAAGGCAGATTATTATTACGCAGAGCCTGTGAACGAGTATTCTGAAAACGGCGAAGCTGGTTGAATACTCATGTGCTACTGTCGTGAGCTTCTACGGAAAGAGGTAGAAGGACAGTGAAACTACCACTACGCGCTAAATGGTTGGACGTCCAAGACTCTTCACAGGACCTGAGTGTCGGAGGCTTGACTGCTCAGTCAATGATCTGTGGCATCTCTGACGGATGAGCACAATTCTGGTGCACGCACAAGTTCAAATGGTTCAAATGGCTCTAAGCACTATGGGACTTAACATCTGAGGTCATCAGTCCCCTAGTCTTAGAACTACTTAAACCTACCTAACCTAAGGACATCACACACATCCAAGCCCGATTGGAACCTGCGACCGTAGCAGCAGCGCGGTTCCGGACTGAAGTGCCTAGAACCGCTCAGCCACAGTGGCCAGCTGCACGCACAAGTCTTTCGGGGAGCATCGTTCATCGTTCATAGTTGAAAATGGAGCTCCGCAGCACTGCAAATGGATTCATTTTCGTTACACCAGCGCTACTACGTCACAGAGTACTTGTAACAACCCCGTGACCCGCAGTTGGGACTGAAGAGGTAACCACCTGACCAGCTCTCGTCAGCTATATACCTCATATAGCTGAAAGGTCACTTAAGCACCATTTTACCAGCACGATGTGCTGCGTATATTGTATTTCTCTTGTTGACGGACTTTGGAATTTGCTGTGGCGACGCTGGAACTAATAACAGAACGAACAGTTCAGCTGCAGATATTGAAGAGACAGCAATGCTAAGGACTCAAGACTTGTAAGACCTGTTGCGAATAGTGGACATCATTGAGTGTGTTTTCGAATCTGACATTTTTTAAAACCATTTTACTGCTAAACGGCACCTTCAAACGAGTTCATTTCTTGACGATTATGAAACCAGTCACGAATATCGTACGGTTCCGTTACTCTACGCTTAATGAGTCTCTGACCCAACCACAGAAAACTGTTTATAACTGTTAAGCGATATCACCACCATCATCGGAATGATTGTAACAGTGTCAGGAGGTCACCATTTAATGCTTAATGCTTTCTAAATCTACAAAGCATTTGTTGATGATCAATAGCGTCCAGTTCCGGTTAACGATATAAAACGTTCCACAAGGGCGCGCAAAGAAAATATTAAGTGTAGAATAGAAAAGTTAACCACAATCTCCACGATAAAAAAATATTTATTTACAAAAATATTAGGTTGGTGCGTAAGTTCGTAGCGTTTTTTCATAATATCAATAAAAACAAGGTTAGACACTGGACTCGCATTCGGGAGGACGACGGTTCAATCCCGCGTCCGGCCATCCTGATTTAGGTTTTCCGTGATTTCCGTAAATCTCTCCAGGCAAATGCCGGGATGGTTACTTTCAAAGGGCACGGCCGACTTCCTTCCCCGTCCTTCCCTAATCCGATGAGACCGATGACCTCGCTGTCTGGTCTCCTTCCCCAAACAACCCAACCCAACCCACTACAGAACATGAAGAATGAAAACAACAGATGCATATAACAAAGACTTTAGTCATGAATAATATATTCTCCTGCACTATTTACAACAGTCTGCCAACGCTAGGGTAACTTTTCGATTTCGCGACTGTAGAGATCACATGGTTTTGAGGCGAAGAACTCGTCGACCCATGTTCTGAGGGTATTTTCAACCATAAAGGAAGTTCCTTGAAGGTTGTTCGATGGTGAGTGGAAAAGATGAAAATCTGAGGGGTTGGGATCAGATGTATAATGTGGTTGCGGAATGACTTCCCAACCGAACCTCTGTGTAGTGTTTTTTGTCAGTCTAGCAGAATGAAGGCGGGTATTATCGTGGAGTACTAACTTAAAATTCACGCCGTCTTTGTCGTCGTTGTCCTAGGACTGCGTCTGCAAGATGCCTTGGTCGTTGACAATGAATGTCAGCAGTAATGGTTACACCACGGGCAAGCAATTTGCAGCACAGCACACCGTCGCTGTTCCACCAGATGCGTAACGCTATCTTGTGTGGATGCGCGCAGGCCTTCGTACGGAGAGTTGCTGCTTGGCTTGGTCTCAACCATTCCTTTCTTTTCCTTAAGTCCGGCCGAAGTGGCCGTGCGGTTAAAGGCGCTGCGGTCTGGAACCGCAAGACCGCTACGGTCGCAGGTTCGAATCCTGCCTCGGGCATGGATGTTTGTGAAGTCCTTAGGTTAGTTAGGTTTAACTAGTACTAAGTTCTAGGGGACTAATAACCTCAGCAGTTGAGTCCCATAGTGCTCAGAGCCATTTGAACCATTTGATCCTTAAGTTAGCATGAAGACGCCATTTATCGTCACGAGTAGCGATACACGATAGGAACGGTCTGTGTTGTTTAGGAGCCAATGATGACGAGCAAGCAGAGATGGTAAAAAAAAAAAAAAAAAACGTTCAAATGACTCTGAGCACTATGGGACTTATGTCATCAGTCCCCTAGAACTTAGAACTACTTAAACATAACTAACCTAAGGATATCACACACATCGCCGGCCGCGGTGGTCTCGCGGTTCTAGGCGCGCAGTTCGGAACCGTGCGACTGCTACGGTCGCAGGTTCGAATCCTGCCTCGGGCATGGATGTTGTGATGTCCTTAGGTTAGTTAGGTTTAAGTAGTTTTAAGTTCTAGGGGACTGATAACCACAGCTGTGTTAGTAGCGGCCGCGCGGTTCCAGACTGCTGCGCCTAGAACCGCTTGGCCACTCCGGCCGGCAAGCAGAGATGTACATGTGGCCACGCGCTGAATTTTCTGATTTTGCCTTAGAGGATGTGATACCCATACATCCGATTTCTGAACCTTCCCATAGGATGCAAATGTCGCTCGACGAGTTCATATTTGCCAGATTTCGAGTGCCCTGGCGCGGATCACTCTGGATTAAAGCACTTACTCGATCTTCATCAAACCCGAAGTTCTTCCTGAACGTAAAGAGTCGCTAATGTCAAAACGATCCTGCTTAAAACGAGAAAACTGTTTCCTGGCTGAGTTCTGTCCCATGGCATTATCCCTATACACGGCGCAAATGTTTCTGGTTGTCTATGCTGCTGTCACCCCTCTATTGAACTCAAACAGAAGAATATGTCGGAAGTATTCCGATCTCTCCACTTGGCACTCCATTTTCTAGCGTCCACAGCTCCATTCACTGTCTCTAAATGACAAAGTGAAAACACGTGAAGTCAAATAGCAACAGTGATCCACAAATTAAAAAAAAAATGACAATCGATAAATGAACCCATAGCAACCGCAATACCAACAGGCAGCCGGCCGGGGTGGCCGAGTGGTTCTATGCGCTACAGTCTGGAACCGCGCGACCGCTACGGTCGCGGTTCGAATCCTGCCTCGGGCATGGATGTGTGTGATGTCCTTAGGTTAGTTAGGTTTAAGTAATTCTAAATTCTAGGGGACTGACGACCTCAGAAGTTAAGTCCCACAGTGCTCAGAGCCATTTTTACATCCAGTTTCAACAAGGAACAGTAGAGTTGCCTTAACCGAACTGTTGATTTACGTATACGGTATGTGGCACTAAGAGTCTCACTGACGAAACGGGTGTGCCGTGCGCTCGTCACGTCGAGGTTGGCTGGAGTCTTCCAGAGCGCGTGACGGTCGCCCCCGTGTGGGAGGCCGGCAGTGAATAAACATACGGCCACTCGCCGCTTTCTGGAGAGCGCCGAGTTGCTCTCCAGCGCACGTAGCGTCCCGGTGGCCCCCTTGTGTGATGGGTCTTCCTGGCAGCCACTGCACGTCACGGCGCGCGCCGCTGTTCCCTGTGACACATTTGCCGGCCACGCAGAGAATTCGGTATTAGCGGGCCATCGCCGCACGGCTGCGTGGCGAAACGGATGAAATACAGTTTCTTTATTCGAGCTAAGAAATATGGCATGTGCTGGGATTCGCTTCAAGTCCTGTATTTACATTCATACTTCACATCCACTCTCTGCGGTACGTGGCACCTCATAAATCTGCATCTGCGCTCGGAAAATCATTTTGTGGTGTGTGGCAGAGAGTACATAGAGTACCTTCTTCTTGTTCCATCCGCTGGAAGAAAGACTGTCGGTACCGAACTTCTCTAATTTCAGCGTCCTTGTGCTTAGGCGAGAAATTCCGCAGGAATGTCTGTGGATATCCCCAACGGTAATTGCTGTTAAAAGTCGAAGAGCAGTGTCAGCACTGAAATATATGACGCCCATGTGAATATAACGTCCTTCAAAATACTCCAAGACTTTTTTTTATTCCCGGCGAATAAGAAGTGGCAGCTTGAACTGACAACTGCAGACAACCGATGTGCATTCGACCTGTCAGTTGTGAGCAGGCTGTTTTAAGCACTGCACGTGCTGTCGTTGTGTGTCAACGCTGTTGTGCCACAAATCGTAAAGGAGCGACGTCTAGAAATCAGTGTTCAAGACACTGACCAGAATGTTTTGAAGAAGAGAAAAGTGTGTTCAAAGTTTTCTACCGCACATCTTTACTACCGAAAAAAAAAAAAAGGAAAACGGATGGACGACAGCCGCGTTTAGACTGAAATGCAGAAAACGGACAATTATTCTCGGCGGCATCTGGTGTTACCAGTATAAACGTACCACAAAAACGCAAGGTGCAGACCTTCACATGGAGGATCAACGCTTTGAAGAAGATATGCGACATTGAGCCCATTGACGCGCAAGTCCAACAACGTCCAGAAGAAGGACTTCTGTGACAATTCCACGTGGTTGTATGAACGTTCTGTGCGTTCTACTCCTCAAGTGGGGGGATAAAATGTAGAACACCTGAAGCATTTAAAACCACCACCTTACCCTTTCTTTATTTGTTTTATCCAGTCCCGAAACTTTTCGGACCTACGTGTGCACTACATGTGACACATGAACTCTTTTGCATGAAGCGACAAGCTTCTACGTAAGACAGAATTCTTTTCTTATGGAACATAATTGATGTGTTTCGCCCGCAGAACGTGACATACTGGATACGAAATTTCTTCTAATCGAAACACTTTAAATATTAACTATTAAGCTACTTCTTCTTTTTCACTTCATCAAGTATACTTACAGTTTGTTCCGTCTTCTTGTAGTTTACAACTGATTACTCATTTAACCAATCTCTTTTTTCCCCTCATTCTGTTGATATGTTGTTTCCGTTTTGAGCATCCTTTCTCTAAAATGGTTCAAATGGCTCTGAGCGCTATGGGACTTAACATCTGAGGTCATCAGTCCCCTAGAACTCAGAACTACCTAAACCTAACTAACCTAAGGACATCACACACATCCAGGCCCGAGGCAGGATTCGAACCTGCGACCGTAGCGGTCGCGCGATTCCAGACTGAAGCGCCTAGAACCGCTCGGCCACACTGGCCGGCTATCCTTTCTCTATTGTTGTTCATTTATACAGCACATATTAACTTCTTCTCTTATAATGTGTCGGCCGCGGTGGCCGTGCGGTTCTAGGCGCTGCAGTCCGGAACCGCGGGACTGCTACGGTCGCAGGTTCGAATCCTGCCTCGGGCATGGATGTGTGTGATGTCCTTAGGTTAGTTAGGTTTAAGTAGTTCTAAGTTCTAGGGGACTGATGACCTCAGATGTTAAGTCCCATAGTGCTCAGAGCCATTTGAACCATTTTTTCTTATAATGTTGTTTTGTATCTAATCTCTGGAGGTACATCCTCTTACTTTCCCTGAAAGTTTATTTCACGTCCAAAATTCGTTTCATTATTTTAGAATAGCAGACGCCATTTGTTTCTAAATTTTCAACTTTGTATCCTCCCTTATCCTGCCACACAGTGTTCTGTGTATTGTGCCGTACATAATTTGAATCTTATTTAATTTATTAGTAACAACTTTTTGATTTTGATAACTACGACAGGCGTTTCGTAACTAACGCGACACGTTTTTGTTTCTCAAAGGAAGTTGGTTTTATTCAGCATTCTAATACACCAAACTGTTCGCCACTCCTTTCTGTACAAAACCCTATTTTCCAGCGTAATCTCAGTTCAACGCCAAGCCTTGCGCCTCTCTACTGGGAGGGGCTGTATGCCAGCGTGATGCCACTCTACCGGTCGACGTCAAAGCCAACGTCTTGCTCCATCAGTAACCTCTACATTATCCACGTTCTCCGTCCCACGGTGTGCATCGTTCATTGGGCCCAAAAGATGGAAGTAGTATGGTGCGAGATCCGAGCTCTAGTTTGGATGCGGAAGAAGAACCCAGTGAACTTTCGTGAGTTCCTTTCGGATGTGGAGACTTGTGTAAGACGCCCTGTGGTGCCATCCTCATCTCGAATGAGAAAGCCCGCACGTCCTAACATCGCAGCGGTCGGCCGGCTGCCGCGCGAGGGATCGGACAGGACTGTGCGAACTTGTTACGACGATGACAGACAGCTCGCCCAAGAACTCACCGTACTCTTGTTCACTGCCACGTCTCTGAAGACGTTCTGAAAGCACCTACGAACATCTGCGATGCCGTGGTTTCCCGCCAAAAGAAATTCAGTGACACCTCTCTTCTTGGAACACACCTCTGTCTTAGACGCCATTTTGGAGGCTACGTATAGCACCGCCACCTATCAGAACTTCATGAAACTATAGCGGCTGAAGCGGGAATATTTCACAATTTCCACAACAAACTCGGCACTTTTTCATCTGAAAATGGCCGAGAAAAAAAATTGTTGCCTTAGTTATTGAGCACCCCTCGTAGAATCGCAGCTTCACAGCTGAAAATGTGACTCTTGCTCTGCTGAACGTTCGTCCAGTACCGTTCTGGAGCGAACTGGAAATTTCCCTTTGAAGACCGTTATTTTAGATGTTTTTACTGAAGCTTTTAGACGGTAATTGTACGGATTTGATTTTGGCAATGTATTGCAAACTGAAGGTCATTTTCTGCCTTCTGAGTAATTACTTGGTCATATGTAAAGAGCCGACTATTTACGTGCGTCCATTCTACTGTTAATCTAACACCTTATCCAAGTTCCCGATTCTACTAACAACGACATCTGTTTATCGAAGTTGTTGTTGGGTTGTTTGGGGAAGGAGACCAGACAGCGAGGTCCCTCGGTCTCATCGGATTAGGGAAGGATGGGGACGGAAGTCGGCCCTGCCCTTTCAAAGGAACCATCCCGGCATTTGTCTGGAGCGATTTAGAGAAATCCTAAATCAGGATGGCCAGACGCGGGATTGAACCGACGTCCTCCCGAATGCGAGTCCAGGGTCTAACCACTGCGCCACCTCGCTCGGTGTTTATCGAAGTAAATTGTCGCACACCTCTGCTGATTTGTATTGGTCCTGTCTCCTCTTTCCTTATTTTTAGTTCAAAAAATGGCTCTGAGCACTATGGGACTTAACATCTATGGTCATCAGTCCCCTAGAACTTAGAACTACTTAAACCTAACTAACCTAAGGACAGCACAAAACACCCAGCCATCACGAGGCAGAGAAAATCCCTGACCCCGCCAGGAACCCTACCGCACGACCACGAGATGCTGGCTTATTTTTAGTATATTTTTTGTATGCTATAGATAACAATTTAAGTGCGAGTATTAACAAGAACTTTAGCTATCCTCCACTTATGAGCAACGCCTGCACCACTGATGCTACAATATCCACCACAGTTGAATGGAGAACTAAAGAGGAAGGACGATTAGAGTTCAGCGTCCCTTCGATGACTACGTCATTAGCAAAAGAACGCAAGCCATCTCGGCGTATGCCTTGCCCGCTAATGGCCTCCTCGTTGACCAGACGTTAAACTCTCCCCTCTCCCCTTCCCCCTTGCACGAGCCGGTCTAACGCACGAGCACTGCCCGCCAACCTATCTCGTTTACCCAGTGTTTGGCCAGCGCCGGATAATAATGTCGAAGTGCGACCAAACTTGGGCGCCGGGGAAAACTGCTACAAAGTTGGGCTGCCGCTGCCGCTGTCGCCGCCCTCCCGCCCGCCAAAGAGGGGATCATCTCCGTCTGTGTCGCGCGACACTTGTCGAGCAGCGGCCGGCGGCGTTTTAATTAAATGAGCGGCCACGGCGGGCCGTAATGCCGGCGGCGGTATCTGCGCTGCGGCGCTCCGCTCGCCGCCGGATTACGGCGGCAGCTGCGGGCTTGACAGCGCGACTTCGCAGTGCCCGGACGGGTTCATTTTACTGTCTGAATTAAGCGGAGCGGTGGCGCTGAGGTTGGGCTTCCATTGTATAAAGGAAACACCAAACCAGGAATGAGTGCTAGTCTGCTAGCAACGGCGCTCAGGCTGATGCCGTGTTCCTTCACTTCAGGACGCTAAGTCACACCGCCCATACTGCCGTCTAGTGAAAAAAAAAAAAAAAAAAAAAAAAACCGAGCTTGCCGAGTATCGCAGCAGATTTGCGACTGGATTCAAAAATTCTTATCATACAGAATTCAACACGTCACTCTTAACGGAACAAAATCGACATATGTAAAAGTAATTTCCGGAGTACCGAAAGGAAATATGATAGGACCGTTACTATTTACAATATACAATTAAAATACAAAGAAACTGGTACAGCTGCCTAATATCGTGTAGGGCCCCCACGAGCAAGCACAAGTCCCACAACACGAGATGGCATGGTCTCGATTAATGTCTGAAGCAGTGCTGGAGGGAACTGACACCACGAATCCTGCAGGGCTGTCCATAAATCCGTAAGAGTACGAGCAGGTGGGAAGGCATCCCAGATATGCTCTATAATGTTCATGTTTGGAGAGTTTGGTGGCCTGTGGAAGTATTTAAAATCACAAGAGTGTTCCTGTAGTCACTCTGTAGCAATTCTGGACGTGTGGTATGTGCACAAAGCACATGAATGGATGCAGGTAATCAGACATGATGCTTACGTACGTGTCACCTGTCAGAGTCGTATCAAGACGTATCTTGGTTCCCGTATCACTACAACTGCACACGCACCACACCATTACAGAGCCTCCACCAGCTTGAACCGTCCCCTGCTGACATGCAGTGTCCATGGATTCATGAGGTTCCGCGTCCAGCCATCCTGATTTAGGTTTTCCGTGATTTCCCTCAATCGCTCCACGCAAATGCCGGGATGGTTTCTTTGAAAAGGCACGGTCGACTTCCTACCCCGTCCTTCCCTAATCCAATGAGACCGATGACTTAGCTGTTCGGTCTCTTCCCCCCAAACAACCAACCTGGATTCATGAGGTTGTCCCAATACCCGTATACGTCCATCCACTCGCTACAATTTGAAACGAGACTCGTCCGACCACGCAACATGCTTCTATTCATCAGCAGTCCAATGGCGGTGCTGGGCGGCCAGGCGAGACGTAAAGCTTTGTTCCGTGCAGTCATAAAGGGTACACGAGTGTGCCTTCGGCTCCGAAATCCCATATCTATGATGTTTCGTTGTTTCGTTGAATGGTTCGCACACTGACACTTGGTGGTGCAGAACTGAAATCTGCAGCAATTAGCGGAACTGTTGCACTTCTATCAAGTTGAATGATTCTCTTCAGTAGTGGTTGGTTCCGTTCTTGCAAGATCTTTTTCCGCCCGCAGCGATGTTCTACATTTGGTGTTTTAGCGGGTTCCTGATATTCACGGTGGACTCGTGAAATGGTCGTACGCGAAAATCCGCAACTTTATCGCTACCTCGGAGATGCTGTGTGCCGACTATAACACCAAGTTCAAACTCACTTAAATCTTGACAACCTGCTATTGTAGCAGCAGTAACCGATCTGACAACTGCGCCAGACACGTGTTTTCTTATGTAGGCGTTGCCGACCGCAGCGTCTGTTTACGTATCTCTGTATTTGAATACGCATGTCTATACCAATTTCTTTGGCGTTTCAATGCATATAAATACACTCCTGGAAATTGAAATAAGAACACCGTGAATTCATTGTCCCAGGAAGGGGAAACTTTATTGACACATTCCTGGGGTCAGATACATCACATGATCACACTGACAGAACCACAGGCACATAGACACAGGCAACAGAGCATGCACAATGTCGGCACTAGTACAGTGTATATCCACCTTTCGCAGCAATGCAGGCTGCTATTCTCCCATGGAGACGATCGTAGAGATGCTGGATGTAGTCCTGTGGAACGGCTTGCCATGCCATTTCCACCTGGCGCCTCAGTTGGACCAGCGTTTGTGTTGGACGTGCAGACCGCGTGAGACGACGCTTCATCCAGTCCCAAACATGCTCAATGGGGACAGATCCGGAGATCTTGCTGGCCAGGGTAGTTGACTTACACCTTCTAGAGCACGTTGGGTGGCACGGGATACATGCGGACGTACATTGTCCTGTTGGAACAGCAAGTTCCCTTGCCGGTCTAGGAATGGTAGAACGATGGGTTCGATGACAGTTTGGATGTACCGTGCACTATTCAGTGTCCCCTCGACGATCACCAGTGGTGTACGGCCAGTGTAGGAGATCGCTCTCCACACCATGATGCCGGGTGTTGGCCCTGTGTGCCTCGGTCGTATGCAGTCCTGATTGTGGCGCTCACCTGCACGGCGCCAAACACGCATACGACCATCATTGGCACCAAGGCAGGAGCGACTCTCACCGCTGAAGACGACACGTCTCCATTCGTCCCTCCATTCACGCCTGTCGCGACACCACTGGAGGCGGGCTGCACGATGTTGGGGCGTGAGCGGAAGACGGCCTAACGGTGTGCGGGACCGTAGCCCAGCTTCATGGAGACGGTTGCGAATGGTCCTCGCCGATACCCCAGGAGCAACAGTGTCCCTAATTTGCTGGGAAGTGGCGGTGCGGTCCCCTACGGCACTGCGTAGGATCCTACGGTCTTGGCGTGCATCCGTGCGTCGCTGCGGTCCGGTCCCAGGTCGACGGGCACGTGCACCTTCCGCTGACCACTGGCGACAACATCGATGTACTGTGGAGACCTCACGCCCCACGTGTTGAGCAATTCGGCGGTACGTCCACCCGGCCTCCCGCATGCCCACTATACGCCCTCGCTCAAAGTCCGTCAACTGCACATACGGTTCACGTCCACGCTGTCGCGGCATGCTACCAGTGTTAAAGACTGCGATGGAGCTCCATATGCCACGGCAAACTGGCTGACACTGACGGCGGCGGTGCACAAATGCTGCGCAGCTAGCGCCATTCGACTGCCAACACCGCGGTTCCTGGTGTGTCCGCTGTGCCGTGCGTGTGATCATTGCTTGTACAGCCCTCTAGCAGTGTCCGGAGCAAGTATGGTGGGACTGACACACCGGTGTCAATGTGTTCTTTTTTCCATTTCCAGGAGTGTATAATGATCTAGTAGAAAACGTTGTTCGCAGACGATGCGTTTGTCTATAACACGGTTGTAACACTAGAAAAAAAATTGGTTCAAATGGCTCTAAGCACTATTGGACGTATCATGTCAGGTCATCAGTCCCCTAGACTTAGAACTACTTATACCTAACTAACCTAATGACACCACACACATCCATGCCCGAGGCAGGATTCGAACCTGCGACCGTAGCAGCCGCGTGGTTCCGGACTGAAGCGCCTACAAATTCTCGGTCACAGCGGTCGGCATAACGGCAGAAGATAGTAACGATTTGCAGAATGACCTCCAGAGAATTGACGAATGGTGCAGGCTCTAGAACTTGACACCGAACGCAAATAAATGTAGCATATTACGCGTATATAGGAAAAGAATTCGACTACTGTACACAGCTACACTATTGATGACAAACAGCTGGAAACAGTATCTACCGTGAAAAATCTAGCAGCGACTATCCAGAGAGACCTTACGTTGAATGAACACATAAAACGTTACCCTTTTAAAGCCTTTAAGATTGAAGGCATTTTAGTTTTTCACGGATCTCAATGTTTATGATGTCACATCTCAAGGGCTATGCACCGTACAATAACAGCGAAAATGTAGCAAACCGTAGACTTCATTCCTTTCATTGTCTTGTGGGGGGAGGGGGGGGGGGGGTCCGAAAAATTTTAGGAAAGGTTTGAAATTATATGTGAAGTTTTTGGAATTCACTTAACGCCCTCAGTCTCGAATATTAGATGAATATCTCCGCGCCATAAATGACGCTGATCAAGATTTATACACAGTTCGTAACCTCAGTACTTGTCCATTTGTGTTAAAGTTTTAACGTCAAATTATAGTTCTTAATCATAAGATTATGGCCGTATTTTAAATTCGTTCGGTGATTATAAGAAAAACTGAAAAACAGATTTTTTGCCCCCTCGCCAGACCTGTTAGTTAGGCTACTAACTACTGGAATGTGTGATCGTTTTAGTAATGTATATGGTGTTTAATTTTCTAATCGCAGATATGATCTTTTCGAGCAAGAACCAAAACGTTCTAAGATCATTCGTGTCAAACACGCGTAAAGAGTCGTCGTCTTCCACCGGCTTCCTACGCAATTCACTGCGAGATTCTTGACGTCCAACAAATAATTCTGTTCTTCTTTTTCGTTACTCGAGGTTACGATGATGATTTAGCCGCTGCCGCCGTTTACAAAGACTCGATGCGCTATTCTGACGTTGCTTCAGTGGAACTATCTGGGGCACGTGCTACAGAACAGGCAACTTGTGGCGCGCGACTTAAGCACCACATTATCCGGACAACGGCGACTTGGCAGCGCGGTTTCGTGTCGCGCACCTCAACTCGGCAACTCTAGGCAGCGCGCGGCTATTGGCAACGTGTCGCCTAGTGCTGCACGGCTGGAATTCCGCCTCTAGCCGGCGCGCCTGGGCGGAGTGCAGTGAACCTCGGCGCGGCAGATGTTGCGCGGAACCGCCTCACGTGGGAGGCGTGGCGAGGCGAGGCGAGGCGGGCACCGCAGGACACTTTAATTGCAGCGGCGCGCCGGCAGACGGGCGCCCAAACCTCGGGGCCAGGTCGGGGCGGCTTTTGTTCCCGCCGGTGAGGCTGTCCGGAGAGGGGAGGGGCACACCACTGTCCGACTCTACTGTGGCGGACCTGCTGCACTTCATTCATACACTACTGGCCATTAAAATTGCTACACCACGAAGATGACGTGCTACAGTTGCGAAATTTAAGCGACAGGAAGAAGATGCTGTGATATCCAAATGATTAGCTTTTCAGAGCACTCACACAAGGTTGGCGTCGGTGGCGACACCTACAACGTGCTGACATGAGGAAAGTTTCCAACCGATTTCTCATACACAAACAGCAGTTGACCGGCGTTGTTGTGACGCTTCGTGTAAGGAGGAGAAATGCGTACCATCACGTTTCCGACTTTGATAAAGGTCGGATTGTAGCCTATCGCGATTGGGGTTTATTGTATCGCGACATTACTGCTCGCGTTTGTCGAGATCCAATGACTGTTAGCAGAATATGGAATCGGTGGGTTCAGGAGGGTAATACGGAACGCCGTCCTGGATCCCAACGGCCGCGTATCACTAGCAGTCGAGATGACACACATCTTATACGCATGGCTGTAACGGATCGTGCAGCCACGTCTCGATCCCTGAGTCAACAGACGGGGACGTTTGCAAGACTACAACCATCTGCACGAACAGTTCGACGACGTTTGCAGCAGCATGCACTATCAGCTCGGAGACCGTGGCTACGGTTACCCTTGACGCTGCATCACAGACAGGAGCGCCTGCGATGGTGTACTCATCGACGAACCTGGATGTACGAATGGAAAAACTTCATTTTTTCGGATGAATCCGCGTTCTGTTTACAGCATCATGATGGTCGCATCCGTGTTTGGAGACATCATGGTGAACGCACATTGGAAGCGTGTATTCGTCATCGCCATACTGGCGTATCACCCGGCATGATGGTATGGGGTGCCATTGGTTACACGTCTCGGTCACCTCTTGTTCGCATTGACGGCACTTTGAACAGTGGACGTTACATTTCAGATCTGTTACGACCCGTGGCTCTACCCTTCATTCGATCACTGTGAAACCTTACATTTCAGCACGATAATGCACGACCGCATGTTGCAGGTCCTGTACAGGTCTTTCTGGATACAGAAAATGTTAGACTGCTGCCCAGGCAAGCACATTCTCCAGATCTCTCACCAACCGAAAACGTCTGGTAAATGGTGGCCGAGCAACTGGATCGTCACCATACGCCAGTCGCTACTCTTGATGAACTGTGGTATCGTGTTGAAGCTGCATGGGCAGCTGTACCTGTACACGCCTTCCAAGCTCTGTTTGACTCAATGCCCAGGAGTATCAAGGCCGTTATTACGGCCAGAGGTGGTTGTTTTGAGTACTGATGTCTCAGGATCTATGCAGCCAAATTGCGTGAAAATGTAATCACATGTCAGTTCTAGTGTAATATATTTGTCCAATGAATATCCGTTTATCATCTGCATTATTTCTTGGTGCTGCAATTTTAATGGGCAGTAGTGTATTATTTACCGTCGAATGGCCGGAGGTCCAGCATCCACAGTTGCTAGATATATTCTATTCTATGTACCAGTCGCAATAGCTTCTTCTATGAATACATAATAGGCCTACCGGTTTCGAAAAATATTCGTGCAGGCGAAATTTTTCCACTTTGGGTGTAGTGTTAAACACGACCTCATCTTAGTTTACTTTCCGCTTAAAGAGGCGTTTTAGCGTGTTTACCCAGAGCAAGGTGCCATATGCCTGAAAATGGCATCCATCACACACGATGTAGTAGTAGTAGTAATAGTAGTTTCATTCATCTGTGGATCGCTTTTCCACGGATCTCGGAGATGTTATGGTATTACAATTTAAGATCTAACACATTCACGCAGATAGGCATTTACATAGTTGCACAGGTAGTTTGACCAGAATGGGGAAAGTAGTCGTCCCCAGGAATATAGTGCGGGGGGCGTTCAGTAAATAACGCAACATATTTTTTCTTGGCCACATTCGGTTCAAAAAATGCGGAGTTCGTTGTCGGATGTCGTGGAATATTTACGCGTCGGCCCCTATAGTTTCTTGAACTTCCGATAGGTGGCGGCGCTGTACGTAACCTTCAAAATGGCGTCTGTAACGGAGGTGCGTTCCAAAGCACAGAGTTGTCATTGAGTTTCTTTTCGCGGAAAATCAGAGCATCACAGTTAGTCATAGGCACTCACAGAATGTCTAAGGGGACAAAAACACAGTGAGTGGTTGGACAAGGCGTCTGTCATCATCGCAACAAGGTCGCGAAAACCTGTCCGATATCTCTCGTGCCTGCCGGCAGCACACAGCTGTGACCGCTGCAACGTGCTCCCTCGCCAAAAAATGCGAACCAACTTCTCCTTCTCCATTACAACGCAAGACTTCACACAAGTCTGCGCAGCCGAGAGGAGGTCACAAAACTTCATTGGACTGTTCTTCCTCATCCACCGTACAACCCGGATCTCACAACTTCCGACTTCCATCTGTTTGGCCCAATGACGGATGCACTACGCGGGAAGCAGTACGTGGATTATAGGGAGATTTACTGATGGAGCAAATCGTTTGCTCCCACGTCCACCGGCACAGTGCTACCATGTGGGCAAACAGGCTCTCCCAGAAAGGTGGCGTATTAGAGAGGAAGCCGGTTCAACTCCCCTTCCATGCACTGTGTTTTGGGTTTCTCGTGATGTTCCTAAACCCCTAAGGCGAGTGCCTAAATCGTGCTTTCCCTCCGCAATCCGAGTTTCGAAGGGATCTTAAACTCTGTTTTTTTTTTCACTTTCTTTGCCGCAGGCAAGTATGATCACAGTGTATCACCTAATGTTGCGTTTTCTGTTGGTTATGAAATAATTTTTACTGCTTCCACTTTTTGCAAACACCTACTACCACGATGCGTTTCGGCAGCATACAGCTATCATCAGGTGCATTACAGCTACTTGCATCTGATGATAGCGGCATGCTTGCGAAATGTGACGTACTAACAGAATGGGACCAAAGAAGTAAAACTTATTTCATCAATTTTATAATATAGTCGATGACCTCACCAATTCCAGACAACAGGCACAAATTAAATTTTTTTGTTGTTGCTGATGATGATGACGGCATCGAGGAAAGACTGTGAAAACCAGCACTGCAACATGATATAGTGTATCGAATTACACTAAATCCGACTTTTGGATCACTATCAACCGTTTCACATGCCGTGACTCTTAGAACACAACGCGGAGGCTTGGGATGCAACCCAGCATTCTGGCGCTAAGTGTGGTGGTCGGCAACCGTACGCCAGCACATCTCTTTGCATTGGCGACAGAGAATTCGAGTTAACTACTGTCCAGTCGGCCGTCTCCACCCAAGTTTATAGAAATAAAGTTGCCAAGGATGGGCTCAATGTGTTTTCTTCAACCGGTCAACAATCGGAGTGTCATCTATCCAGAAAATAAAAATCTGCACAGTGCGGTTAATTATGATTTCTTAACGAAGTAAAGTGTTGCGCTTCGATGTTGCCAGACTACGTTATTGTGAATCCTACTGGTAACTCACTCCTGCCCCATAAATAAGTTGCCGAGCAAGATTCGGCCGCATGAATTCCGATAAGAATTTCGACGCTACAAGGCGGCAACGGTAACGACAGGTAGTGAAAAACACTTTCATGTGCATAATGGAGCTCCTGAGAAAGTTTGCCTCGTAACAAGTGAAATTCCTCGGATACTTGTTCTACGGAAGTGGATGCACGCCACCAAAGAAACACGCAGATGCCGGCGGGAGACTGCATCGGCTTCCCAGACAGCGGCGATGCACAAATTAGCCCCGACCTTGAGCTGTCCATCCGGGGCTCGGACTCGTGTTCATTAGGTCGCCGTGCTGTTTAATTCAGAGTTTCCAGCGAGACGGTAATTACGCCATTACGGACCGCGCTACTGCTCTTTCTTCTGACGGTGTTTCGTGTCGACGGAGGCAAATTCTCAAGAATTCGTGGGCTGTTAGTCAACTGCTTCGTTATGCCGTCAGGAGCAGGAAGCGATTAAGCAAAGTGGGCTGGTCGTTGTCAGTAAACTTGCCGAGCATTTAAGAGCGTGGGTCAAATTTCATAATCACCTGTAGCGTCCTGAACGTATCGCACTTTTCGCGTGTCTGAAGAATCCGCCAGTTCGCGCTCTTTTTGCGAACTAAGTAGGAGCATTTTTTTCATTGACAAGGTTTACAGGCGCACGTATCGGCCATCGTGCTGAATAAATGGGAAACAGGAACAACTGGTCTGCGGAAGCTATTCGTGTAAAGCAACTGACGGTGGGGAAACCGATTTGGACCAGGTTTGCAAGCGATTCGAACCTTAACATGTAGACTTGTAAGCGAAAATTGGTTTCCGCCATTCAATTTTCGCCTTACGGCGTTTCCGAGAAGCGTCGTCAGTGTGACTCCCTTCTCTGTGTGGCCACAGGTAACACGCAAGTGTCTCCGCTTCTGGTTGAGTAGCATGACGTGTGTGTGAGGCCTAGTTGGTCTTGCCACGTCAAAGCAAACCACAGAATTTGTAACATGTCCATCGTCCTGGCGTCTTGAGGTGAATTCATGGTTCTACCACAGAGATATCACGTGGACCTTGAGACTGCTTCTTTCGCTGTGAGGCTTTAATGACACTACAATGAAACAAGCTTAGGTTGTTTCTCACCAAAATAATGCGGTCTCTCGTTTACAGGGATGGCAGTTTTTTTTTTTTATTATGCACTTTTCTTCAGGTAAAGAAGCAGACACTTACAGGAATCACTCGCAAAGTCACGAATCTTTGAAACTTCCTGGCAGATTAAAAATATGGTTCAAATGGCTCTGAGCACTATGGGACTTAACATCTGAGGTCATCAGTCCCCTAGAACTTAGAACTACTTAAACCTAACTAACCTAAGGACATCACACACATCCATGCCATGCAGATTAAAAGTGTGTGCCGGACCGAGACTCGAACTCGGAACGTTTGCCTATCGCGGGCAACTGCTCTACCATCTGAGCTACCAAGCACGACTCACGCCGCGTCCTCATAGCTTTACTTCCGCCAGTACCTGGAATCTTTCTTTTTGTGTTGGTCAAAATTAAATCTTCTTCACTTTCAGACTCAATAACAAACATTATCTTCATATGAATAGCAAAATTACGCTTTCCTAAACATAATACTAATTTGCATTCTTAAATGAGCACTGCAGCCACATCCAGCTTAGCAACTGAACTGTACTCCCTCCGTTTTAACACTGGACTGTTTGACGTGATCCACGTCGCTAGTCGGTCATTCGGCATGAGCCGACGACAAACTTTCTAGTTATTCAATTGTTTACTAAAAGTTAATATTAAAATGATGATTTGAATATGTAACGATAGATAGATTTTTATGAACGTCTGAATATTAACTTAGCAATAATCAGTAATCAGAAATATGAGTTTTAATGCACAGGCCAGAGGATAATGCCTCCATCTCCCATTACAGCTGCCAAACAGAAGGCAAGTTTATTCCATTCTGTAACTGGGTACCAGCTATTGCTCTTCTGTCCTACCTTGTGACATCAAACATCAGCTACTGTACTTTTTCTCAGCTGAGATATGATATCCTTACACATACAAAACGAGATGCATCTATGTATGTGTGTAAGTATGTATGACCTAAACCACTGAATTAATTTCAACTAAATTTGGTACAGAGAGTGCTTTCCATATAAAATCAACAGTGTGTGGGTTAGGAGCTCCTAGCTCTCATAGGCTCAGAGCTACGAATGAAATGTTTCCTTTCAACCCCTGACATGTAGGATACCCTGCACAACAGGCAGGCTGTTCAGGTAATATCGGCACGTCATGCAGGGGCTACATGGGTAGATGGGCACTGATGAGCAGAGAAGGAGGAGGAGGTGTTCAGAGAGAGAGGCAGGGGAGATGGACGGAGAGAGAGTGGGAAAGAAGGAGAGATGCAGGAGGCAGGGGAAGATGAAGAAGGGTAGCTGGCAGGTGTGAAAGGAAGAAACGGAGGAGATGGACAGGGAAGGTGAGGAGGATATGGACAAAGGAAGGATGGTATGGTTGGAGAGAGGGGGAGGAGAAGATTGACAAAAAGAGGAGGGAGGAAGAGATCGAGAAACAGAGAAATTGGGGAGGAGAGGATGAGACTGACAGATAGATGGGGGAGGAAGAGGTGGACACAGTGATGAGGAGGAGAAGATGTGTGCAATATATGTGCTGAATGTGTATGCGAACGAATATACAGGAAAAAGGCCAGTGAGGAAATAAAACTATGGTTCCAAGAGGTAGAAATGTTACAGCCTTTCAGGTAGTTGTATCGGACGTAAACGCAGCAAGCGTTGCGTGGCGTGAGGGCGCGAGGCTTGCCTCTGTCCGTAAACAGGCGGGGGCCGTGCAGTATTCACCGCCAGCTCGGCTGGAGCCGCTTTACGCCCCGGAGGCGTCGACCAGGCTCCTCCCTTTAGTGGGTGACGCCGCCCGTCATATTCCTCCTCAGCATACCCCTCGGAGCGACGAGCCATCTTCGGGGCTGTTTATGGAGGCGCGAAGCGCGAGAGGGCGCGGAAACAGCACCCCGCGGGCGGCTGAGCCCGAACGTCGAGGGCCCCGTCGTCCTTAATCAAGGGCCGCGCCCCCCGTCGCGGTTACGTTGTCATTATGACGCGAGCGGCTGC
Organism: Schistocerca serialis cubense; assembly: GCF_023864345.2. Taxonomy (NCBI): domain Eukaryota; kingdom Metazoa; phylum Arthropoda; class Insecta; order Orthoptera; family Acrididae; genus Schistocerca; species Schistocerca serialis. The sequence continues at coordinate 159,522,749 of NC_064638.1, forward strand.
CGCCGGCCAAATTCAATATCGAAGTCAGCAGCGGCTAAATGCGCGTCGAGGGTTGTACGCAGTAGCGCTGAGGAAACCTCGCACCACAAAACAGCTCTGTGTCAAACCACGACTTCGTGACAGGAAGGAAGTAGGACCCGTTTCACCCAACCGTCTGTTCCCACCAACGCGCATTAACGGATACGTCCGTGATACTTTGAAAATTAGATGGGCTGATAAGAAATGAGGAGGTTCTACTCAGAATCGACGAGGATGGAAATACGTTGAAAACATCGACAAGTTTAAGGGACAGGATGACAGGACGTGTGTTTAGACATCATCAGAGTATAACTTCCATTGTACTTGAGGGAGAAGCAGAGGGTAAAAACTGTAGGGGAAGCCCGAGATTGGAAAATACCATACAAGTAACTGAGATCGTTGGCTGCAAGTGCTTCTCTGAAAGAAGAAACAAGGTCAGTGTTTAACTCCTGGACGACAACGAGGTCGACACGCCGTTTGAAAGGAATCGCCCCGGCGTCTCCCTGGAGAATTAAGGGAAATCACGGAAAACCAAAATCTGGATGTTTGAAAGAAGAGGCTTTGAACCGTTGTCCTTCCGAATGCCCATCCAGCAGAGGAAGGTGTCAGCCAGAGGACTGATGACTCCAAAGAAGCAAGTAAAAGTTTGCGCCTGCAGATAAGGAACCCAGCTGCCAGATTTGCAAAGCGGACTGCCTTCTTGCATTCCGGAACACATCGCGTCAACGACTTGCACTCACTAATTTAAACTTGCCACATCACAAACGAAGCCCATACTAAGCACCTGTAACGTGAGTTACAAATATAAAAAGATGCTCTGCCCATTGGTATGTGTCAGTTTTCAGTATGTCTTCTAGTTTCACCGCAGTTCTCTTCTGAAACCGAAGAGGTACTTATGAATAATCATGTGCTTTCTAGACCCCACCCCCCAACCCCATTGGAAAACAGAAAGGCGCGAAGAATTCTTTTCTACTTCTAAGACATTAATTAAAATAACCATCATTAATGTTTCTGAAATGAAACATGGTCAAAGCATTAAGCTCTAATCGATCGCCGATCAAAGTGTACGGAAGCTTACAATTGCTTGATCTTTAATATCTGTGCAGATACATCGAATATTACTCTCAGTATAAAATCGTGATATGTACTAATTTTCCATGGAGGACTAAGGAAAGGTGTACTGAGAGACGCTGTGCAACACAAGGAAGCAATATGTCAAAACCACAACAACTGTTTTCACAGAAAGGAAACAATGCGCGTTTCATCCGCCGTGTGTTCCACCAGCGGGTCTCGGAACGACCAGTGAATGGTAACGTACAGCAGATTTAGAGCGGACGGCAACGCGGACGAAAAGCACAGACAAAGCCCGCTGCTGCGTGATTAGGCGTAATATTCTTTCTTGTGTACAGGCAGCTCGTTTCGTGCAAAGTCCTCGCCTGTGATCTCTTATTCATACGTCATCGGCAGCCGCGCACGCCTACACATCTCGGACGATATCGGCTTTCGGGAATTACTAGCATCTGTGGAATTTTTTTGTTTTTTTTTTCGGAGAGCCCATCAGCTCAAAAGAAGCCAGGGTTTTCGGATTTTGCTCTCGTTATCTGTCGGCGCTTTCTCACGTCGCATTCAGTGGCGTGTAGAAAAACTCTGTGTCTCTCTCTCTCTCGCGGGTGTGCGCGCGCGCGAACGCACACACACGCACAACGACACGCAGAGGTACTCGTTACTCATCGCCGGGGTACTCGCGGCGGTCTCATTAATCACGGAGAATGTGCCAGTCGGCCCCTTTTGTGCCGGCGCACCCTCTGGCTTTTCTTTTTTAGCCGGGAAACAGCGGACAGACTGCAGTGACGGCTCGCTGTGTGCACGCTCCATATCTGCAAACTGGCGCTGATGGCTTCAGCCTGCTGGCCCCATGTGTTCCGGTGGACGGCGCTAACCTCACTAGCTTCTTCTGTCTCGGAGCTTCCACTAATGTACAACTTTTCCGATCTCGTGTCAGTATTCTTCACTTCTTAACGTAACACAGCCCGCTGAAGCAGAACGCGTCAACTAAATTAAGACATGTAGTGTTATGCCGGAGCCATTTTGCGATTTCCTGTCAGAGAGGTCACAGTTCGTAGTAACTGACGGAAAGTTATCGAGTAAGAAGAAGTGATCTCAGGCGTTCCCCAAGGTAGTGTTATAGGCCGTTTGCTGTTCCTTATCTATATAAAAGATTTGGATCTGAGCAGACGTCTTCGGTTGTTTGCAGATGACCCTGCATCCACATGAGTGCTAAAAGGAACTCGTAAAACTTCGGTTACACGATAAATGAGTCTAATCTAAAAGCCGTAAATTCAATTAAATACCTAGGTATTACAATTACGAGCAACTTAAATTGGAAAGAACACACAGAAAATGTTGTGGGGAAGGCTAACCAAAGTCTGCGTTTTATTGGCAGGACACTTAGACAATGTAACAGACCTACTAAGGAGACTGCCTACACTACGCTTGTCCGTCCTCTCTTAGAATACTGCTGCGCGGTGTGCGATCCTTACCAGACAGGTCTGACGGAGTACATCGAAAAAGTTCAAAGAGAGGCAGCAAGTTTTCTTTTATCGTGAAATATGGGAGAGAGTGTCACAGAAATGATGCGGGATTTGGGCTGGAAATCATTAAAAGAAAGGCGTTTTTCGTTGCGACGGAATCTTCTCACGAAATTCCAATCACCAACTTTCTCTTCCGAATGCGAAAATATTTCGTTGGCACCGACGTACATAGGGAGAAACGATCACCACGAAAAAATAAGGGAAATAAGAGCTCGTACCGAAAGACATAGGTGTTCATTCTTTCCGCGCGCTATACGAGATTGGAATAATAGAGAATTGTGAAAGTGGTTCGATGAACCCTCTGCCACGCACTTAAATGTGATTTGCAGAGTATCCAGGCAGATGTAGCCCCTGAGGGCCGGCAATCCATAATACACCACAAAGGACAGGGTTGTCTATGTCCAAGGCGTACCAAAACACCATGGTAAACACCGGCTATTTACATACAAAATAATGGACACAGACATTACGAGCACCACTTACTGCAGGAGGAGCTCGAACCACGGCCTGCAGGAAGTATCACTATGGCAAAAAAAAACTATGCCAAAACCTGATTGGCTGGAGACGGCTATTTAGGGGCTAGAACCAGCCCCAAAGTTCAGTTCACTCCAGATGCCGACCTCGTGGACTTCAACAGCTGAAGATTACGTCTGTGAATTGGACTTTTGCTAGTGTGTGTGTGTTACCACGAACCTTTGTGGAAAATTGGAAGTGAACTTTTTGTTTGCCTCAATTAGGAGACTTTAACTGGCATCGTTATGCCGTGCCGGCAGAATCGAAACCGGGACCCCGTGCTCGGGAAGCGAGAACGCGACCGCGAGACCACGAGCTGTCCCCGACGTAGAGGCCTTCAGTGTATAAAAGAATATAAAATTCCGATTGCTGTGTGGTCTCCTTGTAAGTGACAACTAGACCCGTTCGCCCTCGACAGAGTTGTGACGAGGGCAGTGGTCACGTCGTCGCCGCCTGGTGCGGAGCTGCAGCCGGCCACACGTATTTTCCCGTCTCCTGAGTACGGCGACCAGTGCCGACCGCAGCGCGCTCTCCACAAGTCCGGTCTCGACGCCGGGCAGGGCCGGGCGTCGTTGTGGATGCGGATCCCGTCGCGCCGCCGCCTGGTGACCCAGTTGCCGCCCGTTTTGGCCGACCCACGGCGGCGACCGCCGCACAGTGGCGGGACCGCTTCTTGCCGCGCCGCCACGTCCCGCTACGGACGCCGCCGCTGGCTTATTCCCTCAGCGCGCTGCCCGCGGCCGACTTGGCGCTGCCGCAGAGAAATCGCCCGCAGCCCACATTCCATACCGCACGGCGCGGCTGGGATGGGACGGACGCACCGGCTGACGACGCCTGCTTTCCCCGCGACCCGGCGCACCCGCAGGTCACGCATCGCCCGCGCGCCTGCACGCAGCGAAAGCTCTGCGCTGCTTACGACTCGCCCACGGAGTACAGCTCACTCGACAGCCACCCTTTCATACACAAAACGTTCATCTACATCTACATTTATACTCCGCAAGCCACCCAACGGTGTGTGGCGCTTGGCACTTTACGTGGCATTGTCATTACCTCCCTTTCCTGTTCCAGTCGCGTGTGGTTCGCGGGAAGAACGACTGCCGGGAAGCCTCCGTGCGCGCTCGAATCTCTCTAATTTTACATTCGTGACCTCCTCGGTAGCTATAAGTGGTGGGAAGCAATATATTCGATACCTCATCCAGAAACGCACCCTCTCGAAATATGGACAGCAAGCTACACCGCGATGCATAGCGTCTCTCTTGCAGAGTCTGCCACTTGAGTTTCCCAAACGTCTCCGTAACGCTATCACGCTTACCAAATAACCCTGTGACGAAACGCGCCGCTCTTCTTTGGATCTTCTCTATCTCCTCTGTCAACCCGACCTGGTACGGATGCAACACTGATGAGCAATACTCAAGTATAGGTCGAACGAGAGTTTTGTGAGCCACCTCCTTTGTTGATGGACTACATTTTCTAAGGACTCTCCCAATGAATCTCAGCCTGGCACCGGCCTTACCAACAATTAATTTTATATGATCATTCCACTTCAAATCGTTCCGCACGCATACTCCCAGATATTTTACAAAAGTAATTGCTACCAGTGTTTGTTCCGCTATCATATAATCATACAATCCGTCAAATGTCCCCCTGTTTCTCTCATCTTAACCCTGTGCAGCATGATATTGCCAATTGGCAAAAAACTGTAATTTTACTTGTAATTTTAAGCCTTCCAGGCCCACTGGCTACAATTGTGTACATTAAATTTTACTGTGTCTTAGCTGCAACAAAAGTATTTTTTCCCAGAGCAAACCTGAGGTACACATTTGTGAATATTCAACCTTCTCATCATGCGCAAGTGTGGCCAAATATTGGGCATCATATGGAAATATCAGCAAGTTAATGTAGCAGTGCGCAGCAGTTCGTGACCATCATAAAAAACGGATGTGATTGGTTTGCTATATTTCACTGTATAACTGAATATCGTTCTTATTTTGTATGGTAATTATTGAATAATCATTTTACTACTTATTAAAATAGAGGATATTTCGTAATTACTTATTAAAGTCGACAACATGAGGTCAAAGGTACAAAGTATGTTTCGAAAATGGGTGCATATTTTTGTATCGCACCTATAAATAAAGTCATTAAAAAAAAACACCTAAGAGCATTACCACGCAAATAAAAATCTTCCTTTCACCAGAAAAAATTCAGATCTGGAAGGGTTATAGAAAACCACTCGTACATGCATTATGTTGCCATATGGCAACACACAGAGTCTGACCGCATCGAGCTACTCTGTGTTTAGGGTCACTGTGTTGGCAGAAATACTTCAAAGTCGAAAATCTTTGCTATGGTCGAGTGTAGGTAACACACGCAAATGCAGTCAAAAAAGTAAATTATTTCTGCCACGTAGATCATATCTAGTAACATTTTAAGGTATGTAAAATGACGTTTACTGATAGCACGGATTATATTTCCTTCTCTCTGTAACCGAACGATGAAAATTTATCAATGTTTCGGTTTGTACGGCTATGGCAACAAACCTAAAACACTGAATAAATGAAAAATTTATATAGTATTTTGTGTGTCAGACTTACCTCCAGATAATTTTTTCACTGAATTTGGTTTCCTAAGAAAAGTCTTGCAATAGAGTATTAAGAGGCCGTTTCTCTCTGAAAATTCCAAATAACTCATTTTTTTCTTTTTTCTCTTTTTAGCTTAGAATGTTCCCTGGGATGCCTGAGTTATTGTAGCCTTCATCTTAAGTTCGCCTGGTACTTCGTTATCGAGTTACTACAAGACGCTTTCTGAGAAAATTCCCTGAAAATTATTTTCATCGGAAAATAAAGTACTCGACGTCGCAACCAGTGCGACAGCTTGTAATTTCAACGACGGCCTTACAGGCATTACGGAAATTATGAACGTGCTGGAACTTGGGATCGCCGGCCGGTGTGGCCGTGCGGTTCTAAGCGCTTCAGTCTGGAACCGCGTGACCGCTACGGTCGCAGGTTAGAATCCTGCCTCGGGCATGGATATGTGTGATGTCCTTAGGTTAGTTAGGTTTAAGTAGTTCTAAGTTCTAGGGGACTGATGACTACAGATGTTAAGTCCCATAGTGCTCAGAGCCATTTGAACCATTTTTGAACTTGGGATCGCACCAGCCTGTTACAAAATCTGCACAAGAGCGGGCGAGAAGCGTATCGAACCAGGACAACAGCGGATGACGTAAGCGGCCAAAGACGCCTGCTGGACACCATGGCCACGAAAATGTTGTAGAAATATATACCATCAGCCGTTAGTTTTGAAAACTCTATTTAGGCTACTACTTTCAACGCTTCAGTAGCGTGTTCTGGCTCCACTACACCGAACGTCCGGAGAATTCCAGTCGTATACGTGCCTAATACAGGGACTGCTGCAGAACCTGGATTTTACAAATCTTTCCAACAGTGTTTGCTCTCCATACGTGGAACATCAGCTGTAGAAAAAAGTGACAAGAGCCTCCGACTAGTAGCCTAAATAGGATATTCAAAAATAACAATTCGGCTGCCGCTGTTCTTCAGTTCATATTTCTATGACGGATTTACGAAGAAGATGGAGGATGACCTCTTTTTGGATCTGGAAAGGTTGTTCAGTGGTCCAGGTACCGGTGACTAGAGGCATGTTTAACTTAACAACAAAGAATGTCACCCAGAATTTTAAATGCGTTTTTCTCGAAACAGTTTTTTTTTCCAAATTGGACGGAAACATAATTTAAGAACGGTACATACGATACTGACCGGTAGTTGATTCCGGTATTCTAAATTGAATTGCCTTTCAGCGTATCTAGCCGTTTTGCCTATCTTTAAAAGCGGATTTACGATGCACGCTCTTGCCTCGATGTTTTAGGTGAAGGAAATTACTTTTGATGAAGGTTTCTCGGGTCTCCAGCCGGGTGATAGCGTTGATATATCGCGACGTTTCGGGAAGTGCCATACTACCCATCTTCTGGCCAAGAATTACTTTTGTTTCAACACGTCACCATTTTGTGGAACTTCACATTATTCAGTTATCCTATGTATGCTGACAGAAGATATATTGAAAATGAATTATACGAAATTATTTTGTTACAGGCTTCTGGAATCCCCGACGATGGCCAATCCTCCAGCTGCAAGGGGTACTTCTACCTGATGCAGCGGTTACAATAAGCGTCGATTGTGCACGCAAAAATGAGTTCTTAAAGGCAAAAGTTTAATGAGAACTACTATAACATGAGTTGTAACATTAGTTTTTATTTTAGTTAAAAACACGAAAATCACACATTTTTTATGCGCTCATAGAAGGTTTCCTTATCTTGGTATCTGTCAACTTACCTGATCACGTGACAGAAGAAGAAATTTGGGTTATGGATGAGATAGGCGATACACGATTATAGTCAGAATTTCGAAGAGCTCAGGAAGACTTCAGATCAAATAAGGCAGAAGAGATGGATAACAGTCCATCGGAATTTCTAAAATCATTGGCGGAAGTGGCAACCAAACGAAAACACAGGTTGGTGTGAAGACTATGAGACTCGCGACATGCCACCAGAGTTTCAAGAAAATATCATCCACACATACCGAAGATAGTAAGAGCAGATAAGTGCGAGAACCGTCGCACAATGATCTTAACAGCGCATGCATCCAAACTGCTCAATAATGTGCAGGAGAATAGAGGAGAGAATTGAGGATCTATCAGATGATGATCAGTTTGGCCTTAGGGAAGGTAAAGGCACCACAGCACTTCTGACGATGCGCTTCATGAAGGAAGCAAGACTGAAGAAAAATCAAGGTGCAACCATAGGATTTGTAGATCTAGAAATGTAAAACGATGGACGATGTGTGAAGTTCTGAGAAAAATAGAAGTAAGCTACAGGAAAAGATGGGAAGTATGGTGACTGGCAAAGGAAGGAGACTGGGGAATATTAAGATAGAACAAGTTGTTAATAGCCCAGTATGAAGATTTAAGTATCTTGTACGTACGACCCTTGAAGACTTGAGAAGTCACCGGAGATGAAAAAAATGGTTCAAATGGTTCTGAGCACTATGGTACATCTGAGGTAATCAGTCCCCTAGAACTTAGAATTACTTAAACCTAACTAACCTAAGGACATCACACACATCCATGCCCGAGGCAGGATTCGAACCTGCGACCGTAGCGGTCGCGCGATTCCAGACTGAAGCGCCTGTAAGCGCTCGGCCACTGCGGCCGGCTAACAGAGATGAAAACTCACGTTGCTGTAGCGAAGGAAGTATTCACTAGAAGGAGGAGATTATTATGTGGTACACTAGATAAAGATCCGAGGAGAAGACATGGCACTCGTTCTGTCTGGAGTATGGTAACTGTGGGGGAGAAAAGTGGCCGCTGAAACGAGAGGACGAAAAAAGCTAGAAGCATATTTGAGATGGGGATACGCAAGAGAACGGAGGGGATACGCTGGAAGAAGTGAGTGTGTAGTGGAAGAGTGGTGGAAAGGGTTGGTGAGAGAAGAATACTGCTGCAGGTTGTAACAGGAAAGAAGAAGAACTGGAGGGGGCATTCGTTGAGACGGGAGCACTTGCTGACAGGCGCTTTGGAAGGTCTAATTTGAGGGAGGAATTTGAGAGGAAGGACGAGATACAAGATGACAGGGGAATTAGAGGGAAGTTCAAATTACGCGGAAATGGATGACAAAAGACAGGAGAGCATAGAGAGTTACGTGCTAAAAACTTTCTAAAGCCAAGATCGCGAAGCTATTTCTTTATTTACGACAACCTGTTTCAACAGACTTTGCTGCTGTCTTCAGGTCTTAAAAAATATTTGTTCATTTTGAGATGGAACCTCGCATCAAGTTGTCATGTTATCTACTAACATTTAGCACATTATACAAAGGTCTGACAAAACTTTTATGTACTAAGATGACAATTTGGCGTTAGGTTCCAACTCAAAATGAACACGTTTTATAACGAAAATGTTTGCGAACCTGAAGATGACCGCAAAATATTTATGCGATTTTGGTTTTCGTAATTTTTCCCAAGTAAAAGAGATCGCTCCTTCTGACTTCTCAATTTGAGACAATTTAATAGGCAGTTACCATGTGAAAACCTGCCTTGGGGCGGAACACTAATGACTGCAAATTGAGGCGGGGTTTATTTATCTCTGAATTTCGGACAGTAAAGCGCATGACTCTTACGGACTCGCGAATATTAACTAGTTCGCCATTTATTTGAACGTCCAAACAGTTTTCTGAGGCTCCGATATCATATATGGAGAAAGAACTGCGTGTAGTATCACATGCCGACCTCGAACTGCTGTTAATATCGGCTACCAACAACTGATATAGGCACCGAATTTTTTTTCCCCTCTCCCTGTCGGAATTCTGCGGCAATGTGCGGTTTGAGGAGGGTGGTTGTGTCCGTGGGAGGGGGCAGGGGTGAGACAATTCCTGCGGTTTAGTTTCCAGGCTCGGCGGCGGCGGCTGCGAACCCCACACGGCCCAGTTTTGATCACATCGGAGCGGAGCGCAGCGCAGTAAACTAATTTATTCCAACTCCCCTGTGCGCCGCACCTCGCAGCGCTTGTTTTGCCGTCTATATATACAGCACGGGGCGCAGCGTAGCAACAGCGGCGGCCTCGCCAGCGGACCGTGCGCTTACCCGTACGATCCATAAAGTTCTAATTTTAATGCACGCCCCTGTGTCTCAATATTTTTGTATTAGGTAACGGTAATTTACGTGGCGCTACGACAGAGGCAAATGAGCGGGAACAAAAACAGAGCGCGGTGCGGGCAGCTGCGCAGTTGGGGGCGGCCGCGCTAAAGTGATATTGCGCCCTTTGTTTTCGCGAGCGGCGATAGAACACAATGAACTGTGTGTGATCCAGTGGCTGGGCGGCGCGGCGCCACGGGAGGGAAGATGCGAGTACGGCGGTGAAAAATGGGAGCATACGCACACGTGCACGGTCGTCTCCGTGGTTAGTGAATTGCCGACAGGCTGGAGTGTATGGTGTTTCTCAAACACTAGAGAACGCATAATTCCATCGTAGCCGTTACCACTAACGTCAGTATGACCATAACAGTACGGAATATTTGTTCCGAAAATGTAGACGTGGCCTTCCAAACAGGCCGAGATGGAATAAAAGTGTTGTAAACCCTGCTCTGAACCTGTGGCCTCGGACCGCAAACAGGCACTAACTTCTGGATGTGGGGCAGTGAATTTGTAGCAAAAGAAAAGATAAACTCACAGAAATAACTTGGGAAAAAGCACAATTCGGAGCTTTCCGCAGCTCGTGGTCTAGTGGCTAGCGTTGCTGCCTCTGTACCACAGGGTCCCGGGTTCAATTCCCGCCCGGGTTAAGGGATTTTCTCAGCCCAGGGACTGGGTGTTTGTCCTGTCCTCGTCACTACATCATCATCATCATAATCATAATTTGTGACAGTGGCTCGGTTGGACTGTGGAAAAATTGGACTGTGTAACGATTGGGACTTTGTACGGGCGCTGATCACCGCGCAGTTGAGCGCCCCACAAACCACACATCATCATTGTCACCACATTTCGGAGCCAGATATTAGGAAGAAGCGGTAGTGCTTAGGAAGTAAGCAATGTTAACAGGGTGAAACATATCTACAAGATGGAAGTGTTAGGTAAATCTTCTCTAGTGTACTAGTCGAGACCAATGTTTACATCAGCTCTCCATACTATCACATCTAAATTATGCGACACATATGATCGCACATAAGTAATTATTTCGTTCAGCAAGTGTTGTAACTAATAAAAACGTTTGTTTTGAGCTACAGTCAAATGCAATATGCATATTAACTGATTGTAACAAAGCTTCATCATCACAAAAAAAAAAAAAAAATGGCACTGAGCACTATGGGACTTTGACATCTGAGGTCATCAGACCTCTAGAACTTAGAACTACTTAAACTTAACTAACCTAAGGACATCACAAACATCCATGCCCGAGACAGGATTTGAACCTGCGACTGTAGCGGTCGCGCGGTTCCAGACTGAAGCGCCTAGAACCGCTCGGCCACAACGGCCGGCGACGATCATCATCACATCATTTATTTTAAAGTAAAGAAAGTAGTTAAAAACAGAATGAGGAAATAATGATCCACAAACACCTTTTACACTGTTTGTTAAATAAGTAAAGCTCAAGAGGTCGTAGAAAATTTTAAAGATGTTTCACGTTAGACTTTATTATTCAGTATTTAGTTATCAGCCGCCTAGTTGTAACAATTTCATTAAAAACATTTTATTTAAAGAAATATAATAAAATTATGATTACAACAAAGCCTGTATTACCTAATATTTCTACACAGATTAAAGTAACTTGTGTTAGCCTCGACGTACTTCAACTGAAATGTCCTTTTCTCCACTTCTGAAAACACCGTTTTCTTTTTCCAAAAGATAGTTTGTCTGTACAGCTACTGACGATAAAATTTTCACATTCTGGAATATTCCTTTGCGAAATACAACACTGTCAAAATGAATGCTTTAATTACTAAATTTATTCAAGTTACAAAGTTTATGTATAGAGAAAATTATTACAGGAAATGCGAGATATGGATATGGGCGTTGTGCCTCAATTCTGCGAATCACTGTTAAGCTTTTGATCGGTGAAGATACTATACCATGTTTTATGTGGTTAACTTACCACTTGGGAGATACTATGCAATCCGTCTGAAAATGTTTGTCATTTGTCACACTGGTCTTTAGAAGTTGCGTCATAAACAGCTGATCTGATGTTAATAAATGACGAAGAAGGCGAAAAAATATATTTCAGTCATCATTTAACAAACCTAACCTTAAGACAATGAGTACGAGGCAAGAGAGAAAAGTAAGTGGAACATATTTCATTTGCAACTATTTCCTCCCAAAGATAACTAAGCACTGCAGGAATCGTGAATATTTATACTTAAAATGCCCTTACTTCCAGAATGAGATTTTCACTCTGCAGCGGAGTGTGCGCTGATATAAAACTTCCTGCCAGATTAAAACTGTGTGCCGGACCGTGACTCGAACTCGGGACCTTTGCCTTTCGCGGGCAAGAGCTTCTGTGGTTCGGAAGGTAGGACACGAGGTACTGGCAGACTTAAAGCTGAGGGGACGGATCGTGAGTCGTTCTTGGATAGCTCAGTTAGTAGAGCACACGCCCGCGAAAGGCAAAGGTCCCGAGTTCGAGTATCGTTCCGGCACACAGTTTTAAGCTGCCAGGAATTTTCGCATTTACTTCGTTTGGTGTCTAACTCTGTTGTTTGCTAATTGGGTTGGAATTTTACTACGGATACCTTGAAATATAAAACTACCACACACAAAATTTTATAATTCTGCTGAAGTCCGCATTAAACTACTCAGACGAGAAGAATAGAGCATATGAAACCAATTAAAAGGTAGAAACTAGGCAGCTGTTGAAGGTCGAAAACTTGGTCACACAAAAGTAACTAGTCTACAACAATAGGAACTGTTCCATTTCAATAAGGATGAAGCTAAATAATGCGAGGATGGCTTTGCAGATATGAGATTTCCGCCATTTCCCCTAAAAGGCTAAAGGCGAATGCCGAGTTGATTGATTTTGAAAGGGCGCAACCGATTTCTCCTCTCCGAGATAGTGTCTGTCTCTAGTGACTTCGTGTCATTGGGACGTTAAACCTTCATCTGCTTTTAATAAAGGTCCGTCTGTGCAATCACAAAAAATTGCGTATTTTTGTCACCAAAATCGTTTCGTTTTAGTGATGTAAATAACGTCAGTGTTCTGTAATGATCATATTTTCAATGTGATTTGTTTTGTAGATCAAAAACAGTTGGTTGCACATGATATTGAAATGCGAGTTTGGGTGCGGTATTTTATGTCTCATTTTCGATCATTTCAGGAAGTGTCATCTACTTGCATTTTTTTAGGTATGCCCTCGTTTAATACTGCTGTTTCTTGATGTGCTGCTTCTACCTTGTGCCAAACATCAAACGTAGATTTGGTCACATTACCTGTAATAGGTAACAGACAGTTGTGTCCTATCTGGTTTTTGCTTTACTTTTGGCACGTGCTTTCTTATTGAATTATTCCCTTTTCAGGCAAAGATTTTCAGTCCTGTTTCTATGAATATACGTGGGCTGTTCTTTGAAACTCTGATCGGCTTCGAGACGGAAACTATAGTGAAACTAAAAAAAAATTTTATTTGCAAAATTTGACTACACCTTCGAGCTACTTCTCTACATAGTCACCGCTCTGACTTAGACATTCGTAGTAGCGCGGTGCCAACTTTCCAATACTCTCGTTATGGAAGGAAGTCGTCTGTGATATCCCACAATTCCCTATGCTCATCTACAGCTCATTGTCTGTTCCAAAATGCCATCCTCATGGCCAGCGGTTCCTGTGAGCGAAGAGATGAAAATAAGAGGGAGCCTAGTCCGGCTGTATAGAAAATGATCAAAGGCTGCAGGAGCGTCTTCGTAGTGCCTAAGCGTGAGGCCGAGAACTGTCATGAAGAAGGAAACCCATGACGCTTATGTTAGGTAGGCTGCATGAAATCAGGTGAAACCTCTCAGCAGAACACACTTTGCGAAAGACACTATTTTCTTGGAAGTTTTATGTGCTCATTGTGTTCAGAACCGAAAACTGCGACGTGAAGCGATAGATGTGCGTATTAGAAACGCTGCCCAACATGTCTGCGTGCAGCTTCACCTGATTTTCACTGCGGTTTTAATCTCGCGGCCGACTGAGGATTAAAAAAACAGCCATCGTATTATCTACTTTGTTGCGAGTTTATCGTGGTAGGTTGTTGTACGCCTTTTCCTTGTGATTGTGCTGTTAGTATGTGTTAGTGTGGTTTGGTTTCTTTGTTTCATCTTTAAAGCAATTCTCACACATTTTTAATTCCACTACACGTTTCGATTACTTCGGATCATCTTCAGACATAAGTATTTGCGTCAGCAACCGGTCTTGTCTGTGTCAGAACCACACATATTTTGCTTCATTGTTTTGTCAAGTTTATTTAATAGCACTTCTTTGTATCAATTTTTAATACTACATATTTTATTGTGAATAGCTCTGGTTGGTAATAAGAAGTGTTTCCTTGAAGTTGCACCTTCAGTAGTTGTAAATCAATTGCAGACATTATTAATACGTGGAAGTCTTTCAACCGTATGCCACTTCAGCGATTTGCGTGTCGCTAATTTACCCCAGGTATGTGACCAGGCAGGATTGATGATCACGAAGTAGATGAAGTTAAGGAGTTCTGCTACCTAGACAGCAAAATAACCAATGACCGACGGAGCAAGGATGACATCAAAAGCAGACTATCACTTGCAAAAAAGGCATTCCTGGCCAAGAGAAGTCTACTGGTATCAAACATCGGCGTTAATTGGAGGAAAAAATTTGTGAGAAAGTACGTTTGATGCACAGCATTGCACGGTAGTGAAACATGGATTGTGGGAAAACCGGAACAGAAGAGAATCGAAGCATTTGAGATGCGGTGTTACAGGCGAATGTTGAAAATTAGGTGGACTGATAAGGTGAGAAATGAAGTACTGCGGAGAATCGGAAGGGGAAGGAATATGTGGAAAACACTGACAAGGAGAAGGGACAGGACGATAGGACGTCTGTTAAGACATCAGGGAAAGACTTTCACGCTATCAGACGGAACTGCAGTGGGCAAAAGCTGCAGAGGAAGACAGAAATTGGGATACATCCAGTAGATAATTGAGGGCATAGATGGCAATTACTACTTTGAGATGAAGAGGTTGGCACAGGAGAGAAATTCGTGGCGGGCTGCATCAAACTAGTCAGAAGAAAGATGACTAAAAAAAAATGTGACCCGGTAAAAGGGGACCTATAGTTTATTGTGGAATTCGAACCACGCATCGGTCCTAGCGACTCTTTACATAACTGGGAGGTGAAGGCTGGATTAATGCAGATTGAAAATATCTGTGGCCCAGCTGAGATTTGATCCAGCGATCTCTCGGTTTTTAGGCAGGCGCTTCATCATTTGATCACCAGCCTCGACACGACCAGCGCTGTGGCCGCCTCCTCCCCTTCTTTCGAACGAATTTCAAATAGATTTTTTCGGAAGATTCAAATCTTCAAGAAACAGTCTCGAAGAAGACCGTTGGAACCCTGTCGTAATTATTCCGAAAGCATCCCATTGTAGCTGCTACGAGCTGCGGAAGTCGACGCACTTGTACAATAACCTGGCTTACTGTTCTACGAATAGGGGGAGGGGCAGAAGAGGGTTCGTGCGACAAAGAAGACCAGCCGGAAAGAAGAGACACCGGGGGGCAGAAAACGCGAGCAGGTCGCCGTGGGAGGAGCGGACAGGACAGGACAGGAGGAGTGCTCGCGGCGGCTCGAGACGCGTCCCGCATTTCTCTCGGCGGCTGCCGCTGTACACCGGTGCTCTGCTCCACGTCCGGTCGGTACAAAGGGCTTCCTTTGAGGGCCGCGAGACAAGCGCGCCATTGAGCAGCGGCCGTGGGCAAGGGTGGCCGGCCGGCTGCTCCGTGCTAAGCGCTCAGGTTGCCGCCGGCGTTCCCACGCACTGCACTCGCGGCACACAGAGGTTCAGGCGGAACAGCAGGTGTTTCGCCGCCACGGCCCACCGCGCCACGTAGCTGTCCGCTCGCGAGCTAGCCTCAGCTCTGCACTCCAGCTGCGTTTCGGTAGCTGTACGATAGCTGCACACGCAAATGGGACGACATTTACAACAGAGCAGTACGGTGCGTCGCCTCATGCGCGTAAACAGTGTCGGGTGTTCCTCAAGGAACAGTGTGGTGACCGTTGCTATTCTCAATACGCAAAGTGTCCAGAGAGTGTGCTAACGCGTACAGTGTCGGCTCCAACTGCTCTTCGATTCGCTCTGATTCCCTCAAATATATAGTGACCACAGTTCTGCACCACTCTTTCCGAGCAGAGTAACTGAATGATTTAAGTAATGAAACACTGCACCACTTAAGTATTTTCTCATGGTTGCAGGTGTCCTTACGAACGTCTCCTCACCGATTTGATACATATTGACAGCGTGTGTAGGGCACGACTAGGACTTCAACACATGTACGCAGAAAGACGCAACTCTCAACCGTCTTCGAGAAAATAAAGTTTGAAAATTTTAGGCATACTTACATACTTTGTACTGCCTCTAGCGTTCAAGGCCCCCCGCCCAGCCGAGCGACTATGCGCTTAGTTTCGTAAGCGCGAGATCTTTGTTTCGAATATAACTGCTCGTGCCTTTTTTTCCATTCCCACGTAATTCTAACAACAGATTTATTATGACGATGCAAAGGGCAAAATAAGCGTGTTAGGTAACAAACTTTGAAAGAAATTTTTGAGCATGTACGTTTGAAGCATAGCATTCTTTGGAGGTTAATCATAGACTGTGGGAAACTAGAAATGAATCGAAGCATTTGAGTTGCAGTGGATGTTGCAGGATGTTGATAATTAGATCGTCTGAAAAGAACGTTCTCTGTGGTAATTCGATAACGAAGTACCAGGCGATCTTAAGATGAAGGCTACAATAACCCAGGCATCCCAGAGAACATTCTAAGCCAAAAAGAGAAAAAAGAAAAAAATAAGTTATTTGGAATTTTCAACGGCCTCTTAATACTCTATTGCATTAGGAAACCAAATTCAGTGAAAAATTATCTGGAGGTAAGTCTGACACACAAAATACTATATAACTAGCTCCACTGGGCTACTCACTGAGGAATTACCGATGCATATCTTCTCTTATTAATTTGGTCGCTGTTGGTATTTCAGTCATAACAAAGAAAGGTTTCGTGTTCAACTTCTCTTGCCATGGATAATCCAGCTACGAGTTAGGTTATCTAATACACTACAGAGGAAATGTGAGAAGTATTACTGGTACTTGTGGTTACGTACTATCGGACACTGTCGTTCATTTAAGTAGTGCCACCAAGCAAGTGATGGATGGCACGGCCGCATATCCATTTCACAGAATTCGTTTTTCCTTCCTTTCCACGAAGCATTTTGGCCCTTCGCCCTTGTTAGTTCTGAGAGGGAGAATGGGACATCACGGCCAGGTCTCAGGTTGCGACCCCTGCCAACTTTGCCCCCCCCTAGCAATGACAAAAAAAGACAGAAACAAAAATAAAAAGAAATGGTCTAGTGCACTGACTGACTAATTCGCAATGCGTTGGCACCGGTTCCATTCCCGCTGCTATATTTCTATTTTATTTTATTCCTCACAATGTTAAACTATTAATTATAAAATGTAAGTACTTTTAAACAGTTCAATTCATATAGGTAAAATTAATATATTAAGTTTAGTTACGGTTACTACCCTAGACCACCACATTGTAGCACATTGGCAAAATTTTGCCGGGGCGCCACTGTCCCTGTGAAGAAGTTGGACACACGAGATGTTAAGCAGACTGTGCAATGGTTCTCGCACTGTTCTGCCCTTGGTATCTACGAGATTGTTTGGATGATATTTCTGGGGACGTGTGGTCCACTGGTAAAGAGAGCTGCAGTTCACACAGGGTAAGGAGAGGGAATTTTGATGCGGTAGGAAACAAATGTGGGTCGCTCTCAGGCTGCCTACCGTCTCCTGTGCGGGCGCCATACATCTCCGACGTGCATTTCCCTGCCGGCGACATAATTCCCGGCGTGTGTATCAGCCGCGGCTAGGGAGGAGAGAGTTGTGCAGGAAGGGGCTAATCCCCAGGCACGGTAATTTCCCAACGCGCGATACGCCTCGGCGGGAGATTTATGGAGGGAAAAAAAAGGGGCAGAAAAACCAAGGGATGGAAAAATAGGCGAAGGATAACAGTTTTCTCCGGCGGCGAGCGTGTGCGACTGCGTCGGCTCATTTCGCGTGTGAGCGGCCCTCTCCCGCGCACGGTCCGTCCGGAATTGCTCGCGTCGGCCGCGGGGGGCTGGAATTGAGTGCAGCGGGGCGTCGAGGGCGACAACTGCCGTCCGCGTTTTGAATAAACCAATCAGCGGGGTCGGCCGTCATTAAGGCCGGCCAGGGAAACAGCTCAGTACAGCCCGACAGGGCGAGCAGCGCGGCCTGAGGGGGTAGGGGTGGGGGTGGCACGCGGTTGACTGCGAGAGGAGACCGCGTGATTCATGCCGCGGCCAGCCGGTGTTTTATCGGAGTCGAACCGCCGGTCGATAGCAGGTGCCCGCTGTGAGGAATGCGGTCGACCGAATCCGGGCGACCTGCACCCCCGTCAGTGCAGTGTAGCGTACAGTACGTGTGCCAGCCATGTGTGGGGCCTGTCACTGAAACAGTACGGTCGCGAGAGGAAGCTGCGTTTTATTTTTTTCTTTTACAACTATCATACTCCATCTCCACCACTCTTGTGTAAATTGTTTCATTTGTTCGTAACTCATGCAACCAATACCTTCTATAACTAGTCTGCTATGTTCTCATCTCTGTCTCCCCCTGTCACTACCGCGTGTTACAAAAACGTACGGCCAAACTTTCAGGAAACACTCCCCATACACAAATAAAGAAAAGATGTTATGTGGCATTTGTCCGGAAACGCTTAATTACCATGTTAGAGCTCATTTTAGTTTCGTCAGTATGTACTGTACTTCCTCGATTCACCGCCAGTTGGCCCAAGTGAAGGAAGGTAATGTTGACTTCGGTGCTTGTGTTGACATGCGACTCATTGCTCTACAGTACTAGCATCAAGCACACCAGCATGTAGCATCACCAGGTTAGTGTTCATCACGAACGTGGTTTTGCAGTCAGTGCAATGTTCACAAATGCGGAGTTGGCAGATGCCCATTTGATGTATGGATTAGCACGGGGCAATAGCCGTGGCGCGGTACGTTTGTATCGAGAACGAAGGTGTCCCGACAGGAAGACGTTCGAAGCAATTGATCGGCGTCTTAGGGAGCACGGAACATTCCAGCCTGTGACTCGCGACTGGGGAAGACCTAGAACGACGAGGACACCTGCAATGGACGAGGCAATTCTTCGTGCAGTTGACGATAACCCTAATGTCAGCGTCAGAGAAGTTGCTGCCGTACAAGGTAACGTTGACCACGTCACTGTATGGAGAGTGCTACGGGAGAACCAGTTGTTTCCGTACCATGTACAGCGTGTGCAGGCACTATCAGCAGCTGATTGGCCTCCACGGGTACACTTCTGCGAATGGTTCATCCGACAATGTGTCAATCCTCATTTCAGTGCAAATGTTCTCTTTACGGATGAGGCTTCATTCCAACGTGATCAAATTGTAAATTTTCACAATCAACATGTACGGGCTGACGAGATTCTGCACGCAATTGTGCAATCACGTCATCAACACAGATTTTCTGTGAACGTTTGGGCAGCCATTATTGGTGATGTCTTGATAGGGCCCCATGTTCTTCCACCTACGCTCAATGGAGCACGTTATCATGATTTCATACGGGATACTCTACCTGTGCTGCTAGAATATGTTCCTTTACAAGTACGACACAACATGTGGTTCATGCACGGTGGAGCTCCTGCACATTTCAGTCGAAGTGTTCGTACGCTTCTCAACAACAGATTCGGTGGCCGATGGATTGGTAGAGGCGGACCAATTCCATGACCTCCACGCTCTCCTGACCTCAACGCTCTTGACTTTCATTTATGGGGGCATTTGAAAGATCTTTTCTACGCAACCCCGGTACCAAATGTAGAGACTCTTCGTGCTCGTATTGTGGACGGCTGTGATACAATACGCCATTCTCCAGGGCTGCATCAGCGCATCAGGGATTCCATGCGACGGAGGGTGCATGCATGTATCCTCGCTAACGGAGGACATTTTGAACATTTCCTGTAACAAAGTGTTTGAAGTCACACTGGTACGTTCTGTAGCTGTGTGTTTCCATTCCATGATAAATGTGAAAAGAGAAGTAATAAAATGAGCTCTAACATGGAAAGTAAACGTTTCCGGACACATGTCCACATAACATATTTTCTTTCTTTGTGTGTGAAGAATGTTTCCTGAAAGTTTGGCCGTACCTTTTTGTAACACCCTGTATTTTCCCCCTTTATTTCTGTTTCCAACGTCAGAGTAACTATTCCTGGATTGCCGCAACAGATGTCCCACAAAACTCTCTCTAACTTTCTGGAATGTAGGCTTTCTCGGCGAATTTCGATGATGAAGTGTTATCTGGTTATCAGACCAGTCAAGGCGTCATTCTGCGACAACGTTTCGACAAATCTCCTACTGGCAGGTACTCGGCACTCCGCCTGAAGATCACGTGTAGGAAACTTGTCGAAACGACTCCTTGACTCGACTTATAACCAGAAGACTTCATCATCATCATCATCATCATCTTCATCTCTCTCTCTCTCTCTTTCTCTCTCCTCCTCTCATAAGAGCGTTGCGTAGACTTCTCTGATAAACTACTCATTTTACCAGGTCTCCACTCCTCCACGTAATTTTTAATGTTGTGTAACGTATCATGAGATGTCGATCAGTTTAGGTTTCGGAAAGGTATAGGGACCAGAGAAGCAGTTGTGACTCAGTGCTTGTTAATAGAACCATCGCTTAGAAAAATCAAGGCACGTTCATAGGTTCTGTCGACCTAGCGAAAACGTTTGACAATGGAAATAAGTCAAAATGTTCAAAATTATCAGAGAAATACGAGTAAACTGCTTCCATGGTACTAGAAAAAGTAAAATAATTATAATAAATAAAAAAGCTGTAGTTCAGCTTCAGTTTTCGAAACATTGTGAACATCTCAGCTTATGCTGGCCAAGGCTTTCTCTAGGATGCTAGAGATGTATACTCACTATTTTGAACCTGTCTTCGACCGCTAAACACTACGCGGGATTTTTGGCCTTGGTACTTTCCCGTTCACCTGCAATACGGATATCTAGCTTCTGACGATTCGCTCGTGAATATCGTAGTGCAGTTCACAATTGCAATCCTATTCCAGTTTCGCCTATTAGATACCGAATCAGAGCACTCAGAGCTTCTGGGATTGGCGAGGTGTCACACGCCGATTCACGACTGGCAGTAATTAGCGTGATTTGCGGCAGGTGCCTCTGCAGAATGCGGCTGAAACTTGTCTTGAAGAAAGAAATGCATGACATTTATGTTATGTGGACTGCATAGCTTCAGGCGAAATCTCTCACCAGATACACATACTTGGCGGGGGCCACTGTTGTTTTAAGCGCTTCTACGTGATCACCCTGAACTCTGAACTGTAAAGAGCGACTTGAATCGATCGATAGGCACACTAAAGACACTGCCCAGCACATCTGTGCGAAGTTCCATCTGATTTTCACAGTGGTTTCCATTTCGCGTCTAATCGAACCTTACTTTCCGAATACGCCTCGTAGATCATCAGGAGAAGTCAATTACAACGTGATGCGGCAGCATAATTGATATTAAGCTTTTCAACTGATTCCTAGAAATTTCATACCATTCTAAAAACCGTGTAGCAGCTCACGTGGGCGGCTATATGATTTTTAGAATGGAGTGAAATTCCTAGGAAACAGTGGAAAAGTTTACTATCAATTGCACTCCAGTATCATGTTTTAATTGTCAACGGCCTTGCTGTGGTGGTAACACCGGTTCCCGTCGGATCACCGAAGCTAAGCGCTGCCGGGCTTTGCTAGCACTTGGATGGGTGACGATCCAGTCTGCGGAGCGCTGCTGGCAAGCGATGTGCACTCAGCAGTTGTGAGGCAAACTGAGGAACAGCTTGACTGAGAAGTAGCGCCTCTGCTCTCGTAAACTGACATGCGGCCGGTAGTCCCTCTATATCCGTATCCAGTGATGCCTGCGGTCTGAGGACGACACGGCGACCGGTCGGTACCGTTGGGCCTTCGTAGCCTGTTCGGGCGGAGTTTAGTTTTTATCATGTTGTAATTTACTTCACATTGTGATGAAACTTACGGTGTGAAACCGGTCGTGCTTTCTGAATAAAGTAACCATATATAGGTCCACACAGCGGAGTTTTTTCCTCAACATCAAATTAAACCTTATTTTTTTGGAATTTATGGTGAAATGGCCAGCCAAATACTAGAAGAGCTACATATCCAGCATCGTACGCTTTTACCATGTTTATTCAAGTGCATTAGAAGTTCGTAAATGTCAAAGGTGGTTTTCTAAGTTGTAATTCGATACTTTTGATCTTTGCGACTCGCACCCATCAGGAAGACCAACAACTTCAGACAACGAGATGTTAAGGGCGGATGCGGAAGGGAAATCCGAGTCGAGGAATTGTCAAAAACTCTTAACCAACCTTGTTCGACCAACCAGGAGCATTTGCGACAGACTGGTAGAGACAAACAAAGCTAACCTACCTGCGACATGCAACTATTTGCTTCAGTGGCACAAATACAGAAGTGCATTTTGCTCATATCATCTAGGATGATCCAAAAGGCGAAAAGCAGTGGTCTCTTTACCGAATCGCCACGAAGTACAGCTAAGTCAGGTTTGAACAAAAAAAAAAAAAAACCCTTTATGTGTTTGGTGGAGTATTCGCGGTGTCGTTCATTTTGAAGCACTGAAACCTGGACAAACAATGAATGCAGGTGTTTACTGTGAACAATTACATCTAATACATTAATTTTGTTATTTAAAGGTGCTCAGCGGTTGTCTACAGAAAAAGAAAAGACGATAATGTAAGACCGCACTGCGCAAGATGAACCCTCAAGAAAATTAACGAATGGATTTGAGAGGTACTGAATTATTCCGTCTGCTGTAACATTTCATATGTGACAAAAATTGTAAAAATGTGGATGATGTCCAAAACGCCATCTGCAGATATTTTGCTAAAAAAATTGATTTTTATGGATCTAGCACTGAAAATTTGGCCATTAGATAGCAACTGGTTTACAACGAGGTTGATTACATGACTGATTAAAAACAGAAACTTGTTAAGAATTTATCCGTTTGAGCTTAATGTTAAAAACAGACATTACTTCCCGGTCGGCCTAATATTCTGTTCCGTTACTGCCATACTCTTCTTTCGTATCTCAGTGGGCAGCAGGTCTCTCTCGTCTGCAGGGGATCAGGTTTCAATTTCCGGTACTACCAGAAATTTTTGTCTGCTGCTATGGCTGGATCGCAAGGGGCGAGAACGGTGAAAGTTGATGACTCAAATACGAACGCTAGCAGAGAGAATTAAAGTTGAATTGAAAATTAACTGGTTGATTGGTTTACGGCGTCAGTTTCGTGTACGTTTCTATAAACGGGAACACTGTCTTCCGGCGTCGTGAATTAGTAAAGATGCAGTCAGGTAATTGTATTAGGCATTCTGTGGAGTCGTCAAGGCGGAATGTCGATCCTTGTAGGACATCCGGCGACAATGGAAGAGAGGGGGGAGAGGGATGGGGGGCAGGGGTCACTGTTACGAAGCACGTGGCAGGGGGGCTATTTCGCGAAACGTCGGGGGCCATTACTCGAAAATCATTGTTTTGCGCTCGCCGATCGGCGCAGCGGCAAATTGCTTTCCTTTCGCCGTGGGCAGTGATGGTCGTGGAATCGATGAGAGTGACAGAGGGCACAGTAGCAGGAGTTGGGGGAGGGGGAGGGGGAGGGGTGGGGGCGGTCAGCGCACCGCTTAATAATAGCGCGAGTCCTCCTCCTGACCGACGCCGACTGATAGACGCCGTCACGCGACGCCGGCCGTCAAAGCACGCGGCGGCGCCTCATTGGAGCGTCTTAAACCGCTCCGGCAATGGGCCAGCACCACGACAGACACGCGGGCCAATGGGCTTGCCGCTCTGGTGTGACGTCAGAGTCCGGGACTCGGCGGAGGTCGCTACGTTCGGTTAACATAACAGTGTTGACAGAGCGATATGGCTACGCAAGTTGTCCACATATAATAACAGTGACTTCGCGATGGAATGGAAACAAGACGTTTCCGAACGTTGCTCGCTTTTTACCTCATCTGTAGCGAATTAACGGTGCCACCGTTACTGCTGTCATACTTTCTCCACGTCAAATATGAGGCTTTAAGAATAAAAGCCGCGGCCGAACCGGCTGACAGTTGAAGAAGTGTCAGTATTAGCTTATTACTGTTTTCTGTCACTATTATCATCTATACATATTGCATGACAGCTTTGAGACGTGGCGCTCATTTTGCGTACTAATAATGACACTGTCTTCTTGAGAACAAAATATCTATTTTATGTATTCTTTACGCATTTTGGCATTTTGCCACTATCAAAGGAACACAATGCTGTCGATACATCTACATCTACATGACTACTCTTCAGTTCCCTACAAGTGCATGGCAGACTATTTCTCTACCGTTCCGCTCTGGAACCAGCGCGCCGGAGAAACGCACACTTACAGTAACTCTTTCCGAATGTGCTCTAATTTATTTTGTTACGACTATTGTTCGTTATGTAGGTGGGCGGGAATAAAATATTTTCGCATACAGAGAAGAATGTATTACGTGAAAGTATTTCGCCGCAATGGAAAAGTCTTTGTTTTAACGTTCACCTTCCCAACTTGCGTATATCCTGGATACTCTCTGTCCTAATTAGCGACGGAAAAAAAACGTGTCGCCCTTCTTTGAACCTTTTCGATGTCCTCCGTCAATCTCGTCTGTTAAGGATCCTGTACCGACAAGCATAGCGTACGCAGATTCTTTAGTAGGTGTGTCGCATCTTCTAACTGTTCTGCCAATAAATTAGTCTTTGGTTTGCTTTACCTGCAACATTATCTATGTGACAGTTCCAATTTAAGACGTTCGCAATTGTAATCGCTACGTATTTAGTTGAATTGACAGTCTTTAGATTTGTGTGATTTATCGTGCAACCGAAATTTAACGCATTCCTTCTGGTGCTGTTTAACCTCACACTTTTCATTATTTAGAGTGAGTTGCCGCTTTTCTCACCGTACAGATACAGCATCTAAATCATTTTTTCTATAGGTTTTGATCTCCTCACGACCGATGATACAAAATATATCGTTAAACTTGTTGTTATTAAGCTTGGTAAGGATAAGTTAGACGCTACACTTTGTGTCAACAGTATTCTGTTGCTTGAAGTTGGAGGAATGCCGAAACGAGTAAGGAAGATTTTTTTGATGGAATACGCCGCCGTTTGAATGTATATTTCTGCATATTTTCTGTGTACAGTCTACATTTTTGCTATCAAGCTATTATGGAGTACAATGATCTTAAACCATTAACTTATTCTGCTGTGTACTGTGCAGGATGACATATTATTTCACCCCGTTATCGAGTACGATGTTATTAGATCATTAATATCATTTTACTATTTACTATGCTGTGTAATGTCAAGATCTCATATGCACAGTTCAATACATTTGATTAACATGATATAAGTCGTACAATATTAACGTCTTGTAGGAATGTAGCTGATTATCGTATAAGGACATCATGTCTGGAAAAATCAGCCAAAAGCAGAGAAGACTAACATTAAAATACACATTTGGTCTAAGATCCCTGTACTCGATAAAGGCGTGAAAGAAGGAATCCATACTGTACACAGGCATTATACAGAGATAGATGGGTTGAATAAAAAATAGTGGCAACAGTGACACATCATGAAAGATGTAAGTCAAATAGCATACACGATGTCTGTAGCTGATAACAACGGTCACTTGAAGTAGTGCAGCGAGCGGCGACTTCTGTCTTTGAGGCAACTGCAGTGACTTCTGTCTACAAGTGAGGGAGTCCAATTCAAGCGCCCTAACACTATGTACAGGAAGCCTATTTCTGCCGTTTCTTGCGACAGTCACCTTCGTCCCGCACTGAGGAGAGAGCGGCGGCACCTCCTGGCACTGCATCCCATCATCTGTCCAAGAGTACCTGCGTACGTGAGGGTGTTAGGGTGGGAGATACTGGAACAGACACCGTATTCGCCCGACATGTCCGTGAGGTTACGATCTCTTCGCCAAAATGAAAGAACCTCTTCGTGAGACGCGCTACAACAAAAGACATCATCCGTGCCATACGACGGTCCTTGCGAGACATCGACAGAGATGAATGCACTGGCGTAACGTCTGCCAATAAAGTCTGGTATGAGCTATAACAGTGTTGCCACTACTTTTTATCCAACCCACGTATACAGTCAAGTGGCGGCGTATTCATTCGGTGTGTATTCTTTCAAGAATTACTGTATGACTGTGGTTCAGCACCATCTAAAACTTTTTACGTAAGAAAGAAATTTAAAAAAAGGAATTGTGGTCAAGACGACAGCTTGATTATTAGCTTCCATTCTGAATGAAGAGCCACTATGCTGTATGGAATGACAGTGCTATGGAAACCAGCTACTCCTCTCGAATAGCACCAAGGGAACAGCCGGACTGCCTCTCCATCACCGTCAACTATCAATTTCGTTCACTCGTTGAGAGATTCGGGATTAAACCAGGACCGCGGAGCGACGTGTGCTGGCGGAATATTTGACTGCATCCCTGCGCGGCAAACGCTGTCGACTGAAAATCCCCGCACTACGAGATCTGTCAGCAGTTGCCTCTCCGCAGCTCTGGAGTTGTTTAGCGAGCTACGCTGTAGTTGCGTCGCTAAGCATGATTTACACAACTATTCCATTTCCCGCGTTGTTTATAACGGGAAATGGGAAAAACTTGCTAACGCAGGGTACGTGCGGAATTAGTGGGAACGCCGCGGCTAGCAGACGGGACCGTCCGCGTTTTTAGCGGTTTTTACTCCGCCGCTGATTAGCTACGGCCGCGTCTGTTTGTTCTTCCCAGGGGCGCCGCTGCTGCGGCGCTGCTGTTTGTTCCACCTGCATTCCGCCAGTGCGGCGCACACAAATAAGGCGCAACAAATAAGGGGAGAAAAAAGACCGCAGTAGGGAGGAGGAGGGTGTGGCTCGCCGCCGTTGCAGTTGGGCCTGCCGGTCTGCTAATGTAGTCGAAATAACGTCGCCGGCGGGAGGGGTGGGTGTGAGGGGCAGTGGCCGGACTTAAATGACTCCCCGCGAGAGGTGGGCGTCGGCCGCAGAGGGCGGTAAACATTAGCGACGACACAGGCGCGTTTCTCGACAAAATACCCTCGCTGCAAACAGACCCGCAACGCCACAGCGCACGGTATGTGGCAGAGCAGGAGTGCGCCGTCAGTCTGGGACGGTGAGTGACCGCCCGCGCCACCCCACCGCCACATAGTCAGCTCTGAGGATACCAGCACGTGGACGCTGAACTACAGTCTGTCCACAAAGAGAAAATCCTGGACTCCCTAGTTCTAAATCGACAGAAGTCGGTACAACTCGGTCGACTTCAGAATGCTCAGTTTTTGACTTATCATTACGTGCATCTCGCCCTACAGAAGAGTAAAAAATAGTTGAAATCGGAAAACGGTCAAGTGATGTCCCACAGTCCTTCTGAAATCATGAGTCGGCCATGCTGTGTGGTGCGATTTTTGTCTCGATCGCCAGATTTACAAAAGCGTTGTGAAAGAATCGATCGCAGCAAATTATGTGTGACAAGCAACACTATACATTGCTTCACGTTTCATTTTCAGCAATTTAAGCTTTGTTCTTAGGTCTCTACCTAACCACATTTTCTAAAATCACGACGTATTCCGAATAAACAGCAACGACTATAAATACGGTATGATAGCTGCTCTTTCCATTTGCAACAAATGTAGCTCTGCTCATAAGATCTTGCCTACCCACACCGTCTGTACTCGTGACATATTCGGAAATTAACAGCCAAATATTTGTGACAGGCAAGAATGTAAATGTCATTTATGCTGTACTGTGCTGGCTAACGTCACCCACCGGAAATGGCGAAATACTCGGAAAAAGACGGCCAGACATTTGTGACAAGAAGAAATGTAAATACAAGAAATTAACAGCCAAATATTTGTGACAGGCAAGAATGAAAATGTCATTTATGCTGTACTCTTAGATTTCCGGCTAACGTCACCCACCGGAAATGGCGAAATATTCGGAAAAAGACGACCAGATATTTGTGACAAGAAGAAATGTAAATACAAGAATTTTTAACATGTTGCAGCCCTGTCAGCAACTGTGATAAATTAACATGTCAAAAATCCGCCTCAGTTGTGAAATATTACTGGTCTTTACCCAGGTTTCAGCTAGAGTAATCTAGCCTTCAGAAGCATAAAATAAACGAATACATGACAGAATAAGGCACGGTCAAACACAAAAAGCTAAAGTACCGTGGTACCATGTCAAGCTACGTTGTTTAGCTGAGGAACAGCCCCGGCCCAACTTCGTGGAAAGCGGTCGGTTAGCCGCGGACTCTACGTTGGAGCTGACTGTAAATACCATTTACTGAACGTAAATACCATTGCTGGCTGTTTCATTCGAAGCACTTATCATCTGTCGTTTCTTGATCGGATTGTAGTCACAAAATGGAAGAAACCCATCGGTGGTCAGAGAGCTCGCCCTTATATGTAAGTAAAAGAATATTGTAGAACATATCTTTTTTATATGAGTAAGAAAATCCCAAAATGTGCTACAAACTAAAGATATGTGTATTTAGTACAATCCAGGATGCGAATCTACAACCCTCTGTTCTACAACTCCATGTCTTTAACCACAGCGATCACTACCAATCTTGGGTTTAATTACTGTTCATGTTAACATTTCCGTAAGAATTTTACAGAAAAAAGTGACATTAACTGGCCTTTAATTATAACAAATTGTACCTAGGGTGACACATGTTTGTGATAAATTTTCAGTGTGCCGTTGCCTGAAACTATGTACTGTCATAACACGCATGTTAGGCCCATTTACGATGAACTCAATATGGTGTCTCGTAGGTAGCTAGCAAGGGACGTCACGTGACCCTAGTGTCAGACGCATGACAGCTACTGTTGACTCACAGTACCCCGAAATGCCAGTTGGTTATTTTTGTTCCTGGCCGAGCTGCCGCTATGGCTGAGTCATGTCCTTTATTCGTCAGCTGCCAACCTCAACGATTTAATACAGAACCTTTCGTTCGAACTGATTCTTGTGACGTATTGTGTTGTTACATTTATGTTCGTGGTGCCTGACATACATAACTGCATAGACATGCCTCGACGAGCATACAACTATTTCAGTGTGGAAGCATACCATCGTTCGTCCCCTTACGAAAGTAAAGTGAGATGCAATCAAAGAGGAAAATGAGTGAGGTTACAATATCAGCGGTGAGCAGCACTTGGGAATTTGAGTCGGACGCGAAGCGTGTCCAGACGGCCGAGGCGACCGTTCATGAGAAGCAGAGAATCCCGGTTTGAGTCCCTATCCGGTCACGAATTTCCAAGTGCAGCTGATAAATAATTTCAATGCCGAAAGCTGCTAGGTCATATAAATTTCCATTTAGTGTTGTGCTGCGTCACACATGACTACATCTATTGGTGAGTCACGAAGCGGTACCCAGCCCGTCACGGGGAGCGCCAGACACACTTTCCACTCGTCTGAGTACGCCAGGTGGTAGTACTTCACGCAGCGCAGCAAGAAAAATCATTAGTCATGTCGGAGAATGTCGCGAGCAGGAGAGCAAAGAGTTGCTCCACCCTCTCTCTCGGCCGATGACACGAACAGTCACGTACACAGGGGAAGATTCAGCACTGTGAGAAGAATTCTGAAATTTTAGAGAGCCAAAATATCTTAGAGTCTTTCATTTTGTATGACGCATAAGCGACTTGCGAAACATCAGCCGAATCGGTTAGCATTACGAAATAGATTCGCATTCTGCGACTACGTACTGACGTTAGCTGTTTGCGACACAAGAAAATTTTGTGTCGGACCGGGACTCGAACCCGCATTTCCCACTTACTGCGAGCGGTCGCCTACACAGCTTGGGCTAGCCGAGGAAGCGACTAGGATCGATCCAAACACTTTATATCGTCATTTTAGCCCGTCGAGACAAGGATACATCAATGATAGTTACGATGCCTGTGATTGTACAGCGTCTGTATATTCAAAACATAATGTCACTCAGACATTCTATCACGAAGAGACACACTGCAGAAACACGGGCATTGTAACCATCACTACTAAATCGGCTAGCCTTCCCCTTGTCGGTGCTCATCGCTTGGACGTGTGAGCTGTGCTGGTTGCCGGACTGCCGGTGCGCAGGCGCTGCTCACCGCAGGGGAACGCTATACTCTCTTCCGTCCGCAAACTGCAGAGCGGGCGGGCAAGTTGTTACCTCTCTACCAGGCCACGTCACTAGCAGCACCTGCATGCTGTTTGCAACGGTATACTGACCCTTCCGCAGAGCGCATTATGAACTAGTGTCAGTGCCGTGTCCGGACACGCCACTGGAGCGTCAGTATTTAACCTGACAAGATTAGGGCTGTCAGATCCTTCAACATATTTTACATTATACTCATTTTGATAAGGGAGTTATTAGTTCAATTTACTAGGCACACACACACCAAGAAAACTTTGTATCACCCCTTTACGTCGAAATTAAGAGCACAGAAAAGAAAAACTATCTCGGTAGGATGCATACTGGTAAATAATCTTTTGCAATGTGTCCATATCACGAAATAAAAAAAAGAAAAGAAAAGAAACTGTAAAAACTTCCTGGCAGATAAAACTGTGTGCCGGACCGAGACTCGAACTCGGGACTTTTGCCTTTCGTGGGCAAGTGCTCTACCATCTGAGCTACCTAAGCACGACTCACGCCCCGGCCCCACAGCTTCATTTCTGCCAGTACCTCGTCTCCTACCTTTCAAACATTACAGAAACTGGTTCACAGGAGAGCTTCTGTAAAGTTTGGAAGGTAGGAGACGAGGTACTGGCAGAAGTGAAGCTGCGAGGACAGGGCGTGAGTCGTGCTTGGGTAGCTCAGATGGTAGAGCGTTTGCCCGCGAAATGCAACGGTCCCGAGTTCGAGTCTCGGTCCGGCACACAGTTTTAATCTGCCAAGAAGTTTCATATCAGTGCACACTCCGCTGCAGAGCGAAAATCTCATTCTGGAAAGAAATTGTATAATGGCAATATCGTCTATTTGTCGCAGCGGGTTTCTGACAGTGCTCGGGAACAGCTCGGTACGTGGTGGAAGGTTCCTTGCCCGAATACAGGCCCGCATCCGTCGTGGCATACCGTCGATCAAGCCAGCACTGGTCCAAACTGTCCCACTCTTCAATTGCGGTTCTGCGTAAATCGCACACAGTATTATTATACGGACAGTGCATTGTGACAATCGGCTGCGACCGTTAACAAACGAGAACTTAGACTGCACGAGGTGAGAGGAGCGGTGAAGGGGAACAAGCCCCGCCTCCTCCTCGAAGGGCTGCCGTCCTACGTCTGCGTTCTGTGCTTGCACTACACCAAAACTGACATAATAGTCATAGGGATCGTTGATTCCTTTTGTTGTGGTGAGAGTCGCTTTCGAATCGCTTTATGCATCAGGAGTTGTCTCTTCACTCATTTCAAAATAAGAAAAAAAAAGAAAAAAACAAGCAGTCCACAAAACAAAGAAAATTGGAGCATACAAAGCATTTTGTAGTGGTTATAGCGCAATGGTTTCCTGCGGTTGGTAGTGGCAATTCAGACCCGATCTCTACCGGTATCTTAGCAACCACAATTCAAAAACTCCCCACCTAAAAATGCTTCGATTTAGTCGTTGTCGACGTCCAGAAACAGCTCGTTTCAATCGATCACACACATGTTAGATAGCATTCATATCCGGGAAATAGGCACGCCACTCCATTCTGGTAGCTGAAGAAACGTGTTCACGGAAACAGCACGATGAGCACGCGAATTATCCATCCACAAAGATGAAATTGTCACCGGAGTGTTGGCAATACCGTCCCACTTATGGTTGCAGAATCTCGTCCCGTATACTAATGATATTGCCCTCAACAACCACGAGAGGTGTACGGTGTCCCCTTGTAATGCCACATCACACCACCACACTCACCATGTTGTACATGTGGGACACAGTGTGGAGACCTTCGATAATACTGAGTTTTCTTAAAGCACGTTGTCTGCAGTTATAAGGGTTCAAACAGATTTGCGTTCCACCCGTAAACAACTCTTGACGCCATACCTGGGGCGTCCATTGTGCACGACGCCTTGCCCGCCTGCAGACGTGTACTGCGTGGAGCACGCCACCGTCGTCCGGAATGGAGAGTCGCCATCATGCAGTAGTCTCCTAAGAGATGCGATACATGAATGACGTCCTCCGGCCTCTTCGAAGGCCGATATCAGTTCTGGTGCGCTCAGAACGCGGTTACTTTGACTCAAAAGTCGTAGACATCGATCATCCATTGCAACTGTCCAACGACAACGGCACATGTGGTGTAAGTCCTCAGAAATACGTGTCAACTGGAGCCGATTCCATGTCCGCAACACACCATTTCGACTACGGCGCGCACTTCGGACAACTTCCTTGGCTGACAAGCCTTTTGCGCGTAACGCGGTGATGCGGACCCGACCGTTGCATGCGAATGTTCTTCGTGGCATGATGGATGTTCACCCTACTGTATCTAATGCGTCCGTGCTGGTACTTTACTTCCAACTGAGATCTGCAATCAAGTTGAGTGCTCGATTCCGTCCAAAAATACCGCTCACGGGAACTGTGTGCATGTTTACAGACAACGTCAGGGGTGACCTTCCGGTCGTACAGGAACACTGAGGAATTATTACAGTGCAGAAAAAACTCTGAGTACATTCATTCGTGAGAAGTACAACAGTAAAGACAAATTAGAGGTAGGCAGATTTGAGCTAGGAGAGATGGCAGCAATGAACATGATAGCAGTAGAAGAGATGGAGAGGGAAAGAGAGAGAGAGAGACAGAGAGAGAGAGAGAGAGAGAGAGAGAGAGAGAGGAATGTGTCAGAACCCAACTAATCCATAGAAGAGAAAAAGAAAGATAATTCAAAAATGGAAATGGAAAGAAGCAGAATATGGGAACATCTTGTTTATTTTTTTCGGCAACGGCCTTGCCGCAGTGGATACACCGGTTCCCGTGAGATCACCGAAGTTAAGCGCTCTTGGGCGTGGCCGGCACTTGGATGTGTGACCATCCAGCCGCCAAGCGCTGTTGCCATTTTTCGGGGTGCACTCAGCCTCGTGATGCCAATTGAGGAGCTACTCGACCGAATAGTAGCGGCTTCGGTCAAGAATACCATTATAACGACCGAAGAGCGGTGTGCTGACCCCACGCCCCTCCTATCCACATCCTCCTCGGAGGATGACACGGCGGTCGGATGGTCGTGGTAGGCCACTCGTGGCCTGAATACGGAGTGCTTTTCTTTATTTTTTTCAAAGGGGGTAAATCGCCTTATACGTTAAGTTTTGGGGAAACGTTAAGAAGTTGAAAGAACGAAGTATCTCGGCTTTTTCTTTAGTCCAACGAGGCACTAAATTGTGCGGTGGGTGCAGGGTAGCTTGTTCTGGAGATGAAAGACAAATTTGAGAATGCTTTTGTTTCACGTGTGGACACAGCTAGAATACTAGACGAGCGAGACCTTGATGAGTTGACACGTCTAGAAAGAATGCTCTGACGAAGCACGAAGTGGGCATAGCGTGTTGTAGTCACGTTGTTTCGCCGTTAACAGACACAACTTGGTGTATGAAGCAATGATGGATGTAGCAGATGCAACTAACAGAAGAAACGCACACGAAATGAATCTCCGCAAACCAGCGTACACTGCACTGTGCTCCTGTCCGGAAGCACAATTCACCCCGTATGGCAGCTGCAGCGCCCTGCGCCCCTGTCGCTGGTCGCTCTTCAGTTTACCGACGATGCACGGTAGGCACGGCCGTCCGCAGATGATAATAACAGCGGCCGGTCCGCCGGCGTTGTGTCTCTGGTCAGAGAGGCCGTTTATCCCGCGGTGCCGACGGCGGGCGCTGCGCGCTGCGGAATATGTTATGTAATGGGGTACCGGCGCGGCCGCACTAATATATCGCCGTCCTCGGTAGCGGCGCGGTCTGGCGCCTACACCCTACCCTACCCCACCCAGGACCGCCGCCGTAATTTATTAACCCGCGCGACATTCGTACACGCTCGCTCGTCTATACACAGGGCGCATAACTCTCCCGCGCACGAGCAGTAATCGCAGGAAACAGACCTACTTTCGTGGTGGCAGGGGGAGGGGGGGGGGGGGGGAGTGGTGGTAGTGTGCGCCCGCGGTCTGGCGACGTTTGTCATGTCCTCCACATAACTCCGAGTTTGCTTTAATCTCGCCCTAGTCCCTTTTCGAAACTGTTGTTGTCCATAAGCGTAGGCATGATGTCCGTAGAGGCAGCGACGAAGCTGAAGTGATACATCGTAACTAAACTGAAAAAGTACACTCCTTGTATGCATGTAGGAAGTGTCACGTAAGACCCCATTTATTTCATGAACGGTTAAAGACAACTAAACGAGGTTGCCGGCCCCAGTGGCCGAGCGGTTCTAGGCACTTCAGTCTGGAACCGCTCTGCTGCTACGGTCGCAGGTTAGAATCTTGCCTCGGGCATGGATGTGTGTGATGTCCTTAGGTTAGTTAGGTTTAAGTAGTTTTAAGTCTAGGGGACTGATGACCTCAGATTTTAAGTCCCATAGTGCTCAGAGCCAATTGAACCATTTTTTTTTAAAGTAAATGATACACTCCGTCTTATATATGACTATGTCGGAGAGCGTAATATTTTTTCCTGCACTTGTAATCATCTTCGCGACTGAGTTTAGGAGTCAAGCTTGACAACTCACAAAAACAATGAAACAGCAAGTGTTATAAATGGAAATGGAAGGTTGCATGAATGTGTTAGGGAAAGTATTACGGAGCGTTCCATTTGGTAATGGACACTGGTGCACCGCTGGTGGCGGCAGTACAGAACGGTACAGCTGAACAATCTGACGA
Organism: Schistocerca serialis cubense; assembly: GCF_023864345.2. Lineage (NCBI taxonomy): Eukaryota > Metazoa > Arthropoda > Insecta > Orthoptera > Acrididae > Schistocerca > Schistocerca serialis. Next base: position 159,557,572 of record NC_064638.1, read on the forward strand.
CCCGCCAGAATTACATAATCGAGCTAATATCACGAAAAGTCAACTTTATTAAAAAAAAAGGACAGAAAAATGGAGCAGGAGAATCAGCGGTTTCCTGTAAACTGGTGCGAAGTAATGGAGTTCTCGTTGGCGTTGCTCTGCTGTTACCGCAGAAACCGATTTTGCTGACGAACAGTCTCTGTGACGACAAAGCGGGCAGGTCTGGCGTTATGCCTGTCTCGGCTGCGACGGCCAGCAGCGGCACCGACACGTCATTATATCTTCCCCTTGAAGGCACGCAGGGACTTCTGCGGAGCAGATGGCAGGCGGCGAAACTGAGCAGATTGCAGTGCGTGCGTGGCCTCAATTTTTTCCAGGCACGCACGCACACGCACACGTACACACACACACACACACACACACACATACACACACATTTCTGTGAAGTGATGTGTCGCACAACCGTTTTTCGTGCCACGAATGATTATCGCCACTATAAAAAGTTTATTTCCGTAATGAATTAGATAATCTATTAGAATGAGATTTTCACTCTGCAGCGGAGTGTGCGCTGATATGAAACTTCTAGCAGATTAAAACTGTGTGCCGGACCGAGACTCGAACCCGGGACCCGAGTTCGAGTCTTGGTACGGCACACAGTTTTAATCTGCTAGGAAGTTTCTTAGATAATCTACTGTATGGATGAACGTTTTATTTATGCGCATGTATCAATCATGAAATGGATGGACGCAGCGTACCTGCAAACCGGTGCGATAATAAACATCGTACCACGATCGTGGTACTTGCTGGTCGTGCGTTTTATTCCTGTCGTCGGGACCTGCCTTGGAGATATGGTGCGTGCCATAGAGGAAAGCGGTCCTGGCGATGCCTATTACATCACGGAGACCAAAGAACACTTGTTATACATACACTCAATTAAATTTGTTAAATAAGACAAACCGTCTTAGTTCATATCAATACAATTGTGATGTTCCAAATAAAGAATTACTCTTTTATCGAATGGTTATTGTAAAAAAAAGAGTACAATTTACGATACGCTGTCCCCAGGAGCATCGTATTTATTTTGAGAACTGGATGTTCGATTTGTACTCTTAACTTCCAACATTAACTGGAGTGCTGCGAGAAACAAAGTTCGATCGGAAGGGGTTGGCGAATGTGCTGAAATAATAAGATAAGCGAGACTGAATAACAGTCCCGATGAGACTTAACGTTAGCATTAGATATCATGCTGAAGAATCAGCGGAAAGGCGCAAGCTGCGACTTGGGATCACTGTATAAGGTGGGCACAGTTGCTCCAGCTATTGATAGTTATTAGTACTGTCTTCAAAAACGTAAGCTGTGAACATTTAAAATATATTATGTGGTGCAGTAATCTGGAGGTACATCTGGATGAAAGAAATACTGTGGCAGACATTACTCAAAAATTTGTGAGTCTTCTGTTAAACATTGCATTCAAAAGGATTTTTATGTTCATAGAAGACTAACCCTGCTGGATTTCATGGGAAGAAGGGGAGTGTATTCGCTCTTGTAACATTAAGAGCAAATGGAGAGACCAATGACAATTGGCTGGCCGGCTCCTCTCCTGATTATTATTATTATTGTGTGCCAACATACAGAAGTGTTACGTCAAGCAGTTATCAAGATGGTAGCGTTTCACCTTTTATCTCTGGGCTTCTACTGCAGCTTCATTTACAGCTGTTTGTGAGTCGTGGTTTCCAAAGACATAAATTTTTTTAACTTTTAATAGTCATGTTGCTCACCAGAACAATATTAAATATTGACCAGTTGTATTTAAAAAAGAGAGGCAAATGAAAACTGCAACTGCAGGGGAAGTCCATCAGCCGTCTGTGAGAAGTGTAATGTTCAGTTTGCGCGTCCGGAAAAAAAGGAACTCTTTTGCAGGAGAGCCACGATGACTAAGAGCTGTAACAAATTCTTACGCACTTTCACATATCTACACATGCTTGCATGTTCGAAGAAACAGACACATCCAACGATCTACAGCCATATTAAATTCGAAATGGATTCGCTAATTGCGAATATGATCATACCGTACAAATTGTTGGTGGCATATGGTGAAATATGAAAATCTGTGCCGGTCCGGGACTCGAACCTGGAGTTCCTTCTTACCCCGAGTGGTCGCCTTAACCACTTCGTCTATCCGTGGACGCCTCTCGGATCGACCCAAACCTCCATATGTGACAATGTCCACGTCCTATACAGTTGATCGTCGGCGGTGTCTGTTCCTTCCGATATGCAAGCATGTCCGAAGTTCATTGTAAAGTACCATTCAGACACTGCAGACACTGAAAAACTGTCTTGCGTGTCCAACAAGGCAAACACGACGAGAATAACACTGTGTCTCCCTGTACGAGCATCACACGAAAGTTGTGAGAGCACAGAGTGTGGATACTGTGATATCGCGAATATATTTTTTCAAGTATATCTGTAATTAGACGTTCTTGTTTGAGAAATCCAGCGTTGCCTGGGTCAGATTATATTGCACCAATCTAGATATGAGATGCACACAGACGTACATCTCGTTAAGAATATTATGAATGCAGTTATCCCGCGAGTAAGTTAGTTTGGTCGCGGCGCGTGAGAGTAGGTGAGCGTCGTGGGCAAAAATCGGAGCAGTAAATACTCTTAGGTAAAGGAAAATAATTTATCACTGAAGAACTTCAACTACACGTTAAAAATGTTTTTTATTGTTTCATTCACAATGCACTGTAATGGTGAGAAGAGTCCTTAACGTGTTTCATCCAAACTATGGTGGGTGGAAGTGTGTGATAGTGATTGGCAGCTACCTCAGTATAATGCGCGAAGTGGAATACTTAGTTCTCTTAGAAAAAGTCATATTCTCTATGACTTCAGTGGCGGTAGTAAGATCTTATGGAACCAATCTGCTGAGATCTTCTGTGCCTAAGATTACACACTAATTAATCTAACTTAAACTACCTTACGGTAAGGACAACACACACACTCATGCCCGAGGGAGGACTCGAACCTCCGACGGGGAGCAGCCGTGCGAACAGTGGCAATGCGCCCAGACCGCGCGGCTAACCCGCACGTCTATGGCTTTTGAACTTCACAATGCTCACTTATACAATCCACACCCTGTTTCATCCGTACTGGCGTTAACATTACGTTACGGAAGCATATTTCACCGCGGGCAGCACTAAGGGGTCAATGCTTAGTGATTGACGAAAACAAGCTAAACTAGGAAAACGATCATACTAACGAAGAATAAGCGAAATGTTTATCCGAAATCACTGCAGTGTACCGTTCGATTATTCATTTTGGTCTATTTGATATTACACAACGTTATTAAAGTCTTTGTGGCGAAACCGAGCGAGCATCGTATTATGTTGGACGAGTGAAACAATAAATGTATTTTCGCTTGTACGATAAAGTTCGTAACTGACAGAGTAGATAGCTTTAAGAGTATTTATTGTTCTGTATTTCGCGGATTTTTGCTCTCCAAACTCACCCACTGCTATCCACCGCGACCAAACTGCACTTCTAACAACATGAGATCATGGGCTATCTACTGCCACATCCCCGAGTGGGTGGCAGCCAGCGATGATGGAGAAACGTTTGTTAGCACGTACACATACAAGCCTTTTATAGACTAGTAATTTTGGTTTAATGCACCAGAATCCTTGAATTTCTATTGTATCATTCAACGAAGAGCCAAAGCAACTGGTACACCCGCGTAATATCGTGTAGAGCCCTCGCGAGCACCCAGAAGTGCCTCAACAAGACGTGGCAAGAACTCGATTAATGTGTGAAGTAGTTTGGAATTGACAGCATGAATCCTGTAGTGCTGCCCATAAATCCATAATAGTACGAGGCGTGGAAATTTCTTCTCAGCAGCACTTTGCAAGGCATCACAGATATGCTCAATAATGTTCAAGCCTAGGGAGTTCTGGACGTGTGGGGTTGTCCGACTGGAATTGCCCATGTCCTTCGGAATGCACAATGCCCATGAATGGATGCAGATTATCATACAGGATGCTTACGTACGTGTCGCTTGTCAGAATCATATCTAGACTCCAACTTCACCCGCCACCACCAGCTTGAACAGTTCCCTGCTGACATGCAGAGTCCATGGATTCATGGGTTTGTCTCCATACCCGTAGAAGTCCATCCACTCGATACAATTTGAAACTAGATTCGTCCGACCAGGCAACATGTTTCCAGTCATCAACAGCTCAATGTCGGTGTTGACGGGCCCAGGTGAGGCGCAAAGCTCTGTGTCGTGCAGTCATCAAGGGTACACGAATGGGCCATCGGCTCCGAAAGCCATTATAGATGATGTTTCGTTGAATGGTTCACACACTGATACTTGTTGATGGCTCAGCACTGAAATCTGCAGGAATTTGCGGGAGGGTTGCCATACTGTCACGTTGAACGATTCTCTTCAGTCGTTGTTGGTCCCGTTCTTGCAGGATTTTTTTCCGGCCACACCGATGTTGGAGATTTGATGTTTCACAGGATATCTTATATTCATGGTACACTCGTGAAACAGTCGTACGGGAAAACCCGACTTCATTGCTATCTCGGACATGCTGTGTCCCATCGCTCGTGCGCCGACTATAACACTACGTTCAAACTCACTTAAATCTTGATAACACGCCATTGGTCTAACAACTGCGGCAGACGCTTGTTGTCTTATATAGGCGTTGCCGACCGCAGCGCCGTATTCTGCCTGTAAACATATCTGTGTATTTAAACATTCTTGCATATACCACTATCTTTGGCGCTTGAGCGTATATAGATATAAATTAGTCATTTTAGTTTAATCCATGAGAATCCTTGAACTTCTATTGTTCCATATACGTAACGCTATGAAATACTTTACGTAATTGTGACTTATATGCCATTTTTAACAAAATATGTTTATTGTGTTCCCTAAATAATACAAATGAGGCCTTTGGTGTTTAACAGGTCTGCCCATAGAGGCTTAAGGAGGACACTTGTAGAGGAGACGTGGGAAAATTGCGAAGTGTGGAGAAGTGGCAGGCAAGGTCTCGAAGCACGGGGTAGTTCACTGCCAGTGGTATAGTCAGTGAGTGGGTGGTACCAGCGGCACGCTACAGGCAGTGAAGGCGGACAAGACGTCTCGCATACCGCGCTAACGAGCTCTGAAATGACGAGGCGCGAGTAGTGTATGTATGTATGTATGTGGGTATGTGTGTGTGTGTGTGTGTGTGTGTGTGTGTGTGTGTGTGTGTGTGTGTGTGTGCGCGTGCGCGCATTACATTGCGCCAAATTAAGGGCGTAGAGGAGCAGCAGTGCAGAGTAGTATAGCGGCGAGGTGCCACATGTGAAAGAAAGCGCTGCAAGGGAAAATCGGGGAAGTGACGGGGAAGGGGAATAGTGGGCTAGCCAAGGCGAACGCGGCGGCTGGCGTTTCCGCGTGTGGGGTGGCCGCAGAGGCGCACACGCAGGGCGCCACGTGTGTCCCGTGTCCGGCGCCGAGCAGCTACAGCACTCGCAGTTGCGCGCCCAGCCGGCCGAGAGGGTGCCAGTTCCAGCCCACAAGTGCTATTTTCAGCAATTTCGTTTTACCTTGGAGAGACGCTAAAAAAGAGAACCGGTGGAGATGCTGAGAAGAGAAAATTAAATTTGTCTTTGCGGTAGTAATATATCCCGAAAAAAGAGAAAAATCCGTTACTAATTGCCATGGAGACAGCAGCGCGTATTTTTTTCCATGAATGCGAACGTAATGCAATGCGAGTGCGCCACGGATGCTTTGTAAAGCTACTGCTGTTCAAAGCGAACGCATCGTCCTGCGTAAAACGGACACCACAGGTAATTCACCAACAGTACCTGACGGCGCGACAATGAAAGTGACTGCGTTTTGGTGTCTGCTTTAAAAGAAAGTGGACAGATCAGATAAGACAAATTTTATGATTATTAGATTAAAAGTAATTACGTATTAGATAGCATTAGATAATGTTTATTAGGATTTTTTGCTCGTCATGGAGGCTGTGATGTTGCCGTGTTTAACGGAAGTGACACTACTGTGTCTGCTCTGGGCGCAGTCTTCTGAGTTTATTGACACCAGGACGCAATAGAGATAGGAAGTGTAATTGGCAACTAGTCGTAGTTTCAACTTAATTCCATAGAAATAGTTAATAACGTATCTACTGAAGTAGATCATTAATACATTATGCTTCAACTTATGCCAAAACAGAGACTGTATGATGAAATTACGGTACACTTTCCTATTTCATGTAGTACTGTAGCTATCACGGTCTGCCATAATCACAAGATCGTAAATATGATGGCAAGTAACTAAATAAATAATGTTGATGCTGTGGACGTATTCAGTTTACAACGGTTTTGAAAATACTACAACAAATTTTGTAAATACATAGATACATACTTGGCTGGTTCATGCAAAGAAAAGACCTATCCTGTTAAACACATCATATTTCTACGGTAGGATACAGTGCTGCTAACGGTTAAATCTGGTTAGTTGGGTGATTTGTGATTTGACGAGGGGGGGGGGGGGGGTAGGCAAACAGCCCATTGAATTTGGGAACGATGGGAATGGAAGTCGGCCGTGCTCTTTCGAAGGAACCATCCCGCCATTTACCTTAAGCGATTTAGGGAAATCAAGGAAAACCTAAATCAGGATGGCAGGACGCGGGTTTGAACCGTCGTCATCCCGAATGCGAGTCCAGTGCGCTAACCACTGCGCCACCTCGCTCGGTGCTGTTAGGTTTCAGTCAGAAAACAGCAACGGGCGTTATGTTGCTACTCCTGATAGTCCACGTATTGTTCAAGATGTCGAAACGAGATTTTTGGCAGCTCTTAGGCAGCAAAGAACCGAATGGGTACAGCTGTGTAGAATTTTTATACATAAGAGAAGTGAAACATCTTCGTTACAAGTGAAAAATCTGAACAGTATAATCTATTTCGAGATATTTTTGTCGTTGAGGGGGTACATTGAAGATCAATGAAACCAATAAAAGATGGGGAGGAGAAGTGTGGTTAGAACTCTGGGTGAAAGATAAGATTCGCTGATGACATTATTATCCACATTGAAAGTGAGAAACACTTGATGGATGGAATAAACAGTCTCATCAGCACAGAATATGGATAGAGTAAACGAAAGGAAGACAGAAATGATTATGGAGCACCAGAAACGAGATTAGCGACGACGTTTATACGAAAAATAGGGGCAAATTGCTAGACGAAGGGACTTTCTGCTGCCTTGGAAAGAAAGTCACGGATGATAAACGAAGCAAGGAGAATAAAGAAACGGACTAACGTAAGAGAAAGTGGCATACCTGACCAAAGGAAATATCAAGTATATATCACTGGCTTTAATTTGAGGAATAAATTTATAGAAATGTGTGTCCGAAGAACAGCGTTGTATAGACGTGAACCATGGACTGCTGGAAAACCAGAAACGATGGCAATCGAAGTGTCTGAGATCTGGTGCTGTAGGATGTTGAAGTTAGATGAAGTGATTAGGTAAGGAACGAGTATCATCTCCGACGTATTAGCGAAAAAAGCAATGAGTGAAAAACACTAACAAGAAGAAAGGATAGGATGACAGGGTGTGTGTTAAGACATAAAGGAATAATTTATGGTTCTTGAGGGAGCTGAAGAAGGAAAAAACTGGAAGACAATGCGGAGGTAGGAATGCACCCAAAAAATGATTGAGGAGTTCGAGTGCAAGTGTAACTCTGAAATAAGTTGACATACGAAAATAAGTCGTGCTGGGCCGCATTAAACCAGTCAGATTGATGACAGAACAGCCCACGATTTAAATAGTGTGGGGTACAGAAAACTGCGAGATAAAATTTTAAAAACCAGATCATGTCAGAAATCTTTAAATATTAACGTATTTTAAGCCAGAGTGTACGCGAGTGGAATGCGAACCAACTGCAGCAGTACGAAACATGCTGCGCCGTAGACGTAGGTGTGTTTGGTGACCCCACTGTGGTGGGATGGCGGCCACTGGCGGTGCAGTACGGCACGCGCGCCCCTGTAATTGGACCAGCCCGGTAGCGACGTAATAATGCCACCTGCGGTCAGCCACACGATCCCACAGGCCAGAGCGATGGCAACGGCGAGACCGAGACGCCCTCCCCCTTCCCGTCTCGCCGCCTTCTCGACACCGCTACAAAACCTGGCGGGCCGGCCAGGCCGCAAGAACGCGCGTCTCTTGCGGTCAGGGAAACCTATGAGAGCAATTAGCACCCAGGGCGTCGCGAGCGCGGAAGACACTTGTGGTGGCTGCCGGCAGGCGGAGGCACCGCTGCCCGCAACGACGTTGCGCGCGGCGGGTTGCCTACGCGCTCTCGAGCAGGCGCGACCCGCTGCGTCAAGGGCCTCGTTGGGTGTTGGGTGGCGGTCAGCTTTGCCTTTGTTTGAACGCTTTACCGCTGTTGCGCGAAAGTCCATTAACGCGTCACAACACTCGCGCCGGATTAACTGATAGAGTGGTTTACGTCGGCAGGTAAATGTCGCCGCATATTGAAGTAGCGCGTAATGACCAAAGCGTGGACCTAAACTAAATTACTGATAAACAACAAGGAAGGAAGAGCACACGGCTACATACCGTCGATATAGGGGTTATTAGGGGCAAAGCAAACAACGCATGGGGCAAACAACATCGCTTTTCTTTCAAAAACTGTAGCGACACTAATAAAGAACAGATCAGGAGGTTGAAACAAATTTCATTTATTTACACCACGCTAAAATGAACTGGGGAAGCATTTTGTGCTCATAGTGAGAAAGTAATTACCGGAGTAATCAGTATAAACAACCTGTAAACGCTAAACGTGCTTAATAAAATTTGACAGTCCCGAAAGCTCTTTCATGAAGTTGAGGTTCTCATTAAGCGGTGGAACTTGTCATTGCACAATTCGTGCACAGTAAAGTAACAACGTGAACTGAGGGAAGAGCTTGTTAACGAGCTTAAAAATCATCTGTTTTAAGCAGACGTGTGATAGTTGATCACTGAAGGCAGAAAAAGTGCCAAAAGTTGGCAAAAATCTCTCTCAGGAAAGGACGACGACACGAACAAAATCCTCCGCAACAAGATAAGTGCCATCTTCCAAAGAGGATTCTTCCCAATATCTGATGCTATTATTTTCGTGCAGGTAGGTACGGAACTATTAATTAATTTTCTCAAATATTATCGCGTGTTTGCCTTTGATGACTCTTCTACGACATACACGAACTCATTACGCTCGTGAGTCGATAGAAGCCACATCGTATTTTTTAAAGAGTTTATTTGAGGAAGCTCTATGAGCAAACAGCCGTAGGCATGTTTCAGAATGCGATGAGAACGTTGGGGGACCACTGAAGACGCGTTTCAGCATGGGAAAATCTGCTACATACACACAGTCGACCTGGGCGTTAGTTTGATCGTCGTTGCGAAGTGTGTAGCGTCCAGTGAATTAGCAACTGTGGGGATTCCAAACGCGGAAGATAAATAATTGATTTCATAGGAACCAAAAATATATTATGTTTGTATCGCACCAGCGTGATTTTTTTTTCCGACGTATCTGTAAAAACAGACATAACCCTCTCTATAATGAGAGGTTTATGTGTCTTCCATTGAATATTAATGTTTGGAAATTCCTTCAATGGGGAAAACTATTAATCAAAGTTTCGTGTCAGGTAAAAGTGCCATCAGTTTCCGTAATAATGCGGACTTTAAAATCTTTTAGGGAGTCAGTAAAGCAGTGGAGCTGTAGACTGCCACGAACGCATGTTGTCTCCCGTACGAAAACATTAACAGTCTGCAAAAGCTTTTTTTCGCTTTATATAACAGTGAATACTACACATGCCTCTTTAGGATGATTCATAGAGGAAGATTTTCTTGAATAGAGGTTTTTGGATTTTTTTACATTAACTTGCGAAATAATTCTCTGCTTACAAGCTTGTAGTACCAACCAGAATGCAGAACGAATATAATTTACACTGCCAAACTGCATGCGTCATCTTTAGATGGAGGTCACCACATCTATTGTCACAGAAGTTAAGGCGTTTGAAAAAGTTTAAGAAACCCTTTTAGACCAATGGAAACTTGTGAAATAAGTTGCAAGACTGTTAGTTTATACGCCTAGCCCCAATGTTATTCAATCTAGGCATATACATTCAGCAAACAGTAAAGAAATTCAAGAATAAATTTCGAAGTGAAGATATTAAAACTTTGATGTTTGCCAATGACGTTGTTCTTCGGTAGGAGAGAGCAAAGGACTTGGAAGAGCAGTTGGACGGAATGGATTGTGGCTTGAAAAGAGGTTACATGATGAACAACAACAAAAATAAAAGAAAGGTAATGGGAAGTAATCGAATTAAATAAGACGATGCTAAGGGAATCAGATTGGGAAATGAGACACCAGAAGTAGTAGACGAATTTCGTCATTTGGGCAGCAAGGTGGCGGTTAAAGGCCGTAACAGAGAGAACATAAAATGCAGACTGAGATCAGGAAGAAAAACGTTTCTGAAAGAGAAATTTGTTAACGTTTAATACAAATTTAAGTGTTAGGAATGTTTTCTGGAGGTATTTGTCTGGAGTGTAGTCCTGTACAGATGTAAAACGTGGACGATATACAGTTCAGACAAGAAGAGAACTGAAGCTTTTGAAATGTGGTGCTGTAGCAGAATGCTGAAGATTGGACCGGTACATCGAGTAACTAATGAAGACGTTGAAAAAAAAAAGGGAAAGTCGGATGTAGGCTGCAGTAGTTATTGGGAAATGACGAGGCTTGTACAAATAGCATCGAGAGCTGCAACAAATGAGGTTTCGGACTGAAGAAAACAACAACAGAACCGTGAATAAAGACGAATCTGTTCGGCTCCGAATAGAGATTAGGACATCGAATTAAACGTAAATATAAAAGTTCTGGTAGTTGCTTCTTTTTTCTTTTCAGTTCAGAACAAGTGAAAAAAGATTTCTGATGGAGGCCTTATAATCCGAAAATGTCCAACTAAATAAATTAATCCTGCGGAACACACAAGATATTGTGGTTTTGAACTATAATTATGTCTTTCATCCAAGAAGCAACGGAAGAATCAGTAACATCACTGCATGTGTTATATATGCCATAACAGGTGAGACAAACGGTTTTCGTGTTTGCGACGACTTCCAACGTTAGGTCTGTCTCGTACTTGACCAGCGTACCGTAAATATGACGGAAGTACTTGTCTCCTGGTAGGAAAATGTTACAGGAGAAACAGAGACACCGCCGTGTGAGAAAAGAGCAGATTTGGTAACAGGGCAGCTATTATGTCGGGCGCTCCAAGTGTGCTACTGAGTACAACTGTAGTAGACGCCAGCACAGCGTATCTCTCGTAAAAAACGCCGAATTATCTGTATTCTGTCGAAATTAGTGCTGAACGCTTACTGATTACGTCTGAGAAATGTTTATAATCTGTTGCAGTTTCAAAGTATTGCCTACGAGGTCGTTATTCAGTTCGGCGTACTCGTTAGACGCTGGTTACTGATGTCGTCTCAGTAAACTGAAATCCGTACAAACACAGTGCTTTGCATACTGGACAGAGACGAACGCTGGTGTGCCTCTTTATACAATAATTTTACGACAGTTTAACGAATCTAACAATACCTAGTTGTCATGGTATTTCTTTCTCCAGAGGCGCGGACGATGCTGGGCTTACGGCAGCTGTCATTAATTCTTTATGTACAATATCCTCTTCTGGTGAAGTACAATTTAAGACTGCAAATTGCTATATATTTTACGTAATGAAGTGACTGACTTTAAACTAGTTCTGATACAGTAAATCGAAACAAGCACTATTAAAACACCTTGTTCTCATTTGTTTCATCATTCTTAACTCCAGAAATGAATGGGGCTGTTTACCGAAGAATAAAAACTTCTGAGTGTGGAACGAGTGTCGTGCGATTGACAACGACCTGAACGAGTCCCGTCTCTTCATTCCTACTACTGTGGACCTGAAATCGTACAGCAGTAAAGTTCCTCTTTTGCTGAAGTGTTCACGCCTGATCTTAAAACAGTGCAGATCGCCACTTACTTTTGGAAAGCGATTTTAGGCCTACAAAACTCCTGAGACAGTTAAGTGGGTTGCTGTTCCCAATTCACTTACACCTACTACGATCAAAATAGGTAACGCAGTTGGCAGACTACGCTTCAGTGGTAGGACACTGGAAAAACGAAGTGAGTCCACAAAGGAGACAGCTTACAAGTCACTTGTGCGAGTCGGGTTTGTGGGAAGGACGTCAAAAGTGGCTAACAGTGGCTACTGACCATGTACGAATGTGGATAACGTGAATGGTTACAAATTTATTTGAGGCATCGCACAGATGCTGGAAAAACTCAGCTGCAGGCGTTCGAAGATGGACGCATACTTTCCCGCGATAATGCACGTACGACGAAGCAGATTTAAATTATGACTTTAGAAGATTACTACAACCCCTTACGTATAGCTTCCGTAGAGACCGCTAGGACAAGATTGCGCTAATTGCAGCGCGCGGTGAAGCGCTTCATACATGAGCGGAAAGGGCAGAAGCCTTAATAACGTAGTAAAATGGGAAATAGTCTCTGCCACGCACTTGGCAGTACTTTACAGAAGCTTCCGCAGCAGCGTTGATGTTGTATCGAAGTGACGGCGGTTCTATATCTGAAACAGCACAACTACGTAACGATCGGGACTGCTTATAATCTGGTTCTAGTGATCAGACGCTGCTCTTCCTTAGAGAATAAAATTTTTCACCTACGTACTACGCAAGTCAGCTAGGACATCTTTCCGCGAATAGCAGGGGCAGCAGCGAAGAAACAGTATTAGCTTAGCCTGAGGGCATAGCTTGTTCAACGAAATATTCTGCCATCCGTTGGAAGTTTTTGAGGGTAGGTGTGGCACAGTAACTAAGGATGGACAGCCTTGGGTTCGAATCTCTCTCTTCCCGAGCAAGAGTTCAACGTCTGCACTTCTCTGCTACCTCGCGTACGCACATGAATACAACTGTCGCCGTCGTTCAGTTTTTCACATTTCTGAGCCGACAGATTTTTTCGAGTTGGAAACCGCACACTTTACCGTGATGAGCTACTGGGTGCTACGCAATGAACTGCGCGCTACATATCCGCTTTCCTGACGCTATACTTTATCCTGGATAGAGAGTCCCCTACACCCACACATTCCAGTAATACCTGGCGTGCTCTTGGGCAGCGTAAGCTGGCGGCTGTTGCTTGTGTCGTACATCCACAGATTAGAGGATTGTACGAAAGCCTGCATTCGCTTGTAGCTCACCTCTTTGCTTCAGGAATAGTGGATACGTAGTGTAGTTACAATTAAACGTTCGCTACTTGAGATGGCCTCCATGAAAAACGAGTAATGCAGGACAGTGAAACTGTGTGGAAAGATTTGTAAGGAAATGCGGAAGAGACATAATGAATAAACCATTGAAAGAAACACATTTTAATTTCCATATGGGAGGGTAACGTGTTAACTGCGAACCATGTTTACGTCCCAGATAACAAACGTTGTTCAACGTCGCGACCGTCTGCATCCACGATAGCCTGGAACCGCACTAGAAATACCATTTCACAATCGTTCGCATCACTTTTCGAACGGTGAGCCATGCGACGTTCAGCTGTCGTGACACGGCACATGCACTGCTTGAAAATCGCGCACTGTATCCAACGTTCTCATCCACAGCAACAATAACTTCTTCAGCAATTTGTGGCGCAATTTGGCCGACGGGCTTTCCCAGGAGCAATTCCCAAATCACCATTAAATAGAACTTTCGAATCGTGTTCCTCAACCTCGGTGCGGAAAGAGGGGCCTCTCCCGTTTCCTGCAACGTATCGGTACTGGCGACGAGCAGAAGCACGATTTCTGCTGTTTCGATAGAACGGCTTTACGAGTAAAGTCCTGCTCACCTTGCACAGATCAATGTTGACTGTTTGCAGCTGCAATGCACACCAATACTTGTGTTTCAACCCTACGTCAGCATACCAGTATCGGCGCCTAACGGCAAGTCATGACACCTAACGCTACTAACAGTGCAAATCACATAGCGTACACTGTCTGAACGTCATTCCTATAAAGTTTGGTACCCATACAGCAAATAACGTTCGTCTGCACTGGCTCAATTAACGAAAATTAAAAACACCTTGTAGATGGCGAGACGGCAGTTCACATCAGCCTTCTTCCAGGGGTCTCGGGGTAAAGATGCCTTTCCACAGTTTACCAAACTGCGGCACCCGACATGCACATCAAGCGCAAAACACATCTTTATGACGAGTCGGCGTGACTTTAGTTAGAAGATAGTTGTTATTATCAGGAATTTAAATACGAGGTACAAAAACTGCATAATGTCGAGTTACATCTCGACAAAACGTCAGACTGGCTGCTGCAGTAGAGAAATACAAAACTGAACACCTAACCAAATTTAAAAAGACGGTATCTTTATGACTGTAGAATTTATGAACCACAAATAGAGTCAGTCATAAGATACAGATATGTATGAGAGCAGACGTATAAATTGGAAATGTAAATAGGCTCAGTTGTAGCAAATGGGAGGGTACGATTCATTGGTAGCGTACTGGGAACTGCAGCTTGTCTACAATGCAGATTGCGTATGAAACACTTGAAGGAGGTGCTTGAAATTTGTGGGACTAGCATCAGGTAGACCAACAGGGGTCGTTGAGCCTGTACGTAGAACGGTCACAGGCTTGTCTGAATGGCGGGAGAGTGTAACATGATTGTTGGCAAGACTTAGATGGTTGACACTGGACGCAAAGGCACTGTGTAACTCGCTGTGTAACCTGCTTAAAAAAGTTTACGGACCGTCTTTCACGACAGAAAAGTCTAATCTCGTAGAGATCGAACAGATGAAATTAGGTAAGCTGCAGTTCGCACAGAAGCGTACGAACAGTCATTCTTCCCATACGCTCTCCGCGAGTCGAACGGAAAGGAGTCTCAATGTCGTAAGGGACACGAATTTCGATAGCGGCTAAGGTAATCAACCATAGAGTCAGTCACACCCCTTACGCATCGTTTGTTCTCTGGAATGTTCGCAGATGAACGAGCCTTTTCCGGCAGGAGGCACCATTGTTTCACAATACCCAAGCGTTGCCGCAGACGCGCATTTATGTGAAGTTTCCAGGCAACTGCGTGACTGATCGGTTTATTTGCTCAGGATGCCAGTAAGAACACGCGGAGTCAGTAGAAAAGTCAGTATCGCCATGCTCTGTCACCAACATTAGTTAGTTGGTTGTATCATTGCTCGAATAATTATTAAGACGACTGTAAACTCTTATAACATGAAGGTGTAACTTGGGAAAGGAAACCTGCGATGGAAAACTTCTGTGTGAAAATGTAACTAAATTTGCATGAGCACGTTTGAGTCTAACCACTGTTAGTAAGTGTGTTACTAACGAGCGAAACAGATGAAGTACATGGTATGAGCTGTTATCCTTTTTCATTTAAAACTGAAGAGCTCTTACTATTCATAAAGAAAAGACAAGACGTTTCTGTTTTAGGAAGTTCGGGGAGGTTTCATACGAAGCGCGTTCTCTTATTTACACATCGCTTACGAAAGTCCCAAAGCAGCAAAGAAAACAGTTTCCATTGAGAATCAGCAGAATATAGAGGGAGGGAAGTTACGAGAAAATATCCCCGCCCTTGCCCCCCTTTTTTAAACTGATAGCATGCGAATTTTGTAACGTTCGTGTAATAACTTATTATGTTGACGATAGATTAGATGTATCAAAAATAGTCACATTACCGGTTTCGGTAAATATTTGCCATCTTCGGATGTGCGTAATACACAAAGAGCTTCTTAGAGATAGAAAAACATCGTTAGGCACTTCGAACATCATAAAGTCATTTAACATTTCAATGAATGTGCAGCATATAGTCATGTCATGAAAGATTAGATGTGATGATTTGACGACTTACGTTCATTGAAATGTTAAATGACTTTATGATGTTTAACGTCCGTAACTATATCTGTATATCCGTAAGCCGATTTGCAGTAGAGTTTTGAAACATCGAACATAATGAATTACCTAGAAGAAAACGATTTATTGACAAATAACCAACACTGATTCAGAAAATACCTTCCGTGCGAAACGTTCTCACGAAGTAATGAGAGCTATCGACAGAGGATGTCAACCTGATTCCATACTCTCAGTTTTCCAGAAGGCTTTCGATCCAGCTTCTCACAGGCTTTCTAATCAAATTGCGTAGCTCCGGAGTATCGTTTCAGTTGTCTCACTGGATTCTTGATTTCCTTTCAGAAAGGTCACGGTTCGTAATAACTGACGGAAAGTCATCGAATAAAACCGAAGTAATATCTGGCGTTTCGAAAGGAAGTGTCATAGGCCCTCTGCTGTTCCTGATCCACCTAAACAATTTAGGAGAAACCCTGAGCAGACCTCTTAAATTCTTTGCAGATGGTGCTGTCATTTACCGTCATGTAATGTCATCAGGTGATCAAAATGATTTGCAAAATGATCCAGACATAATATCTGTATGGTGTGAAAAGTGGCAATTCACTCTAAATAATGAAAAGTGTGAAGTCATCCACATGAGCACAAAAAAAGTCCACTAAATTTTGGTTACACGATAAATCACGCAGAGTAAAGACTGCGATTTATTGACAGAAAGAAAAAGTAACAGGTCTACTAAAACACTGCTTACACTACGCTTGTCCGCCCTCTTCTGGAGTACTGCTGCGCGGCGTGGGATCAGCATCAGGAGGGATTGACGGAGGACATCGCAAAATTTCAAAGAAGGGCAGCTCGTTCTGCATTATTGCAAAATAAGTGAGACATTGCCACGGACAGTCGTTAGAACAAAGCCGTTTTTCGCTACGGAATGATCATCTCATGAAATTTAAATCACCAACTTCTGCTCAGAGTTTGAAAATATCTTGTTGGCGCTCACGTAAATAGGGAGACATGATCATAATAATAATATCGCAGTTAGCACAGAAAGATTGAAGTGTTCATTTTTCCCGCACGCTCTTCGAGAGTGGAAAGGTAGATAAGTAGCTCGAAGATGGTTCGATGAACGCTCTGCCAGACACTTCATTGTAGAGGAAATAAATTTATCGAATGAATACATGATAATTGCGAATATTTTGCGAATAAAATCGTTTAATATTTGAGTTTATGTATTACGTAATTTCAGTTATCGCCATCATCAGGTCAAAACATGCAACTTGTAAATCGAGGTTCACTGTCAATACCACTGAAAATTACGCCTAATCGAACCCTCAACACAGTTATCGTCCAGATTAGGCGTGGACTTTATTGATACTGAGACTGAATTGTGTTTTCCAAGTCCTGTTTTTGAGCTGATGATGCCAGTAGCCGGAACGACCTTATAAATAAAGTCAGTTATTAAGCGCTCTCGACAGTTTTCTCCACCTTTTTAGTGCAGCGGTTCTCTCGGTGCTTTCACAGAAATTATAAGAGGCGCGAGTCGACTTCCGCAGCCCGGCGCCTGGCGCTCAAGATTACTCTGCGCCGCGCGCACCGGGGACTTTATGGCACCTCCGCCGTACTTTCCGGCCGCGCATTAAAATTCACGCCTTTACCGAAAGCTGCTGGGCCGGGCAGTAAAGCCACGCGAGAGCGCCGAGAGATTGTCCCGGGCTCTCGGGCCCCCCTCACTCACCCTCTCCAGGGAGTCCGGACGACACGGCGATCGAGCGCCGGCGCGTGCCGCGGCTGGAAGCACTGGACAGATCCAGTCGACGGCGACGCTTCGGCCGCGGCTAGCAAAGCCTTTTCCTCTCCTCCATGTGGGGCGTCTCCTATGCGCATTGCAACCCTCTCACATACATTATGTCTCGTGGTTGATTACAGCGTATGAAATCACAGAGAGGCAGAAAAAAGAAACCTTCAACTTCATCTACACTAACATAACTACTTTTTAATTCAGGCTTAAATGTTTCGCAGAGAGTTCATCGTCGAGTTTCAAATTATTTCTCGACCGTTGTTTTTGTACAGCACGTGGGTTAAATGAACCCCTAAGGCTTCTCTTATGAGCTCTGATTTCTCTTATTTTATTACGATGGTCACTTCCCCTTGGCTAGGTGGGAGCCAAGAAAATATTTTGGCATTCAGAGGAAAGGATTGGTGATTGAAATTTCGTGAAAAGATCTTGCTGAAACGAAATAAGCCTTTTGTTTTAATCGCTGTCACCCTAACATCCTTATCATATCCTTGACAATCCCTCCTGTTTCACAATAATACAAACCGAGCTTCCGTTCTTTGAACTTTTTCGATGTCCTCCGTCAATCCTGATCCCACACCGCGCAGCAATACTCCAGAAAGGGATGGACAAACGTAGCGTAGGCAGCCTCTCCACAGAGATTTGTTCCATCTCTTAGTATTCCGCCAATAAAACGTAGTCTTTGCTCCGCCTTACTCAAAACGTATTCTGTCTGAAGATCCCAATCTAACATGTCATTCTGACCCCTAGGCGATATATTGTATACCCGAAATTCTACAGTACTCTTGTCGACGAATTAACACTTTTTGTTCTAGATCAACTTTTCGCAATTCCCTTTTAATTTTCTGAAGACATTATTAGATTGTAAACGACAGCACTATATGCAAACAATCTAGGAGGGCTGCTCAGATTGTCTTCTAAATTGTTTGTATTGATTAAAACAGCATAAGGCCTATAACACTTCCATGGGAGACCACAGATATTTCCGTTTCACTACTGACTTCCCGTCAATTACTCGGAACTGTGACCTATCTATCAGTAAATTACGGATCTTGTAGCACAACTGAGACGTTAGTCTATATAAGCGCGCAATATGATCAGAAGCTACTTACGAGGAACGGTGTCAAAAGCCTTCTGCAAGTCTAGGAATTTAGAAATTAGATCGAGTATTAACTACTGGTAAGACGTGTTGTGGCCGAAGAAAGCCATCTTCAAGTGTGAAATATAAGGAGTATGATAGCTAATACCGGCATTGGTTTTTACGGCTGCACCAGCTAATGCTAGTGACAGCTATCGCACTGTCTGTATTGCAGATCTGAAACCGTCGCACCAATAAATAATACGCGACGTACGCAGCGCTTCGTGTATAAAACTGTCTGTTACTGATGTGGCCAGTCTTGAGTTTACTCCGACGTATGAAATATTCGAATAACTTATGGGAATGCAGACGATTGCCGTCTTCGACAAATGTGCCTACGGAATAATTGGTTGTTCACCTATCCAAACGTCGGCCGTTGTCGAAGACGTCATCCGGCTGCATTCCCGTAAGTTGTTGAACAACTGACGTAGTTGACTGCCTGATTCTCGAGCAAAATCGTCACCATAACTAAGCGTTGAAAAAACGAACTTATCGTTTTCGTTGAACTATCCGAATACTAACACGTGCGTGCAACATTGGTGACACTTCTTAGAGTTATCCGCATCATATAACACATTTCTGCACAGCTTCGGAATCCGTTATACGCGTTTCGGACAAGTTAAATCTCTGTCATCAACAGCTTTAATGGTAATTACTAAGAGATGCGTGTATCGTGTATACAACAGGTGTATACAAAGTGCATATGATGTATACACTACAAGAAATGGCGCCTGTCACTACTGGAAACAGAGCCACAAGTGACACGGGTCCACTTCTGTATTAACTGAAGTAACGCCATGTGGTGACGTATAACCCTCCGAAACGAGTAGTGGAGATAAAATAGTGACGGTTACAGCCAGCTGTATTAGTCATAACAAGACGTCCTTTCAATATAAAGCGGTATGACTCCTGTCACTGTTTAACATTGTCGTCATCGCTATACCACGGAATCCTGTCTCCAAATACTACGCGTTGCTCTGTCCGCTTGTAAGATACCACGGTATCGGAATCACGACGTCATTCACTGAGTCCGTAACAGATATGTTTGTGCATTTAGAAATATTTATTGCAGAGTGGAAGTTTATTGCTGCAAAAGTTACTGGAGTACTTTTGAGAAATACTGTGAATTTGCTGACGGGTTCGTCCGTTCAGATGCGTGATATGTACCGGCTGATTTTTTTTTTTGCTTAAATTTAGTTAGTATTTAGATACACAGGCTGCGCTACGTAGAAAAGTTGATGATTCCTGTCACTTAAATTCCGTTGCAGAACCTATCGCGTCGTATCCCGACGAAACGAAACAGTCATGTACAGTACAGATCTTTGCACTTCCAAACGTTGTTTCTATGAAATACAACGTTACGTATTTTGTCGCGCCTTCGACGTATTGCTGCGTGTTGATCCTATGAATTTTCTAAAAAACGGTTCAACATCTGGATGAATTAGTAACGTTGTGTCACTACAGTTGCGACAATCCGACCGTTTTCGAACACTTGAGCTGAAGTAAGTTCCGCAAACATTCAAGTCTGCGTAAATCACTCATCGTCAAAAATTATAAGAAAATCATGTGCAGTTATTTAGAGAAATCATGACCACTCAGAGGAATAAATACACCCAAAAAGGTCTTTCAAAAGACAGCCGAGATTGCGACATAATACAATGTTTATGCACTGACGTACTGTCGCGTTTCAAAATTGTCCATGTTAAAATGTCACCGTTTGTGGCAAACGATAATTTCATTTGTAGCTGAGCTACAATTCTTTTCGAATTATATTGTTAGTAATGTGGCATGTAGGGATACATACACCGTTGTGAAAGTAAACAACCACATTTCTGTAGTTCGCTAAGGCGGTTTTATAGTTTCGTGCCTCGACCTGTGCGAAACCAATCAGGAGGTACAATACTGTTCTTCTGACATGAACATTGTGTGAGATCGTTTAATGCACTCCGATATTACATACTTGGTTCGACAGACTGTTAGATTCGAAAGCTCTTTTTTTTTACCACGACGAATATTTGCAAGTCTACAGAGACGCCAGTAATCATATTGGCAAGTCGGTGGTGATAAAGCACAAAAGTTAAGCTGTACAAGTGGATACGATAGGTGATATATATATGTTTTCCACACTGAACATTTGCTTGTTAATTTGTCGCGTCACTTTCGCCCAGTGGCGCACACAGACATCACTTGTTGCAGTCACTTTCACGGCGCGGCTGAGCGGGGCCTACCTCCAGGTTGTTGAGGATGGCTCTGCAGTTGTCGGCCGGGACGGAGTCGTCGATGGCGACGATGACGCCGTCGTAGCCGCCGTTCTTGAGCAGCGCGGGTCCGGCGGTCACCTCCCACGCACAGAGCGCGACTGTCACCGCCGCAACCGCAGCGGCCCACAACAATCCACTGCACGCACTCGTCATTGTCGGCCGGCGACCAGGTCACACGCACACGATAGAAAACCCGCAGTTTGCTTCAGCTGTCATGCACTATTCGACGACTTCCGCAAAAAGAAAGAAGTTGCAAATGAGAAACAGGAGGGAAGGAAAAAAAAAAACAAAGTTGCTTTCGTCGAGTTTCGCCGGCCACTTTGCGTATATTAGTCACAGGGGTCGTTTCGGTTCTTGTCGTTAGTCTCGCATCGTGCAAGCGGCTATCGTTGCTATAGCGACGTGCCGGATGCGGTCGAGCGTGTCGGTGCGTCGGCGGTCGGACAGGCGGGAGGACGTACGGAGATGTACAGGGCCCTCGCAACCGACCACGAGCGAAGCAGCGCCGCTACTGCGAGAGCTTTGCCGAGCGCGCGCCGCCGTGCCCGCCGCCGCCAGCGCCGCTACGCGGCCGCCTGCGGAACCGACGACCCCCCACCACGCGCTACTGCTACCCCCACCACGGCCGCCCGCGCCGAGCGATCGTCGCCGGCATCGGCAGCAGCTTGTGCCTGGCCCAGAAGCTCTCCGCTGCGTTTCCGGGCCGTTGCGGGGAGCAACGGAGCTTCGTCAGCGGCGCTGCGTTGGTGGCTGAGGCGGCGACGGCCGGGGAAGCCTCGGCCCTTTTGCTCACCACGCCGCTCGCATGGGTCCTCGGTAGAGGTCTCTGTGGATAAAGCCTGGCGTAAACCGGACCGAACGACATTTCTCTCTGATGTAAACAGTAGCGGAGCTTTCGCGAGCTGGATTCGGTCGTGTTCAGTTGCATTCGCTACTGCTCGCCCACGTCCCGCCTATTTTACTTTATCTGCCGGCAGACAGAAGTTTTTCAGCCCAAAATATGAATATGTCCAATGCTTCCTGCATTCGCTACCATAATTAATCGAGATTTCATTTACTGCTATAATTTGGACAGGTCAGCACATATTGTATGTCACAATCACGTTTGTCGTCGTGTTCGTCTGTAAGGGCCCGCTGACGCGCATGCAAATCGACCGTCTTAACTTCTCGCTGTTCTGTATCTTCTGTAGTGGAGGGTAGTCGTTTGAGGCTCTGTGAGTTCAGGAACCTTTTGTGGTATTCAAGACTTCCATGTCCAGAGAAATGCCCTTATAAGATGTGGCGTTCATCACAGATATGCTTAAGCTTCACGATACGTTTACGCTCAATTCTTATTCTGTTAGTGATTCCTCACTCCGTCATCGTTGCCAAAAGGGAGCAGAGGCGGGTAATTACCTCCCTCCTCCCTCATTGGTCTGTAGTTTAATAAAACCTCAACAAAACTAAATGTCGTTTATTTGTTGTTATTTTAAAAATGAAAGTGCTCAAAGAAAATTCTTTTTCATTGTATAGTCAGGCGCTAATGTTGGTTAGGGTGGGCAGGGGAATGGGGAAACCGGGTAATATCTGATTTCACTCAGAAAGGTTGTGAATGCCTGGTATAGTACATCGAGTGGCGTGGATTTCATGCAAACGATCGGCATGTTACATTTAAGCTTACGTTGACCCTTTTGGAATTTACAGATCTGGAGTTCAGTGGCCAAGCATACCCAGCCGGCTCTCAGAATTTTTGATCTTACGCCTCATTTGCTGTTAGCCTATTTCCTCTGTATGTTATTTGTTGCTGGCGGGTGTTCTTGTACCAGTGTATGTACGTCAATGAATATCCCAGGAATATCAGTTTGTTTGTGTGGTACAGGGTGATGGAACACATAGACATCTACTGGATGTTGGACTTTCAGTAAACCATCAATGGATGTTCGCGTCGTCTCCGCTTCGGCGCTAACGGCACAGAAAGCCTAATCGTTTGGCTTCCTGTCTATTTCTGTTGTTGACACGTGCTACGTACGCCATTGAGAGGTTGAAGACATTGTAATGTTGTTGATAGAAGAATCGAGATATCGTATATGCTTGTGGGGCCCAAGATATCCACAGGACAAAAGCTGAAGTAAGAGAAATGTGATTAGTAGAAAACCGCCGAAGCACCCAAAGTTACAACAGGGGACGTGAGAAAGGCGACAAATTCACTACAAGCTTGCATTAGACGGGAACGTCATAATCGAAAGCTTCGCTTTGCTTTTTATTTATTTTTTTTTAAAAAAAGAAAGCACTTTGTCTTCAGGCCACAAGTGGCACATAGGGATCATCCGACCGCTGTGTCATCCTCAGCTGAGGATGCGGATAGAAGGGGCAGCACACCGCTCTCCCGGCGGTTGTGATGGTTTTCGTTTACCGGAGCCGCTACTATTCGGTCGAGTAGCTCCTCAATTGGCACCACGAAGCTGAGTGCACCCCGAAAAATGGCAACAGCGCATGGCGGCCCAGATTTGGTCGATCACCCATCCAAGTGCCGGCCACGTCCGACAGCGCTTAACTTCCGTGATGGGAACCCGTTATCCACTGCTGCAAGGCGCAAATGTGCCAATACTATGTCGGTTGAAATTTGAAATATATGAAAGACCCTATCATTCCCGATGCTTATGACTATTGTCTTAGAGATTTTTGATTCTAAATAAAAATGGTTTACATGGGATTATGCTTTCTGCTTTCTAACAAAATATATAGTATATTTTATTAAGTAGAATGTGTGACAGATCGATTGGATATTTCAGATTTCGTTCATGTTACCTTATTCATATTATATTCCTTATACGTATTGTACTAAAGTCTTTGAATATCGGAGGTATAGCAGTTACTACATTGCGTAACAACCACCAAAGTTCAAATAAATTACCTTGTCGTCACGTGACCACTCTGTTGTTATGAGGGCAAAACTGCAGCAACTACCCGCTATGCAAGCGAATTTAAAACATTTGTTTTCACTATCGATAACTTCTAGCACTGTCGTCTTTAGTTTATGGTGGCGCTAGTGTTCGTAGTATGTGTGTGTTATCTTTCTGGAAATGCTTTGCAATGCTACGTTTTAAATACATTTGCACAGCGTTTACTTGGTGGTTGTCGACGACGTCTCCTGCCTGCATTCCCCCAAGGTCTTTGAACTTTTATACGCCGGGAGAAACTCAAGTCCAACCACTAAAATAAATGTCTCCAGTTGCTAGTAAGCAGATTGTAGATGCTGACCTTTATTCCGGTTACGTTGGTCGTCTGTAATTGATGTTGCCCTTTTATATTTCCTCTTCAATTTTAATGAGAAGCCAGAGAAACACCTCAACGAACCTGTTAGCAAACCTCTCGAATAGTTCCAAGGAAAGCTACAACTTCAATCCATTGTTACATGGACTACATCCACGCGTTTTACGCTTACGTACAAAAACATATTTCAAGACTCTTCCTTTCCCATATCGTTTTGCTTACTTCGTCCAAAACAGTTCATCTCCATGCAGTGTACCAGTCTCTGAGTATAAGTTAGACTTCGTCAGTCTAACTACATCGTCTCGTTCACTGCGTACCGATTATTGGCGCCAAAAAACAACAACGCAGATTTCACAGGCTGTGTTTGTTATCTCGTGTTGACTTCCGTTCCGCCGGCCGCGGTGGCCGAGCGGTTCTAGGCACTTCAGTCCGGAACCGCGCGACTGCTACGGTCGCAGGTTCGAATCCTGCCTTGGGCATGGATGTGTGTGATGTCCTTAGGTTAGGTTTAAGTACTTCTAAGCTCTAGGGGACTAATGACCTCTGATGTTAAGTCCCATAGTGCTCAGAGCCATTTTCTTCTGTTCCCTCTATTCGAAACGCTTGTTCGCATGTGCAAACGATAGTTGTAAAACTTGGCGAATTGTCTGTGAATGCTCGTTCACAAGTGATCAATTTCATTCGCTCCGGCGTAAAGCAGGCTTAACAGAAGTTCCGCGAATCTTTATGTAATCGACCCATTAGATTACGAATGTGCAGCCGCCGAAACTGCACTTCTTGAACCTATGTTTTCTGTAATAGTAGATACATACCGGCCGCGCACACCCATTCTCTACCGTGTTAAGGTTTGAAATCAACTTCCATCTCCTGTTACGGAGAGCAAAACCCGAATTTCTCTTACTACGCTCTATGCAAAGTGCAGCGGACAGTTTTTCTCATGTATAGCTGAAATGGAGACCTGACAGTAACGCTACGTAAGTTGGATATTAAAGATGAAGGGGGGAGAAAGGAAAGGAAAGGGAGCCGGCCGATGTGGCCGAGCGATTCTAGGCGCTTCAGTACGGAACCGCGCTGCTGCTACGGTCGCAGGTTCGAATCCTGCCTTGGGCATGAATGTGTGTGCTTGTCCTTAGTTAGGTTTAAGTAGTTCTTAGTCTAGGGGACTGATAACCTCAGATGTTAAGTCCCATAATACTCAGAGCCATTTGAACCATTTTGAAGGAAAGGAAAGGTACAGATGATATCAGCTGCTTCGAAACTTTATGTGGAATCAGCGACGATGAGTGTGGTGTAGCGGAGCTCGAACTTCGGACACAGTATTAATCGTGAATGAGCAAACTATTTCGTCACGCTCCTCGGTCCACCCACATTCCCACTTAGCGCCACCACTCACCCACAGACCACGTCCATGTCCTCCGTGCTCGCTAATCTAAGATTCTTGCTGGAGGTCGAACGTAAACGTGCATCTGCAGCGAAGGTTGTGGATTCATAGCCCATCCGGCGTGTCAGTTATATGAGTGCATGGCGTGTGTTCTTTCGGACATATCTCGGCACGCCGCTCTGTCGACGCACGTTCCCTCTTAGCGGCAGCACTTATCCGTCCATAGAGGAGTATCAATTACATGATGACGTGTTGTGTGTTCTTTCTGACATGTCCGAAAGAACACACACCACGCATACATATGATTTTACTCTGTAGCTTGTTGGCTTTTGTCTCGAGGTCTTCGAGCGACATTCGTTTAGCAATTTTTCTAACGTTTCACCAGCACATGTGGCCGGAACTGTCAAATGGTTACCCTACAGTGGAGGGCTAAACAAACGTCGGCCGATGATCCTGAGACAAAAGGAACAGGCAATAAGTCAACAATAGGTCGCGAATACGTCAACAATTTGGTGTTGATTCGAACAATCGAACGACTTGTTGTATTGCAAAAGTAGTGGTACATTTAAGCTAACTTTTTCGAAATTCCCGGTGTTAATCGGGTTGTTATCGTGAGACTGTGATAAATATTTTGAAACATTATACCGACAGATGCGACACGGAGAGCTTCAGCGTCTACCCCCCTGCTCATGATATGGTGGCACGAGGTCGCAGTGTAGTGAAGGTAGGTCGCTTTTATCGGTGCCTTCTTACGCTCGGACCGCCCTCTGGGGTCGCAATTAGGGCCAATCGCAGCGTCGCGTGACCGACGCCGACGCGTCTGGGGTGTCGTGAGGTCGCCGCCGATATGCGAGGCAGGCTTCTGCCATGGCTAGTGCAGTGGTAGTCAATCTAAACCCTACCACCCGCCCATTAGTGGTGGTTCAAGATCATGAAATCTTTGCTATAGGCAGTAGGGTTCAAAAATGGTTCAAATGTCTCTGAGCACTATGGGACTTAACATCTGTGGTCATCAGTCCCCTAGAACTTAGAACTACTTAAGCCTAACTAACCTAAGGACATCACACACATCCATGCCCGAGGCAGGATTCGAACCTGCGACCGTAGAGGTCACGCGCTTCCAGACTGAAGCGCCTACAACCGCACGGCCACACCGGCCGGCGGCAGTAGGGGTTACAAAAATATTGACATTAGGTTCTCATAAAATTTTGACATAAAGTATTTGGTAATTATTATTATACAGCGAGGGGACAAAAAAGTCATGAGTTAGCGATTTTTACATACACAAATGGCTGTAGTCTCGCTTACGCAAGATATACAAGGGCAGTGCATTGGTGGAGACGTAATTTCTACTCAGGTGATTCGTGTGAAAAGGGTTCCAACGTGACTAAGGCCACACGACGAGAGTAGACAGACTTGGAATGCGGAAGTTGGAGTTGGTAGTTGGAACTAGGCGCATGGAATATTCCATTTCGGAAATCGTTAAAGAATTCAATATTCCGAGACCCACAGTGTCAAGAGTGTGCCGAAAATACCAACTTTTTTTTTTTTGCATTACCTTCGCGTAACAGTGGCGTTTGCGCAGAGTTGTCAGTGCTAACAAACAAGCTACACTGCGTGAAATAACCGCAGAAATCAATGTGGGACGTACGAAGAACGTATCCCTTAGGACAGTGCAGCGAAATTTTGCGTTAATAGGCAATGACAACAGACGACAGAAGGAAGTGCCTTTGCTAACAGCACGACATCACCTGCACTGCCTTTCCTGGGCTCATGAGCATATGGTTTGGACCGTAGACGACTGAGAAAGCGTTGCCTGGTCAGATGAGTCCCTATTTCTGCTGGTAAGAGCAGATGGTAGTGTTCAAATGCGGCGCAGACACACGAAGCCATGTGCCCAAGTTGTCAACAAGGGAGTGCGTTAGATGGTTGTCGCTCCATACTCGTGCGGGCTGTGTTTACATGGAAGGCTCAGGGTCCTCTGGAGACCATTTGCAGCCATTTACGGACTTCATGTACCCAAACAAGGACGGAATTTTTATGGATGGCAATGTCTCATGGCACCGGTCCACAACTGTTCGTGGCTGTTTTGAACAACATTGTGGACAGTTCGAGCAAATGATTTGGTCACGCAGTTCGCCAGACATGAATCCGAACAGTTATGGGACATAATCGAGAGATCAGAACGTGAACAAAATCCTGCACGGGCAACAGTTACGCAGTTGGTTAGCGTGGTTCAGTATTTTTCAGAGGAGTTTCAACGACTTGTTGAGTCCACGCCGCGTCGAGTTGATGCATTATCTCAGGTAAAAGAGTCTGACAGGATATTAGGAGGTATCCCAGGAGTCTCGTCACCTCAGTGTGTGTTTTATCTCTGCTTTATAAATTTTGTAAGCTAAAATGACTTCCCTGTTTTATAAATCTCCACTACTGAAGAACTGCTTGGTGGTTAGAATATTTTACGACTAACATAGAAACAAAAGTGGGCGATAGGTAAAAAAAGGCTGACTACCCCTGGTCGACTGTAAGAAGTCGCGACAGACACTGCTGTGAAAAAATGGAGCGGCAATAGCGCCCCAAGCGACGAGAAAGTCAGGCCTCTCTTATCGCCATACGCGCGTCGTAAGAATGTTTGTTTTTAATCCTTTTTCAGAGTAGTTTACGAAATTGTAAATAGAGTGTAACGATCATAAGATAAATATAAAACAGTCAGGCCTCATAAATGAAATGATATTAGCTACATTCTAGTCAGGAAGAAATATTTTAGAACTTACACTCTTTTCCATTATTCCCAGGTTTTCCGATTAAAGACATCATGATCTGGTTTAAGAATAAAACAAGAGAATGTTTTTCTTTCTTAAAAGAAATGAAAGCAAGGAAGATTAATGTTTAAAACCCCGTCGACATCGAGGTCATTAGATACGGAGCAAAAGCTGCAGTTAAGGAAGAATGGCGATTGATATCGGCCGTACTCTTTCATAGCACCCCTCCTGGAGTGATTTAGGGAAATCACGGAAAACTTAAATCTGGATGTCCTGTTGGGAATTTGAACCGTAGTCTTCCCGAATACGAACCCAGTCTGCTAATCTCCGCCCCGCTACCTTGCTTGATATTGTTTAAAGAAAACGTAGATCGAAGGTTTTTTTTTAAAAAATGTATACGTTTATCTTTCTTCAATTGGTTTCAGAGATATTTCTGTGGCTGATTATTCTTAATATCACAGGTACTTTAATTTCACGTCATAATTTTGAACAAAGTATGATGATTTGCACGTTGTTATACTTCACTCGCTTCTGTAACATATTAACACTTTAATTTAATTTAAGTACTTCAATTTCGAAGGACGCCTATGTTGAAGATTCGGTGTTTCTGACTCTGATGCAGCAACAGTTGTGAAGTCGATTTGCACTGTATGTTCAGTGTTATTGCCTTTTGCGTTTTACCATCGCAGCTGTGTGGTTCTTCTCTCTTCACCGACTGTTGTGATGCACATATAGGATCTCTTCTTGCTTGTCATGTCTTCTGCTATTTACTAACCAGTTTATGGTCCTAAAAAGAAGCGTTCATCCTCTTTAATGCTTGTAAGTTACAAGAGAATCGTAACTAAACAGTCGTACTTTGTGATGTTTTATAACTCTCCAGGTGTTTAAAGAACCTAAACAATAACAAATGTGCTCTCTAGTTTTAGTTATTGCTATAATTTACTGCACCCTTCTGTGGAAATCATGTTGCAAATCAATATCAAGGATACTGTTCGCAGTCATCAGATGCTCTTTTCAACGGTGTGGCTTACTGGCCGCTTGGAGTGCTGCTGTCGTAGCGTACGACGAAAATGATGTCGCTAAATACGACAAAAATGATGTCGCAGTATAAGACAAAAATTATATAACGACATACAAAAAAAAGTGACGTCGCAGCATACAACGAAAATGATTTCGCAATATATGACAAAATCATATCGCAGCATACAACAAAAATGAAGTCAAAGCGTACAACAACAAAATGTCACAGTATACGACAAAAATGATCGAAACCGTTGCGACTGTATGTCTTTTCGTGTTCTAAGATGCCGGATATGCTTCGTATTTGGGCTGAGGTGTTACGGAAAGATGCTGATAATCACGTCGACTGGCGTGGTCCTCTGCAGAATTGGCGAGGTGGGTAGCACTGACTAGAAGAATGAACTGGATGACGGAGAACATATGTCGAGCTATAAGGCAGTAACTCTCATAGTGCCAGAGAGTGCCTCACAGGGCAAAGACTACAGGGGAAGATAGAGAATGAAATACACTCCTGGAAATTGAAATAAGAACACCGTGAATTCATTGTCCCAGGAAGGGGAAACTTTATTGACACATTCCTGGGGTCAGATACATCACATGATCACACTGACAGAACCACAGGCACATAGACACAGGCAACAGAGCATGCACAATGTCGGCACTAGTACAGTGTATATCCACCTTTCGCAGCAATGCAGGCTGCTATTCTCCCATGGAGACGATCGTAGAGATGCTGGATGTAGTCCTGTGGAACGGCTTGCCATGACATTTCCACCTGGCGCCTCAGTTGGACCAGCGTTCGTGCTGGACGTGCAGACCGCGTGAGACGACGCTTCATCCAGTCCCAAACATGCTCAATGGGGGACAGATCCGGAGATCTTGCTGGCCAGGGTAGTTGACGTACACCTTCTAGAGCACGTTGGGTGGCACGGGATACATGCGGACGTGCATTGTCCTGCTGGAACAGCAAGTTCCCTTGCCGGTCTAGGAATGGTAGAACGATGGGTTCGATGACGGTTTGGATGTACCGTGCACTATTCAGTGTCCCCTCGACGATCACCAGTGATGTACGGCCAGTGTAGGAGATCGCTCCCCACACCATGATGCCGGGTGTTGGCCTGTGTGCCTCGGTCGTATGCAGTCCTGATTGTGGCGCTCACCTGCACGGCGCTAAACACACATACGACCATCATTGGCACCAAGGCAGAAGCGACTCTCATCGCTGAAGACGACACGTCTCCATTCGTCCCTCCATTCACGCCTGTCGCGACACCACTGGAGGCGGGCTGCACGATGTTGGGGCGTGAGCGGAAGACGGCCTAACGGTGTGCGGGACCGTAGCCCAGCTTCATGGAGACGGTTGCGAATGGTCCTCGCCGATACCCCAGGAGCAACAGTGTCCCTAATTTGCTGGGAAGTGGCGGTGCGGTCCCCTACGGCACTGCGTAGGATCCTACGGTCTTGGCGTGCATCCGTGCGTCGCTGCGGTCCGGTCCCAGGTCGACGGGCACGTGCACCTTCCGCCGACCACTGGCGACAGCATCGATGTACTGTGGAGACCTCACGCCCCACGTGTTGAGCAATTCGGCGGTACGTCCACCCGGCCTCCCGCATGCCCACTATACGCCCTCGCTCAAAGTCCGTCAACTGCACATACGGTTCACGTCCACGCTGTCGCGGCATGCTACCAGTGTTAAAGACTGCGATGGAGCTCCGTATGCCACGGCAAACTGGCTGACACTGACGGCGGCGGTGCACAAATGCTGCGCAGCTAGCGCCATTCGACGGCCAACACCGCGGTTCCTGGTGTGTCCGCTGTGCCGTGCGTGTGATCATTACTTGTACAGCCCTCTCGCAGTGTCCGGAGCAAGTATGGTGGGTCTGACACACCGGTGTCAATGTGTTCTTTTTTCCATTTCCAGGAGTGTATATCCAACCAACAGTGGGTGTCCACAGGTCACACATATGTACAAGAATGGGGAAAATGTGATTCACAAAACTATCGTGCAACATCTAGAATGAAATTTTCACTCTACAGCGGAGTGTGCACTGATATCAAGCTTCCTGGCAGATTAAAACTGCGTGCCGGTCCGAGACTCGAACTCGGGACCTTTGAATTTCGCGAGCAAGTGCTCTACCAACTGAGCAGGAGAGCTTCTGTGAAGTTTGGAAGGTAGCAGACGAGGTACTGGCGGAATTAAGGCTGTGAGGACGGTGAGTGAGTCGTGCTTGGGTAGCTCAGCTGGTAGAGCACTTGCCCGCGAAAGGCAAAGGTCCCGAGTTCGAGTCTCTGTCCGGCACACAGTTTTAATCTGCCAGGAAGTTTCATATCGTGCAATATTCTTTACATTCAGAAGAGCACTATCAAATCCTCCATGCCAGCCATACTGTATTCCGAAAACATCGATGATGTGAAATGCAACTCTCGCTTTTCTGTTATAACATCCAGAAAGCAATGCATTAACATAGTCAGGCAGATACAGTATTTCTTGGCTTCCCAAAAGCATTTGACACAGTACCACACATATACTACAGTCCTCTACGTATCGCTGCCGTAGGCATCGTGAAGAAACGTTACTCTTATAGCAATGATACAGAGGCGTTTAAGCACTCTTCCCGCGCTGCGTACGTGAATGGATCGATACAAACCATAAAAACTGGTATAATTCCGTACAGTTCACAGTGATTTGTGGAATGTGGATGCAGATGCAGGTGTAAATGCTAACGCGAGATGAAGTGTTTGGCACACGGGGGAAGTCGTGGTGGGCCGTGTCAAACCAGCCAGAGGACTTAGGAGGGTGGGGGGGGGGGGGGAGGAGAGTCCTTACAGAAACACTCCGAGCACCGAAATCTCGAAGCGGCTGCCTGCGAATACTTGCGATTGTTAAGAGACGACCGTTTCACAAACTGCGCGAGGTCGTGTGGATGACACGCGCATTGCATTTAACACGCACTGTGCAGTGCGACTGCTTGGCGTGCAAACAATGCCACGTCTACAGCTCCGTTTGCCTCTACACGGTGATTCAGTGGTGGTGTTACAAAATTTCAGGAATTATGCACAGGGGTAAGTGTTTCACTCTGAGGCAAGGGACCCTGGTCGGCAAATGACCGAGTCGAAAGTTAGAAACGGAAATCGTTCTGATACCTTTCACTGTTTTGACAAGATCGTAGAGTTGGCAACTTTTAGAGGTGGTAGCATGGACCGAAACAAGAAAAAGAGGTGCAGTAGATATTGGTTCTAAAATGCATACTTCAAGAACTATGGGTGCTTGTTCAGTAGAAGGGACTTGTTTTTAAGTATCGAAGATGAACAAGTACTCATAACCCGTAAGGTACACCTTTAAGAGCCCGTGTTCAGCAGACATTGTTTTCTTGTTTCTTGTTTCGATCTATACTGCCACGTGACTGAATAGAATAGTCGTGTATTGAGTTGCTGCAACATTGAGGCGTTGCCATAGTGACGTAGACGATATCACGCGAAGGCAGTGGCTACACCTGTAAGTTCCCCAGTCTCTTCACGATTTTGCTAACTGTTCATTGGCCCATTACGACCTTTGACATGTTGTTTGATGTGGTACTGTTTGCAGACAGCGCAACCGGTCAACGTACTACTGAGGTACATGTGTCACTACTATAATTTCGATAACCGTGTGCTTATGCGGCACGTGTCCTCTCATTCTGCTGCTACCACTCTTCAGTGTGATAGACTTCACGAAATTCTGCGATGGACATGAATCTTCAATTTAAACAGCTGGTGTTTAACTTTGGGCTTATTATGTCTTAAATTCATGAAAAGGACCGTACGTAGATTACATGAAGACCCACTTTAGTCGCAGTTGCACCTGACTTAGCCAGTGCCCTTCTCGATCTCGTTTGGTCACCAAAAGGGAAACATTTACTGTTCCATATCGCACAATACTAATGACAGAATAAATACTTCGCGCCCGTATTCTAACCATCATATCTCCGCTCCGACTCGTACTTGTCCGTTCGATGAGCCGACTCCAAAGACTGTACTGCCCACGGTCCTTTCATGCCTGTGTTAAAAAGTTCAACCTACTTCTCAGCCGGTGGGCCGCTCTCGCCTCCCCTGTGATCTCGGGTCCAGGAGAGATGAGTAAGGGTAACATTCGATATGCCACAGCGTGCTTTTACAGGGTACAGGCGTGAAGCAGCCTCATGAAAACAGTTTCAACTGTCTGGGACATTCTTTCATCTGTTGCTGTCAGCGATTCCAGTGAAGTGGCCGGTTGTATTCAGCAGACAGCAGCTCCACAATACACGAGCTCAACGGCTTAAACAAGCGGGCACGAGAGAACTACCGTGCTGGGAAAGGGGGGGGGGGGAGGGAGTTGGGAGGAGGGAGGCGAGTACAGCTTTGGCAGTTGTGGCAGGTGCGCAGAATCACGGCTCTGCTCGTGATGTAGCGGATGTTTCCGCACGTTGCCTCGAGTGGCATTTCCACTCGCAGGGAAAGCACCAGTTCCATTAGAGCAGGCCAGGGGAGGGCGAGCTGCGGCAAGTTGAAGGCGGTACTTTTGCCCTCTTTGTTTGATGTAAACTCCGGCGTCAGCCAAAGCCCGACGCGTTGCGACCGCAGACAGAGTGGGCGTGGCCGGCCGCCGGGGATTACCTGCCAAGAGTCAACAGGGCGGAGGGCAGGCCTTGCCCGGCTTAGGCCGCATTACCGCAGGCGCAGGGCAGGCCGGCACGTTTAGCGCACTGGCGCCTGCACCCACACCCCACCCCCGCCGCCCTAACAGCCCACAGCAACCTTGGCGGCCGTTGTTTGTGTGTCCACTCCGCCGCCTCCGACTTTGGCCTGGCGTGGCCTCCCGCTGTGAACCCAGGGCCCGAGCCGTCCATCAAGAAGAAACGTACCGTGCCCGGCCCGCCCACCTGTTTACCCGGAATGCACACATCTTGGACGGTTATAGGACTTATTGTTGTGGCCTTCAGTCCGAAGACCGGTTTGACAGGTGGCCACGCTAGTCTACATCTGCATGACCACTCTGCAATTAGGGCGACCCTGTCTCCCGTATTTCTCTTGATCGCTTGTATTATAGCATTTTTTTTAAATCCTCCCGTCTCCTTAGGTAACCACCTCTTTCTCCAATATGTTTTCTCAGTGTTTCGTTGTTACACTCGTAATCAGCGAAGTGTTATCGATAGTTCTAATTCCCTGATCAATAGCTCTGGAACAGTTTTGGTATAATTATCGATACCATTGCTTCATATAGTCTGTTTTCTGTTCGTGCTTCTAAGCAAAGAAGACTTGTTTGACTCAAGGGAAGGCATGGAGCGGGGAAAGAATGACATAGCAAACGCATTAGAGTTACCATGGGAGGGGGAATGTTTACTTATATCTCGGTCAGTACTCTGGCAACACACGGAAGCGCTCGCCTCGAACCGATGAAAGATGTTCAAATGTGTGTGAATTTGTAAGGGAACAAACTGCTTAGGTCATCCGCCCATAGACTTACACACTACTTAAAATAAACTTAAACTAACCTATGCTAAGAACAACACATACACCCATGCCCTAGGGAGGACTCGAACATCCGGCGGAAGGGGCCGCGCAATCCGTAACATGGCGCCTCAAACCGCACGGCCACGCCGCGCGGTCTCGAACAGATGAGCAGCCGTGGTATAAACAACTCACGGAAGTAACAAAGACTCGCGAAAGCGGGTTGTACAGACGTTCATGTTTAAACAGATACGTTGCATTATTTATTTCTCAATTGTCTCACAAAACACAACATTTCACAACGCTTCGAAAGATCTAGTACTGACAGATCGCTTAAGTTGGCAGTAATCGAAACAGTCAACACAAAATGTTCTGATGTGTGTATCTTCTTTCCGTAATCGTACCTACTATACCGATCAGCGTTCACGTGTGTTTTCTTTTACTTCTTAAGTCAATAAATTTTTATCGGGTGCTCTCGAAGTGAAAATGGAGATGTAAACACAAAACAAGTTAGTTGTTTTATGTTGGCGTCGCGCGGGATTAGCCGAGCGGTCTCAGGCGCTGCAGTCAACGCCTGTCCGGCTGGTCCCCGCGGAGGTTCGAGTCCCCCTTCGGGCATGGGTGTGTGCGTTTGTCCTTAGGATAATTTAGTTTAAGTAGTGTGTAAGCTTAGGGACTGATGACCTTAGCAGTTAAGTCCCATAAGATTTCACACACATTTGAACATATTTTATGTTGGTATCTCTATTGTCACTCGTTGTAGGAAAATGAAGTATAATTGTACAGTTGAATTTTATTATGAATAAATCTCCTTCAAAACTCCCTTAAAATCGTGGCCAAATGTTGGTCATCCCCCTTAAAACCGTGATCGAATGTTGGTCGCCCTGTCTGCAACTCAGAATTAAGTGCATGGCAGACGGTTCACCGAATCACTTTCACTCTATTTCTCTTCCGTTCTGCTCTGGAACAGGACGCTGGATAAACGAACAGTTATATCAGTCTGTGTCACGCCTTTGTTTTAGTGTTTCCACACCAATTGAAGTATCATATCCATTACTCTCTTTCCCCTATTTCGAGATAATACAAACGGGATGTCCTTCTTTGAACTTTTTCGATGCCCTCCGTTAGTCCCATCTGATTCAGGTCCCACACAGCGCAGCAAGTACTCCAAAAGAGGGCGGACAAGCGTAGTGTAGGCAGTCTCTTTAATAGCCGTGTTTAATCTTCTAAGTGTTCTGCCAGTACTTTGCA
Source organism: Schistocerca serialis cubense (assembly GCF_023864345.2). NCBI lineage: Eukaryota > Metazoa > Arthropoda > Insecta > Orthoptera > Acrididae > Schistocerca > Schistocerca serialis. Next base: position 159,593,804 of record NC_064638.1, read on the forward strand.
GTTTTTCGTTCGATTTCCCAACTCCATCATCTATCTGATCGCTCCACTTTACTCTGTAAATAATTTAATCTCCAAGTATTTAGTTGAAGTCACAAGCTTCATATTTGTGTGATTTATTATATAACTGAAATAAGCGGATTTCTTTAAGTACCCATGTATATGATTTCATACTTTCCATTATTTAGTTAACTGCCACTTTTCGCAGCGTACACGTATCTTGTCTAAATTTTTGTGCAACTGGTTCTGATCATCTAATGCCTTTAGAGACAGTAAACGACAGCATTATCTGCAAACAATCTCCAAAAAAATTGCGAGGGCTGCTCAGATTGTCTACCAAATTCTTTATATAGATCAGGACCAGCGGACGACTTTCCTTCAGTTACTACGAATTGTGATCTTTCGGTAAGGAAACCACTAATACAGTAGCACAACTGAGACGATTCTCTGTGGGTACACAAAATGATTGTACGGAACAGTGTCAAAAGCCTTTTGGAAATCTAAAAATATGCAACCAATTGGAGATCCCCTGTTGATAGCAGTACATCGTGTGAATAAAGAACTTGCAATGTTTCATAACAACGATATTTTCTGAGTGCGTGTTTGTTGTTTGCCAATATATCGTTTTCTTCGAGATGATTCATAATGTTCAAGCGCAGTATATGTTCCAAAATCTTAATGCAAATCGACGTTAGTGATACGGATCTGTAATTAAGCAAATGACTCCTGTTTCCTTTCTTGAGTATTGGTGTAACCTGTGCAGCTTCCCAGCCTTTAGGTGCGGGTCTTTCGTCCAGCGATTCCGTGCAAGCCTCCTTATGTCTTACAGCTACTGCAACCTACAGTCATTTGAATCTGCTTACCGTATTCATCCCGTGCACTGCGTATACAATTTTTAGCCCAAACACTCTGCTCCATTAACCAAACTGATGATTCTTTGCCGGCCGTGGTGGTCGAGCGGTTCTAAGCGCTTCATTCCGGAACCGCGCCGCTGCTACGGTCGCAGGTTCGAATCGTGCCTCGGGCATGGATGTGTGTGATATCCTTAGGTTAGTTAGGTTTAAGTAGTTCTAAGTTCTAGGGGACTGATGACCACAGCAGTTAAGTCCCATAGTGCTCAGAGCCATTCACTTATCAAATTTTTCGTTGGTTTCGATTATAAGTTGATCAATGTATTTGTAGTATCGTTCCCAGAACCGATCGCGGTCCTCTGGTTTGGAGCCGAGTGGAAGGCTTAAACCAGAGGCTGAGACGATTCTGCGGAGATCTGGGGTGCAAATTTCTCGACCTCCGCTATCGGGTGGAGAAATGTAGGGTCCCCCTGAATAGGTCAGGCGTGCACTTCACGCCGGAAGCGGCTACAAGGGTAGCGAAGTACGTGTGGAGTGCACATGGGGGTTTTTTAGGTTAGAGAATCCCCTCCCTAGGCCCGCGACAAGACGCCTCCTGAGACGCAGCAAGATAGGAGTAGGCAAAATGCAACAGGGAATAACAATATTAATGTGCTAATAGTAAACTGCAGGAGCGTCTACAGAAAGGTCCCAGAACTGCTCTCATTAATAAACGGTCACAACGCTCATATAGTACTAGGGACAGAAAGTTGGCTGAAACCAGACGTAAATAGTAATGAAATCCTAAACTCAGATTGGAATGTATACCACAGAGACAGGCTGGACAGTGAAGGGGGAGGCGTGTTTATAGCGATAAGAAGTGCAATAGTATCGAAGGAAATTGACGGAGATCCGAAATGTGAAATGATTTGGGTGAAGGTCACGGTTAAAGCAGGCTCAGACATGGTAATTGGATGTCTCTATAGGCCCCCTGGCTCAGCAGCTGTTGTGGCTGAGCACCTGAAGGATAATTTGGAAAATATTTCGAGTAGACTTCCCCACCATGTTATAGTTCTGGGTGGAGATTTTAATTTGCCGGATATAGACTGGGAGACTCAGACGTTCATAACGGGTGGCAGGGACAAAGAATCCAGTGAAATTTTTTTTAAGTGCTTTATCTGAAAACTACCTTGAGCAGTTAAACAGAGAACCGACTCGTGGAGATAACATATTAGACCTTCTGGTGACAAACAGACCCGAACTATTTGAAAAAGTTAACGCAGAACAGGGAATCAGCGATCATAAAGCGGTTACGACATCGATGATTTCAGCCGTAAATAGGAATATTAAAAAGGGTAGGAAGATTTTTCTGTTTAGAAAAAGTGACAAAAAGCAGATTTCAGAGTACCTGTTGGCTCAACACAAAAGTTTTGTCTCAAGTACAGATAGTGTTGAGGATCAGTGGACAAAGTTCAAAACCGTCGTACATAATGCGTTAGATGAGTATGTGCCAAGCAAGATCGTAAGAGATGGAAGAGAGCCACCGTGGTACAATAACCGAGTTAGAAAACTGCTGCGGAAGCAAAGGGAACTTCACAGCAAACATAAACATAGCCAAAGCCTTGCAGACGAACAAAAATTACGCGAAGCGAAATGTAGTGTGAGGAGGGCTATGCGGGAGTCGTTCAATGAATTCGAAAGTAAAGTTCTATGTACTGACTTGTCAGAAAATCCTAAGAAATTTTGGTCTTATGTCAAAGCGGTAGGTGGATCAAAACAAAATGTCCAGACACTCTGTGACCAAAATGGTACTGAAACAGAGGATGACAGACTAAAGGCCGAAATACTAAATGTCTTTTTCCAAAGTTGTTTCACAGAGGAAGACTGCACTGTAGTTCCTTCTCTAGATTGTCGCACAGATGACAAAATGGTAGATATCGAAATAGATGACAGAGGGATAGAGAAACAATTAAAATCGCTCAAAAGAGGAAAGGCCTCTGGACCTGATGGGATACCAGTTCAATTTTACACAGAGTACGCGAAGGAACTTGCCCCCCTTCTTGCAGCGGTGTACCGTAGGTCTCTAGAAGAGCGTAGCGTTCCAAAGGATTGGAAAAGGGCACAGGTCATCCCCGTTATCAAGAAGGGACGTCGAGCAGATGTGCAGAACTATAGACCTATATCTCTAACGTCGATCAGTTGTAGAATTTTGGAACACGTATTGTGTTCGAGTATAATGACTTTTCTGGAGACTAGAAATCTACTCTGTAGGAATCAGCATGGGTTTCGAAAAAGACGGTCATGTGAAACCCAGCTCGCGCTATTCGTCCACGAGACTCAGAGGGTTCACAGGTAGATGCCGTGTTTCTTGAGTTCCGCAAGGCGTTCGATACAGTTCCCCACAGTCGTTTAATGAACAAAGTAAGAGCATATGGACTATCAGACCAATTGTGTGATTGGATTGAGGAGTTCCTAGATAACAGGACGCAGCATGTCATTCTCAATGGAGAGAAGTCTTCAGAAGTAAGAGTGATTTCAGGTGTGTCGCAGGGGAGTGTCATAGGACCGTTGCTATTCACAATATACATAAATGACCTTGTGGATGACATCGGAAGTTCACTGAGGCTTTTTGCAGATGATGCTGTGGTGTATCGAGAAGTTGTAACAATGTAAAATTGTACTGAAATGCAGGAGGATCTGCAGCGAATTGACGCATGGTGCAGGGAATGGCAATTGAATCTCAATGTAGACAAGTGTAATGTGCTGCGAATACACAGAAAGATAGATCCTTTATCATTTAGCTACAAAATAGCAGGTCAGCAACTGGAAGCAGTTAATACCATAAATTATCTGGGAGTACGCATTAGGAGTGATTTAAAATGGAATGATCATGTAATGTTGATCGTCGGTAAAGCAGATGCCAGACTGAGATTCATTGGAAGAATCCTAAGGAAATGCAATCCGAAAACAAAGGAAGTAGGTTACAGTACGCTTGTTCGCCCACTGCTTGAATACTGCTCAGCAGTGTGGGATCCGTACCAGATAGGGTTGATAGAAGATATAGAGTAGATCCTACGGAGAGCAGCGCGCTTCGTTACAGGATCATTTAGTAATCGCGAAAGCGTTACGGAGATGATAGATAAACTCCAGTGGAAGACTCTGCAGGAGAGACGCTCAGTAGCTCGGTACGGGCTTTTGTCAAAGTTTCGAGAACATACCTTCACCGAAGAGTCAAGCAGTATATTGCTCCCTCCTACGTATATATCGCGAAGAGACCATGAGGATAAAATCAGAGAGATTAGAGCCCACACAGAGGCATACCGACAATCCTTCTTTCCACGAACAATACGAGACTGGAATAGAAGGGAGAACCGATAGAGATACTCAAGGTACCCTCCGCCACACACCGTCAGGTGGCTTGCGGAGTATGGATGTAGATGTAGATGTAGAATGTACATAGTACATAACTTTGGGGATAGGCTACAACTCTGTCTGACTTCTCCTTAACTACTTATACCCTTTCAAGCCCTTTGACTGTTGTAACTTGAGTCTGTTTCCTGAACTAGTTGTAAGCAATTTTTCGCTTCCTGTATTTTATTTCTGCTGCCTTCAAAATTTGAAAGAATGTATTCTTGTCAATACTGCGACAGCTTTCTTTAGCTCTACAAGTGCTATAATCATAGATTGGACCTTTTTCAACCTATTTTCTAAGTACCAGGATTAGTATTGTCCGACGTCTTTGTAAATTTCTCCAGAAATCAAACTGATTTTCCCTGAGGTTGGCTCTACCAGTTTTTTCATTCTTTTGTTAATATTTCGTGTCAGAATATGGTACTATGACTTATTAAACTGATGGTTCTGTTTGTATTCGCACCTACTTTTATTTAAATTGGAATAATCACTTTCATCTTAAAATCTCGAGGTATTTTGCTTGTCTCATACATCTTGCACACCAAGACGAATGGTTTTGTCATGTCTCTCTCACCCAGTCTTTCATTTTAGGTCTTACAGAGCTCTATCAAAAGCAATACAACTCCAAATATTCGGAGCTGTCAAAGTAGTAACATAGATATTCGTTACGAGGTCTTAAAAAAGACTATTCCTTATTTTGAGAGTCTATGGTCTGGACTAAAAAAAGAAAAAACGTGCCTGTAAACATTGGTTCTAAAATGTGTACCTTACGACCTTTGAGTACTTGTTAGTCTTTGCTATATGAGACACATCTCTTCTACTGCAAGCTCTTTGTTCACGTATTTCGAGAGTTGGTAGTGTGGACCGAAACAAGAAAAAAAATGACCAATAAATAATGGGTCTAAAATGCATGACTTCAAAGCTATGAGCCCTTGTTCAGTAGAAGAGATAGGTTTCATAGTAGTGAAGATTAACAAGTGATCATAGCTCTTAAAGTGTGCATTTTAGAGCCCAAATTTACTGGACACTTTTCTATTGATTTGATCGATATCACCCGCACTCAAAGTATAGAATTTTTTTTAACACCTTGTACATTTCGAAATCAGTTGACTTTCTGAAATACTGTTGTAGATTTCTGTGCGGCACTTATGAGCGAAAGCTCCATCTTCCCATTTTCCAGGATTCACCTGACAGTTTTCGTTATTACCTGATGAAGCAGTGGAGCCAGATAGAGTTTGTAAGAGCTGCGTGGGCTCTGTTTATTTTATTTAAGGACTGTTGCTATTCGACGTCTTTTATTCCCAATTCGTGGGGTCAGGACAGGGGTGTTGTAGAGCTTCGTTATTTTCAGCTAAATGTAGCTGCAGAGTTGGATGTCCCAAATGGGAATGTTTGGGACGGCATTTCCAGCTCCAGTATGCACATGATGACCAAAGGAGGCCGGCCTCTGTGACCGAGCGGTTCTAGGCACATCAGTCTGGAACCGCGCGACCGCTACGGTCGCAGGTGCGAATCCTGTCTCTGGCATGGATGTATGTGATGTCCTTAGGTTAGTTACGTTTAAGTAGTTCTAGGGGACTATTGACCTCAGGTGTTAAGTCCCATAGTGCTCAGAGCCATTTGAACCATATGACCAAAGGAAACCTCTCGAGAACCGTGGTCGCGCTGGGGATTGAAACCATTTTAATTAATTTCTTGATGTTGTCCCTTGTCGACAGGAGAAACTACAGCAGTGTGTGTGTGTGTGTGTGTGTGTGTGTGTGTGTGTGTGTGTGTGTGTGTATGTGTATGTGTGTGTGTGTGTGTGTGAGTGTGTGTGTGTGTGTGTGTGTGTGTGTGTGTGTGTGTATGTGTGTGTCATACAGTGTGTGCGATGGGTGATAGTATAAAACAAACTACAGTGAGACAAAATACATGGTCCATCACATTAATGTGACCACCGCCTATGTTCGACGTCGACGTTCAGTAACTGTTCGCAGACGGTGGGTGGCAGCACTAGCAGTGGAGGGTATATAAAGCTTGTCGTGGGGACGCGGAAAACAGCGCAGTCGTCGTAATCCGGAAACTGAGTGATTTATCTAATATACTAAACTGCGTAATCACTGGCTATGGGGCCATGGGTCGAACAGTTTCCGAAACGGTTAAGTTTGTAAACTTTTCGTGTGACTCCGTGGTTAAAGTATACCATGCATGGAAAAATGGCGCTGTCCAAAACAGGCGCTGAGGCATCACGGGCCATGGACGACATGGGTGAACAACAGCTGTGGAGATGTGTATGGGCGAACAGTCGAGGAACTGACTGCCCAAATGAACCAAGGAGCTACTCGTCAGCAGCCGTTCAGTGAACCTTGATGCGCACCGGCCTCCACAGCAGGCTCTTGGGCGTACTAAACGTCCACTGAGTGGCGACAGCTGGCCTTTTCAGATGAATCACGGTTTATGATCCATCGGACAAATGGCCGTTGGCGTGTAAGGGCCTGCAAGAATCATCGGAAAGAGAAGGGAGCGCTATGGTCCGTAGAATGTTTTCGTGATTTTCCCGGGGTGATCTCGTCATTCTGGAAGGCACAATGGACCAACACAAGTATGCATCTATCCTTGGGGACCAAGTCCACCCCTAAATGCAGTTAATTTCTTTTTTCTTCGACACGATGGCATCTACCAGCAGGACAATGCACCATATCATACAGCTCACACTGTATGTGCATGGTTCGAAGAGCACCAGAATGCGTTTACCATACTCCCCCGGCCAGGGATTTTAACCTAATCGAGAATCTGTGAGACCACCTCAATCGGGCTGTTCGCGCCGCGGATCCTCAAGCGAGAAACCAAATGCAGCTGATCACGCCACTGCAGTCGGCACGGTTTTACAGCCCTGTCGGTACTTGCCAGAACCTCTCTGACACTCTCCCTGCACGCCCGCGCTGCAAAAGGTAGTTATTCAGGCTTCTGACAGGTGATCACATTAATGTCACTGCATCGAGTACATTCACATTACGAGAATATGTTTTACGGGCAATCTTCTAAGCTGTTCGATTTTATGTTGTACTGATATTTTGATAAGGTTTAGGAGTGGACTTTGTAATGGTTCTTTATTTACGTGACCATTACGGCACTCTAACCCCAGTTCTCGATACCAGTAATATCCTACTACTTTTCTTCGAAGTAATAGACATATTTTTGTGACAATATTCACATTTGGGTTTATGTATCGATATATTACAGTGATATGGTTCTTGTGTGTATTCATTTCTGTGAGACAGTCATAATCTTTGTCTTACTTTTAACCGGTTTGGCGCAAATGCGCACAGAGCAGTCTTTGTTTCACTTTGCAGAAGTTAAGTTGTTATTTCGCTTTGTAAAAGAACAGTCAAGTCTTGTGTTTGTTTAAAGTGAAAATTAAATATAGGAAGATTGATACAAAACTGTTTTCTTGATGATGAGGCAATTAAGAAGAAGTATATGTGAATTTACAAGAAGTTTAATAAGAATGTGGATCGTGAACACCAAGTCAAAAATTATTTCTACCATACCATTGTTCTGATCTGGGATTGTTTGTTCATTAAGAATTTCCTGAAAAACGCATTTGTTAGGTCTTCAAATATTGCTAAAATACAGATCTGGACCTTGTAGCAGTCAAAGTGGAATTACCCTAGAATCAACAAGATGAGCCATAACAACTTCGACGAAATCTACGTGGGAATCCATTCAAGATAAGTGCCAAAATTAATGGCTTTTTTTACAGTGACTTCATTATTTCCATTCTGACGATACCATCCACAGTCAATAACTTTGTTGTTGCCCGATAAAGCGAACATATGCTGCATGAGCAACATTATTATTCTGATTTCTAACCTAATTTGCAAGTGGTGGTATTGTTAGAACTTGGATACACTGCAGTGGAATCTGAAAAGTTCCACAGCAAGGCGGGTAACCACAACTATTCGATTAATAAGTTGCAATTAAGTAAGTGTGAATTCTCATAAATCGTACCGAACGAACTTTTACCCATGTTCAGAGTGGATGACAGCATGTGAGACTTGGACGTAGCGCCTGAAGATCTGGTGTCGAAACGCACTGTGATTTGTAAATGAAATAATAATGGAAAAATTGCGAATGAATGTGCCATCTGAACGTGAACATCGTTTTTAGAAAACGGAGTGCAGGAGCTGAAACTCGTCCAGAAAGGGCTATCTCCATGGTTGTCCAGCAAGCGGCCGGGTTTCCCGCGAGCGTAGTAGACGCCGGCCCCGCTCTGCGCGGTGCGCCTTTTTCTCCGTCTTCGACCGGCGGCGCGGCGCGCAGCACAAACAGGCGAGCAGAGTTCAGTCACACAATGTCGGCGCCGCAGCAGTCACAGGCTGAAAAAGAGGGCATCAGCCAGCAGCGCCTGCATCTCTCCCGAGTCCGGCTGCTGCGCAACCGCCACGCAGTCGGTGGGGACTCGCGCTGAATGGGCAAACAAACGGCCATATCGGCTATCGCGTTAATCAAAACGACGGAAACTCGTCGTCACAAACAGCGATCCGGTGAGATAAAGTCCTTCTCTCCCGACCACGCTGCGAGACTGGAAGGTTTTTGCTTCTTACAGAAAGTGTTTTTCACCTGTGACAGCATTCTCTTTGAAAGTTTTTGCTTCTAACACAGTAAGTTTTTCACCTGTGAGAGCATTCTCTATTAACTGTATACAGGGTGTAAGGGGATGTGTTAGATGACGGTCAGTCTGGCTTTACCAAAGGTAAAGGCACCAGGGAAGCGATTCTGTCGGTGCGGTTGATAGGAGCTGATCGTATGGCTCCCAGTGGGACAAATGTATTAACGCGTTTGGTAATTACTTTTGAATGGAGCCATTTCATGGTCCCGCTGCTGCAGATGCTCGGTTATCATTCGACTGCCCCTCATAACCAGTCAGCTTGCTGCACCTTGCATTTCTTTTTTTTTACACTGTAAAAATAGATGATGTTTCTTAACTAGGTGCCATGTTCTAGGGTGTTCACAAATTCTGGATACATAGGGAATGCTAATACATTATAATGAATAGTCTGCATTCTATAAATATTCATAAATAAATAATAAAACACATGAGGGTATTTTTTATCCG